>NC_051157.2:191324696-191464695 GCF_013339745.2 Dermacentor silvarum
GGGTCCTCTGTGGGGTAAATGGGGCTTAATGTCGTCACTCTTCAAATAATTCACTGTCTCAAGAAATAGGCATTCTGATGTAGAAGTACGCACCTGTACTGAGGCGGTGCGTGAGCAGTGCTGTGGTGTGTCGGTCCCCTAAACCACCCTGATCAGGCCGCTCCGGCTAGCATATGTTGCAAATAATAACTGCGTATCAGGATCCGTGAGCAGTGCTTCACTTTAGCTAGTAAACTGTAATGGCTGTATGGCCATTCTGCCTGTGTCGAACGCGGAACATTGCCACGGCAAATGGTGAAGTTCTGCACGGCATCGCAGCCCGCAGTGCGTGCACGTAACAGTCGTAATGTCGGGATGTCGCCATTTTGCCACAGAGTATGGTGTGTAGGCCGAGTTTGCGAATACCTTATTTACAAAAACCTCCTGAGCGCGTGAAAGTGAAGACTTGCTCGAGAAAAGGGCAGGCGGGGTAACCTGCTTGAGGCGTTGTTTGCTTGCACTCCGCAGGGACGTTCTTACATAGTGCATGGTGGTTACCGAGGGAGCCATTTGGCTTAGGAGGTCATACGGGTTCACCCTGAGGGGTGGGGGCTGGAAACATTGGTCGACCCTCCTGCGGAAGCAGCAGCGGCGTGTGCCGCAGTATTGCCCCCGGGCACACCCGTATGCCCCGGCGTCCAGATGATTTCTATCGGACTATTTGCCTCCTCGTGCCTACGAAGGATAGCTTGAATAGCAGAAGCTGTAGCATCTTCCGAGGCTGGGCGAAATATTTCAGAGTAGGCTGCGCGCGAATCCGTATAAACGCGAACAGATTTCCGGATGGTATATGGGAGGCTTGTGGTGGCTCCCCAGATGGCCAGGAGTTCAGCATGCGCTGGGGTACCGCACGGGAGATGGCAGCTATAGGCTCCTGAGTAAGCGGTCGTCTGCGTGCAAACCCATGCCATGTAGACCCGGGCATTTCAGATACCAGCATCAGTATAGATGTCGATTGTGTCCAAGCTCGCTTCCTTGAGTTGACGTGTGGCAAGAAGTTGGCGAGCAGGAACGTTGTTCCGAGATATAGGACGGCGAATACGTCGAGAAGCAATCGGGGTTTCCCAAGGGGGTAAAGACATATTAAGAGGAGGTGCGTCGTCATGTTGCTGGCCATCCCAGGCCAGAAGGCGACGACCTTGCGGAGTATTTTCCATGCGAATATGGTGTCGGGTGTGGGCCTCGCGGATGACGTCTTGCAGTGGAGGCAAGCCTGCAGCGCGTTCAAGTGCAGGTATCTTAGTGTGTTTGGGGAGCTCCGTGACAGTGCGCAGGGTGGCCCTGTGAAGGCGTTCGAGATTCCGGACGTCCATGTGAGAGAACGTGTATATGGGTGCACCGTACAAGATTTTATCGATTGCCACAGCCTTGGCGAGGGTACAACATGCCTGTTGTCGCGCTCCCCCATATTTGTTAGAGAGTCGACGTATCGTGTGCAACATGGTTGGCCATGCCTGCCGGAGGCTACGTACCCACTTTTGTGGGCTGTTGCAGCTGGCTATAGGCAGGCCAAGAACTTTGATCTGTCCGTTTTTGGACTGTATGGTGTGCGATCCAATGTGGAGCGAGATACTCATGTTGGAGTTGGTGCGATGCTTTCCATCTATACTGATAAGTTCTGTTTTGTGTGGAGCGAGCTGCAGTCCTATTTCCTTAAGCGTGGCCTCTAAACTGAGAAGAGCTGCCTGCAGCTCGGTCTGCATTATTTCCTTGTCAGTATAATCTGCTGCTTCTGTCCAAATAGTTATATCATCGGCATAGGTGGCAAATCTAGCCGTTGTGTCTCATTCAAGGTTTTCAGCCACTCTGCACATGGCCAGATTAAAGAACGTCGGTCCTAAGATGGATCCCTGCGGAACGCCTCTGTCCAGGTAATAAGTCTTTGGGCTCCATTCGGGTGACGCCGCACTTAGGCGAATGGGCCGAGCTGCAAGGAAATTCCTTATCCATGTCTGGGCTCGCTGGCTGAGGTAGCGGCCAGCTAGCTCTTCAAGGATGACATCATGGCGAACGTTGTCGAACGCTTTCTGCATGTCAACGGCCAGCAAGTAGTCAGGCAACACTTTCCGTGCCGTGCGGTTAATAACGCGTCGTAGCAGCCAAAGGCAATCGTGGGTGCCAAGGTTAGGGTGAAAACCCACCTGAGCTGGGTGGTAGCCAGGCCGGGTTATCTCGAGGTAATGGGATATACGCGTGTGAATCATGCGTTCAATGAGTTTACAAAGCGTCGAAGTCAGAGAGATTGGTCGGAGGTTACTGTAGACGTTCTGTTTTGTGCCATGTTTTGGTATGGGATAAATGAGAGAGAGCTTAAGTCCCTCAAGTACGCTTCCTGAAGCCCACAGGTCGTTAATTACTTCTAGTAGTGCGTCCTGAGCTTCTTCTCCAAGGTTGCGGAGTTCTTGCCATGTTATTCGGTCATGCCCTGGGGCTGATCGAGGGCGGCCGCTTTTAATTGCTGCTAACATTTCTCCCACGCTAAATGCGCGGTCAAGATGTGGGTCAGGTTCCGGTATGGCGCAGACGTTCGGAGGCACAGGCGGAGTGAGTGATGCATGGGGAAAGAAAGTTGTGATGATTTCCTCTTCTACTGTTACGGGATCTGCTTTCGTGAAGAGCTCGGTCAATGGAGAGTTACCCCTTCCTTTCCCGCTAAGGCTACGAAAAATGCGCCAAAGACCTTGGAGTCCCGGGACGCGGCCGAGACGCTCGCAGGTGGATTGCCAGGCTTCGCTTTGAAGCTGGAGCTGATACTCATTGATAAGCTTAAAATGGCGCTTGATTTTCATAAGGTCATTGTGTCGTTTGCCACGTGAGCGATATCTTGATCTCTGAAATAATTGTGATTATTTTGTATATTACCTATGTATCACTCTATTATGATTTTTGTTATATTGTCTTGTTCTTTAATATGATGTATAATCTATGACCAGTGCCTGTGCGCCTGTGACACCCCCCCCCATGTAATACCCTCATAATGAGGGCCTTTGGAGGTATTTTGAATAAATAAATAAATAAATAAATAAATAAATAAATAAATAAATAAATAAATAAATAAATAAATAAATAGTCTGCTCTTTCCATAAGTTGGCCAAATGATTGTCCATCGAATGAGTGTTATCATCGCATGGTACTGTTTCTTGCGCGAGCGAACGGGCCTGCTGAAATATATCCAGGAGACCCTCAATCGTCGTGAACGATCCAGTAACATGGGTCCGAAAGGTTCCCCAGTTAGTTATTTCGGTGGTCGTCTTAACGCGGAGGCGTTTACGATTAATTGTCAGGAATATGGGAAGGTGATCACTGCCCCACGACTGGCTGTGGGCAATCCAGTGCCGCACAAAGTTGGGGCTGGCGAAGATCAGGGGTCGTGTCTTTCTGCGATTTAAGCAGTCCAATTCTCGTGGGGGTGTCGGGGGTGTTACAGACTTTTACAGAGGAAAGTTCGATGGCTTCGTAAAGATATCTTCCTCGTTGATTGGGCCTTGAGACACTCCAGGCGGGGTGGTGGGCATTAAAATCACCTCCAATAAGCAGAGGAGGGTTCTGTGCTGTCTGTTTAAGCGTTTCCAGCCATGTGTAGGGTTCAACGGAAATGTTACCCGGGCGAAAGTACGCAGACGCGGCCACAAAGGGCTTTTGCCCCGGGGGGAAAATTTTAGCAGCTATGATTTCGCGATTCCTAGAACAGAGACCAGGAAGGTCGAGTTGGGTGGCTGGGCAGTCATTTCGGACAAGCAATGCTGCCTGGCCCTTGGGAATCTGTCGTTTGTGTTTGATGGTAGGTGTACTGAAACGCGCGGTAACCATGGAGCGAGCACGGGCCTCGCGTTTCCTGGAGAAGAAATAAGGGGCGATGCCTTCGAACATAATTGCGAATTGTGGAACACGATTGATTAAAACTGCGACAGTTCCACTGTATCGCATGAGCCGATGAGCTCATGAAGCTGTCAGTGGTTTGCGGCGCTTACTGTCATCATTCATGACATTGCGCTGCAGTTCGTCGAACATATTTTGGAACCGAGTCTGCATGGCATCTAGCGCTTGTGTGAGAGTGTTGACCATGTCTGATCGAATCGGTTGCTCCAATTAATTGGATTCTTGAGCCCGTTCTTGTCTTAGGAGACCAATTACGTGCGAGTAAGCGGAGTCCTTGTCAGTCACCGGTTTGACACGGCGTGTCGGAGAGCGGCTCTTTCGTTCATTCCGGGACTGACTGCGTCTAGGCGTTGGTGACCGATGCCCTTTCTTCGGGGTCATTACGAGATCGCGGAGTCTCTGATTTTCTTTCCGTAATTCCTGGATTTCCTGGCGTAGGCTGGCGATAAGCTGACTCAACTCAGAGGAAGCAGCTACTTGCGCCCAGGAGACCTGTTTCGCCGGAAGTGGCTCTGAATGTGCGGGCGGAGTCACATATGCTGAGTTTGTGCTACTACTGGGAGCTGCTTTGGAAAAATCGCGTTGAGGGCATTGGGGGTTCAGTGCAATGTATGTGGACGCCCCACAAGCTACGCAATGGGGAAGCTGCTTACAATTCGGGTCGACTTCGTGCGGAGGTTTCCCGCAGTGCCGGCAGACTGGCGGGAACGAACAGTATTTGGCAACATGGGCCAAACGGTGACAATTGTAGCATGCTACCGGACGGGGCCGATATTCATGGACACGGATAACTTCGTATTCGGACACCAAGCGTTGCGGTATGCATTCCGTATCAAATGTCAAAAGCAGCAGCTGTGTTTTTCCGAGCATGCGCACATCGGTGATCGTCGCCTGTTCACAGCGAAGATGTGCTTTGATATACTCGATTGTGAGGCCAGCTCTTATGTTTATCACCCCGCGAGAGCTGCCTGCTACATGTGCCTGTAGAGACGATGTGTCGACGTCAAACATGCGAAGATTGCCGTTAACGGTTGCAAGCAAGCGGGATAGCCTGCAAAATTTGCGGAAGTGACCCTCGTCGCGAACAGTGACCCGTATGCAGTTACTGGTTGTGTCAAATCGAAGGATTGCCATTTCTGCAATAAAGGCTGATGGAGCGCTTTGTTCAATGGCGTTTGTGAGCGCCTGCTTCGGAATATCTGTCACATGTACTTTGTTTAGCGGCCTGATCAGGACGGTGTAGCGGGGCCGACTCACCCGTTCGGCGTGTAGTCTTTTCAGTGACACTTGGCGTCGGTAGTAGACGGTGTTTCGCTGCCTCCCGTCGTCACGAGGTCCAGCGGCTCCGTTGGAAGAGCCCGCTGCCGCATTTGGAACAGCAGGCCCGTTAGATAGCTCTGATGGCAGTGGACACTGGCTCGCGTCCATGGTGTCAAACGTTTCCGTCAGATGAAGTTGAAAAGTCATTGCAGTTCGAAGGAAGACTCGTGCTTTCCGGGGTCGTCGTCGTAGTGGGCGTCTTGATGAGAGCCGAAGTGAGACGCGCCGGGCGTATCAGATTCGCCACGCTCGGTGAGGCCAGGCTGGCGCGGCGCAGACGCTGCCGCCGGCAGCCGTGCCTGTTATGCTTGACCGAGACGCAACTCTAGGCCTAGGCTGGTCAGTTCACAAAAAACACAAGAAAAAGGGACAAAACTTGTCCAACAAAGACCGACTTCGTGTTGTGGGCTCACCGTGTGGTCGAAATTCACTCACTCAGTGAAAAGTAGCAACAAATAAGCGGAAAAACTGGTCAAAACGATCGGAAAAAACAGGAGCCGAGCTCAGGCACGTCTGCCTTCGCCGGTGGCACCATCACGCCCCCCCGTCTGAGTTTTGATGTATCTGAAGGTTTAGATGTGGTAGTGAGCGCTCGCAAGGAAAACATTCATTCATTCCGTCTATTCGCTGACGTTGACATTCATCATGAATGGTTGCAGCACAATTTTTTCTCTAAGGCCCTTTAAATAAATCATGCCGGTAAGTTGCTTTTCATATTTCAAGGTATAGGTAAACGAAATGTTATCCGTGCAGCTTCAATTGTACAATACGTTGTATGTAGTTCGCCATTGATTCATTCCTTGACCGACTCTTACTTTCTTAATTTACACATAGTTTACAAGCGCTCCACGTCCTCTTTAGCTGGCACATAAAATCCTAGCAAAAATGGGGGAGGGGGTCTAGTAAACATGCCGCAAACAATCAATGAATATGCAATTCGTCTTATTGGATTAAATGCAGATGTCTGAAATCCGAATAACAAAACATAACGTCTATAAGATGCTGATTCACGATTTTCTAGCAAGAAAGTAGAAAAAAAGACACGGTGTGTCAGACGTCACAAAGCTTGCGTTTTCTAGCATTCACGCTCAGAGATTGGCAGAAACACTGTTTGTGATTATAAACCTGCGCAGTAGTGAACAAGTATGTGATGTTCTTGTTAGTTAATTCTGTCAAAATCGAGTGACCACTTCGGGGACTCTTTAGTGTGTGCAGCGCAATAAACGAGAAACGGTATCAGTACAAGTTATCGTAAAGCAGCAGAGCACGTGTGTGCACGAAGCGCAAAGTGCCACTTACAGCTTCGGTCACCGTACGTTCCAGTCTGCCGGGTATCTGCAAAAGAGACGAGATTGGTAAGGCTTCAAAGAATATAAGAGCAAGCTGTGTATTTGTATGGAAAAAATGAATACGCGTTTTTGTAACGTCCTATGTTACAGGTTGGTTCCCAAAGATTCTGACCGCTACCTAACGAGGTAGGAAGTAAGTCTGTAAAGACGTGGGGCTTTCGCATTTACCCTATCAAACGTCAAAGAAGTCGTAAAGGAGAGCTATTCACCGGAAGTTAGGTAATGCACGTTTCACCGTTGCTGCTACGTGCTTCAAAGACGCGTTTATTACATTTAGAGAAGTTTATGGCGAATCCAACGTCTCGCAGTGAGCGAAAATGGCACCATTTTATTTGATGTTTTCTGTGTAGAACGTTTCTGAATTGGAGACGTCGTGCGTTGGCTTGAAACCAGGTATTTTTAGGTTGCAGCGTTCTGAGTGCAACGCATTGTGCATTGTCGTGTGTGTCATTAAAAGAAGCTTCCTCTCAAGCGAACAATGAGGATTCAAAATTAGAGAAACACATTTCTCATATGGGAATCTACTAACGGTCGGTACGGGAAATACAAAGTCAAAGATTCTCACTTTAAACTACAAGGCAACGTCTATAGAGCAATTAATATGCAGATCTAACACACATGTTGCAATCTCTAAGAAGTGGTTAATTAAAGTCTTTGCAGTTAACTGCGATGCGTACAATTTTGTTTATTCTGATCTTTTGAAACGTATAATCTTATGCTATTCTTATCTTTATCCAACCCAAAGGCCACAACATTATTCTCATGCAAATTTATGCTGTCTTGTGTCGCCTCTTGTATCACAGTGGCCCATGCCCACACACTAAAGGATTATGCAAGCATGGGTACACACCTAGTGGCACATACCGAATGAATAAATAAAAGAAGATCAAATAAATAAAATAATTTTAACTATAATGGGCTATTACATAACAGGTCGGTTTGCTTTATAGACATTCGCTAACCGACAATACATGTTGCGGTTGTATGCACTATTATTGCCATAACAATTATATCGACACTCCAGGCGCATTTCCACCGACGTCGGCGGCGTCGGCATTGCCGTGATTTTCCGTATAAAGTCCAAGTGCAATAACATCGTGGCCGCGCACTGTATGCTGTTCGTGCAAGTGAAAGCGTGCGAGGTGGGCCGAGGTTGGTGGCTTGATCTCGCGTACGCAAGGGAGGAAGGCGTGGAGGAAGCGCACCGCCTTCTATCGCACGCAAGGCACCAGGACGGGTGCACTTCTACTCCGGCGATGGCTGCGTATCTCGCGGGCATAGGTGGGCACTGTGGGAGAATACTCACTCACACTCACTAACCATAATTCTTTCCAGGCCCCGCACTCACTCACGTTCACACTCGCCTCCACTCACAGCACTCACTCGCACTCGCACTCACTTCCACTAACAGTGACTGGCGCTCACTCGCACTCACCTCCACTCACACTCACTGACACTCACTCGCACTCGCATTCACCTGCACTCACACTCACTCGCACTCACCAGCATTCACACTCACTCGCACTCACCTCCACTCACATTCACTGGCACTCACCTGCACTCACACTCACTGGCACTCACTCACACTCGCACTCGCCAGCACTCACACTCATTGGCACTTACTCGCACTCGCACTCACCTGCACTCACACTCACTGGCACTCACTCGCACTCACCTCGACTCGCACGGTTTCACACGATAGACGGGCGGTGAACAAACCAAGCACTGCTGCTCCGGGCTTTCAGGGAATGTTTCCTAAACGACAGAGGTGTTTGCCTGTGATTTCGCCTCTCGCATTGGAACTGTGATTTGCTGTGTTCATACAAGTTCAATATCTCGCTGCATCTGCCATCAAAGCTGCTTTCGAAATGGTGCACTCCAAAACTACCAAAGGTTAATGTTGGGGGTGTGTCGGAATGCGGTCTCTATGACTGGTATTACTAGGTTCCTTATTTTAATACGCGACTCGGCATCAGGCTCCTTTAAAAATGCAACCGATTTCCCCCAAGCAACATCTCTCGTCGGCTGGACTGCCAGAGGTAGAGCATCCGTCACTTCGATGACGCTGTCTCGGCCCCTAGGCGATAATGTGGCCTGGCCGCAGCTACCCAGAAGCGTGTCCTCGGAGTGGCAACATAGCCGCAGGCAGTTGGAATGTGAGAGACATGGTTACATGCGAACAGCTATCGCTTCTAGTAAAATATACACGGAAAGAGCCGTGCGTGAGCTGTTCATTATTTCAACTACAGAAGATGTCGTCTCCGGGGCGCGGAGTTTGGGAAAACGTCATGATAGCGCGCGGAGCTCCAGCTCACCGATATATCTTGGTCAGAGTCCATGAACATGTCATGTAGCACTCTCCTATACGAGAGCGTGTGTGTGTGTCTACATGTGTACGTGAATATATATGTATACAAAGTAGGGCACAACTTTTGGGATGAGTAGCAAATTAGTAGAGAGCTATACGAATCAAGGATAGTAGTTTAATCGGCCGTATAAACTTGTAAACATTCGCGTAATAACTAGACAGGCACGGTGTCACGCGCACACAAGTAAACATGAACACATCTCGCTCGATGACAGCGGAAACTCGCTGTCAGAACGCTGGAGTGAGGAGGCGCAGCTATTGATAGCTTTCACGTGACGTCACGTACCCACCTTATCACCGTGTCGGGGCACCAACATGGCCCATGACTACGAGCACTTCAGTACAATCCACCTTATTGAAGGCTTTCACATGACGTTACGGACCCAGCTTATCATCGTGTCGGTGCACCAACATGGCGGCTACAATGACGTCAGTGGAAGCCATCTGTAGCCGCGAGCGAATTGACCTTCGTGCCGCCTCACGCTTCAAAGCGAACTAAACGTCGTAAACACAGCGCATACGAAGTTAAGGGCTCTAGTTGAATATTGTTCACGGCGCAAATAGCTTTGAAGAGGAGGCCCGCGCGGGCGCGCACTTTTTCCACGTCGCAGATCGCTTTCGAGATACGACACCCACGCGGCCGTCGCCGGAGCAAGACAAACCCTCCCCCCCCCCCCCCCCCCGCCCGTGCCTGGCGCGCGACAGAAGCAGCGCGCTCCCGCCCCGCGTTTTCCTTCGCGCGCGCGAGATTGAGCAGCAAGCGTCGGCTGACCCTCGCACGCTTTCACTCGCACACGCATCGTACTCCCGGCACGCGGCGACGATGTTACCGTGTTTGTACTTTATACGGAACCTCACAACGACGTCCACGGCAACGGCAAAGTTCGCTTGGAGTGTCCATATAATTGATATCACAATATAATATATCCGCTCATTTCATTATACATTGTCTCACTCATGCCTGAACCTTGTATTATTACGACCTTAGTGAGTGGTTCTATCTTGGTGTGCACAATCTGCTAGCGCGGTAAGTCATCACCGTGAGTGAGCTTGTACACACAACGTGCGTCCATTTTTCCGCAAGCACGGTGAACCGATATCACCTCTGCTTATCGTTCAAGCACTCACCACGTTCACACTCACTTCCACTCACAAGCACTCACTCATGTTCACACTCACCTGCACTCACATTCGTTCACACTCGCCTCTATACACCCAGAAGCACTCACCACGTTCGCACTCACAGCACTCAGTCACGTTCACACTCATCTTCACTCACACTCACAGGCACTCACCACGTTCACACTCACTTGCACTCACACTCATTGCTCTCACCTCCACGCACGCTCACTGACACTCACCTCCACTCACACTCACTGGCTCTCACCTCCACTCACACTCACTGGCACTCACCTCCATTCACGCTCACTGGCACTCACTCACGCTCACTAGCAGTCACCTCCACTCACTCTCACTCACCTGCACTCACACTCACTTCCACTCACGCTCACTCGCACTCACCTCCACTCACACTCACTGGCACTCACTTCCACTCAGTCACTAGCACTCACTCGCACTCCCACTCACTTCCACTCGCATTCACTCGCACTCACCTGCACTCCCACTCACCTCCACTCACACTCACAGGCACTCACTCGCACTCACCTGCACTCGCACTCACTGGCACTCACTCGCACTCACACTCACTGGCATTCACTCGCACTCGCACTCACTTCCACTCACTGGCACTCGCTCGCACTCGCACTCACCTACACTCACTGGTACTCACTCGCACTCGCACTCACGCCATTGAAATGAGTGCGAGTGAGTGTGAGTGCGCCGACCTATGGGACTCGCGGGTAATCGCGGCCGCGCGGGCTCATCTTGAAAGCGATCTGCGATGGGTACAGTGAATTGTGGCTATGACTGATAGCTCCGAGTGCGCTGTGTTCTCGCCGCTTAGTTCTCGTTGAAGCGAGACGCAGCACGAAGGTCAACTCGCTCGCTGCTGAGCCGCTCTTACTCGCACCAGCGTTTTGACAGCGAGTGTCGACGGTCACCGCGTGAGATGTGTTTATGTTTGCATGTGCGCGCGCGACACTATGCTTGTTGATTTGTCACTAAGCGAATGTTTGTAACTTTATATGGCCGATAAAGCTATTATCCTTACTCTTATTTGTTATCGCAATCGATGCTTCGCCTTTCGGGCGAAAGTGTGACTTAATGTTTTGTTACCAAGAACTGAGGTGCGCTTAGTTTCAGTAGTTTGCATGCCAGCATGTAAGCATATATAATCCCGTTCGCTGATACTTGCATTTGGGGCACATATGACCTTCGTATCAACATCCACAAATATATACCCTGAGATACTCACCGGCCCAGCGCCAGATAGCAGCAGCAATCGCGCCACATCCGGGAGGTGTTACGATTCACTTTACGCGGTGTTGTGACTCGTGGTCCGGGGCGAGAGACTGAGTCTTGAAGCAGGCGAAGAGGAGACGAAAACTTTATACAATATGTACAAATATGTACAGATATAGCAGGAATAGCAGGTAATAGCTGGTAATAGCTGCCATTAGCTGGGGATAGCTGGTCAAAGCAGTAAGAGCTGGTAAGAGCACACCAGACCGACGGGGCGGCCGGTGGCGACTCTCTCGCTTAACAATGGGCAGGTTCCTCCTTAAATCCCCTTGGCGGCGGCTCCTCGTCGACAGGAGGAAGAGGGGACGGTTGCTGACGTCACTCGCGTCGCATTGTGTCGTCGCGTCCCCCTGGCGACTCGTCGACAGGACCCCGAGGGACGGGTGGCGATGATGGCCGGGGCTGCTTGCACGTCGGCAGGACACAGACGGGGCAGTTGCCGAGGTCCCCCCGCGCCGTATTGTGTCGCCGCCTCCCGTTGGCGACTAGTCGGCAGGACCCAGAGGGACGGGTGGCGATGATGGCAGGTGCTATGGCACAACAGCACCCCCGCCGCCAGACAATGCATCCAGAGGTCGAGCTGTCCGACGCAGCTCGGAAGAATGGATGCGCCGGTTGGGCGACGTCTAGGATGGTCTGGAGGTATCGGCTCTGCCGCTTTTCCCGCCGGTGGTCTTTTCTGCTGCTCGGTCCTGATAATGTCCACTGGAACGACCAAGAATCAACAACGCCAAACCACTCCGGCCAAAGCAAGCACCCTCCGAATGCTCTCCAAACCGCCAGACCAAAATCATCGAACAAAGCATTTTTCGAGATCTGGCTACGCTAAACAAAACAAAACAAAATAAGACAACAACAACAAAAAATCCCGAACACGAGACACGTATCTGAGAGAGAAATTCGAGATACGGACCTCCTTTTTTTTTTTTTTTTAATTGTCAATGCGCGAGTCTTAATCAAATCAGAATTGCGTCGCAAGCGATTCTCAACTGTAATGCGGGCGGGTTGGCAAAGATCAAGGTTGCCGAAGATGACTTAATTTTGCCCCCGAAAGCCGTGACGCAAAGGCTGAACGCCGCTAATGTTTGCGCTTGGGCGCCACTTCACAAAAGCGCGGAATGACATCTGACTGTAAATGCCAACCGAAAGAGCCCGCCGCTTAGTGTTGTCTAAATGCACTCGGCGAAACGAGTACCACATTTTTAAAGCACAGAAGCGGTTCTAACAAAAAATAAGAAACTCACGCGAACGACATAAAAACAAAGGTGAATCAAAATTATATACTGGCACTTACAACTAACGCGTACAATACAAAAACCAAGTCATAATCGAAATTAAGAATTTAGGCTTTTCCTAACCTAGATATACGAACAATAACAAACAAATGAAAACACTGACGCTTTCTCTACTTGAGCGTTCAGCAATCAGGTCTCAGTAAAATGATTAACCAACTAAAAAATGTCGGTGTCTCGCGAATAAAAGGGACCAGAGCATAAAAGATGCGCTCTTCTCTGCACATCCAACCTTTCATAGGCTCAACACGCGACTGAACTTTAACGCAACGAAACAAACAAAACAAAATTATTACTAAAAAGACATAATAAAATCGGCTTTCAAGGTGGTATGTTCTTAATCGCTAGGTGTGCGCAAACACGTCGTTTCAGACGCGCTCGAGAGGGTCTCCCATCCTCAGGTCTACGCGTAGTCCAGTCGCGACACAAGAAGAAACAAGAGCTGCAAGCACCGGCGACTTTCGACCCGCGGCCAACAAATACTGGGAGAGCGGCGCATTCACGGACCCGCGTGCGCGCTGTCCCTTTGACCGCTGGGCAGTCGCCTTTCTTTCCCCCAGAAAGGGAGAGGCCATTGCAGCAGACTATCGAGCATACCCGACGCTTCGCTACGTTGTTCTGCTTACAATGCCTTGACACCACTAAGAACTGGCGGCATTTGCGACGTCTGAGTTCATGTGCAAACCTTTCTCTTGCGACGCGCCTCACGCCTATTCTAGATTTCAGCAGCCGCCTAAGCTTCGGGTTCACCCTACTCCGCTTTTTCCTAACGGCTTGGCTGTTGGAGCGCTTCACCTGGCCCGTATCGCCGCCCGAGTCTGACTTTCTCGGCTTGCGCCTTCGTCGTTTGCCCTCGGCGCGGCTCACAAAGCTCGCGGTCTCGGCACTCGTACTCGCAGGTGCCCTGCCTTCTCGTCGCAACGACATAGCTCCGGGCGGCAAAACCAAGCTAGCCTTGTGGTCGTCGCTAGATGTCTGTACTTCTAACAGAACACAACTGCATCCGACGCCATCTGAGCTAGCCGGCTTGCCCTGCGGTCTCTCCTTGACTAGCCTGAGTGTATCGCTGTCATCAAAAGGGCGCAGAATTTCTTTCTGACCTTCGTCGTCGGCCACAATTTCCAAAGCGGCTTCTTTAGACGGCGGCACAACAATGTGTTCCCGCTGGTCGATAAGCGTGTGCAGCAATGGCACCATAGCATTTCCCTGGCGTACTGAGCTAGTAGCCTTCTCAATACGCGGTCTCTCCTCGACAGGCTCGGCATTGTGGCTATCAAATTGGTCCTGGCAGTCGGCCTGACTTACAGCATCAAAATGACTCAACAAAGCCTTCTTAGCTTCATCGTAGTCCCGCTTCTCCTCATCAAGCAGGCTTTCCAAAACGCACGCGAGACTACAAGGGAGCAGCAGGATCAACCGCTCGGACCAGAGGTCCCGGTTGACACCTTCTCCTTCGCACACTTTTTCAAAATCAGCAAGAAATTTAATCATATTCTCGCCCGCCCTGAAGGTGTGGGGATGATATCGTGCTGTGCGCCATATCCATGTTTGATTCTGTCGGCGGCTCTCTCGCCTTGCCTTTTCCTCGGGACTTACGTGCTCTTTCGCTTCCAGCTCGCGCCTCTCACGTCTCTCGCGTTCTTTTGCCTCGAGCTTTCGCTCCACAATCATTTCCCAAGCCTCTTCGGCTTCCTCGGTCGTCACGTCCTCTGCTCGCATCACGTCGAGAATCGCTTTCCTTGCTTTTTCGGAGCCGGCGGAAATGCCCAACTCCTCGCAAATTTGAATGAGGTCCTGAACTTGGAATTCCTCCATCGCGATCTCGTTCCTCGTGTTGCTTGCCCACAAAATTTACCCTACTTCAAACTAAATCCACTATTTAAAGAAGGCAAATTAATAAATCATAGTCTACCAAAACAAAACACTCTACTAACATCTGCCTGTGCTAGAGAGGTCTGGCGACATGAAAAGCAAACATCGGGCACTCACCCAGCCAAAGTGGTTGACGCCGGTCGATCTGGTAGCTGCCATCGAACGGTGTAGCAGGCGTCTTCGGTCCTCGTATCTCGCAGCTTGCCATCCGCTGTTCAGATACTGGTTCGCCAATCCCATAGCTGCCATCCACTATTGCGACTCGGGGTCGGGGACGAGAGACTGAGTCTTGAAGCAGGCGAAGAGGAGACGAAAACTTTATACAATATGTACAAATATGTACAGATATAGCAGGAATAGCAGGTAATAGCTGGTAATAGCTGCCATTAGCTGGGGATAGCTGGTCAAAGCAGTAAGAGCTGGTAAGAGCACACCAGACCGACGGGGCGGCCGGTGGCGACTCTCTCGCTTAACAATGGGCAGGTTCCTCCTTAAATCCCCTTGGCGGCGGCTCCTCGTCGACAGGAGGAAGAGGGGACGGTTGCTGACGTCACTCGCGTCGCATTGTGTCGTCGCGTCCCCCTGGCGACTCGTCGACAGGACCCCGAGGGACGGGTGGCGATGATGGCCGGGGCTGCTTGCACGTCGGCAGGACACAGACGGGGCAGTTGCCGAGGTCCCCCCGCGCCGTATTGTGTCGCCGCCTCCCGTTGGCGACTAGTCGGCAGGACCCAGAGGGACGGGTGGCGATGATGGCAGGTGCTATGGCACAACAGCGGCCATGAACTGAATGAATACCAAACGCATGGGACACGGCGTGCCGAACCGTCACGATCGTTCTCATGAACAGACAAGTGCGTCGCGTGTGTGCGAGAGTAATATGCGCGGAATGTGCCAAATCAGCTCATCCCCGCTTGGGACGCCCCAACCCCGCTGCGGCAACCCGTCCCCGCCGGCTGCGGCAGCCCAACCCCGCCACTTCGTCTGGTTTGCAAGCTGGGAGGACTGGGAGGTTCTGCTCTCGTCTACAGACCGAACATCGCAGCTTTCTGCGGTGACTCGGGCAGCCGATGTCATGAACAAAAGGAACATGACCGTCTCGACGTAGTGTGGAACCGTGCGGTGGGTCCTGGGACCCAGATGAGTCCAAACTCACTTGCTACCAATGAAGTTTTTCTGTCTGTCTTGCCCCGACGTGACCTAACAGGGCCCTTTGCAGTGCGGGCATCGGAAAAGGAGAATGCCCAGATTGTGAAGGGTGTAAGAAAGCCAGCGAGCGGCCACGTGTGAACAGATTTTCTGCCCCCGCGTGAATGAGCACGCACGCTGAACGTTTCTTGCATTTTCTCTTCGGAGCGCACCGCTCACCCGTAACGATGCATTCAGTTATTTGTTTTTTACGTCACCTCGTCTTCCCCGCCTAACCCTTTCCGATCGTCAACCTCGTTCGAGCTCCAAGCAGACGCTGTTAAAGGTTCATCAAACCCCGCCCTGGAACAGAGGGTAGGTTGGGAAAGTTTCGTTTCAAGTGAGAGTGTCAAAAAAATAAATGCAAAGAAAGTGTTGCGCTGAGACAACAATGCTCCCATTTCACAATTTTCAAATGGCCCAAAGACAGCGTCGCTCTCCGTAATTGTTTTCAATAAACACATGTATACCTCTCATTTAATTTCATTTTTATTCACACGATCAGTGCATAGCTTCCTAGGCGCCCGGCCTAAAGACTCAGAAAGATTGACGTAGCATCTGAGTCCGAACTCCTTTCCCCTTTTACACACAGCTCTACACTGACTGAAAAAAAAAAACGCAGAGAGCTTACAAAAATTACGGGGCTAGCATACTAGAAATAATTAGATTAGGCGTAAAAAGAAAAGTTTCTTATTTACACAAGGTAACAACATAAAAAAGTCCGTCGGCCCTGCCACTCCGTGAAAATGGTTAACCAGCAAAGCTGAAACGGGCAGCCCCAGTGTTTATCACTGGGGCTGCCCGTGGGTTCCCGAGGGTTCATTAAATTATTTCTCATTTATGAGGTTACACACACGTGTTCGGCTGCGACGGAGAGAACGACGTCACTGACGGTATGCCCGCAGTCCGCCGTTGTCGCTTGCGTTCCATGTCTCGGTTAGCTCGGCGGCGTGGTTAGCAGCATTCGCCCGCCATTGCCGATTGTGATTGTTCGAAACTAAATGGCTTCAAAATTAAATCTGTCCGTTACGTAAGACAATGAATGGTTCATACCCCCTTATGCAACGGCTCATACCCTCGTAAACGCGACCTCCCCATTACGACGACAGAAGAGAAGTGAAATTCTACGCTGGAACGATTAGCGGCAACGCAGCCAGCTATGGAAGAAGACGACGACGACGAATGCGGGAGCAGTCGCACGCGCGAGCGCAACCCGAAGGGCGCCAACGAGCCAGCTGCGGAAGAAGGCTGTTGCCGCAAATCATTCCGCTAATAATTAACACGTGTATGACGGCGTTGGCATGGCGACAATGGGATTACGCTGCTGAAGTGATCACCACGCTAAAACGACACGGTAACGACGACGGCACGACGAAACTCGGTGACAAACCTGGAATGACGACTATGCAACCACCACGACGGCATCACGACCCCGTGAGCGATCGAGCCGGCGATCGTGGCTCAATAGACAGTTTTAGTTTAGCGTGGTTACCGGAATAGCGGGCGTACCGGAATAGCGGGATCGAAATGCGCATGCGCAGAACGCTAAACGAGCCATACCGTTTACCGTGCGCACGCTATTTCTCAGAGTTAACCTTAGCGTGTTAGCGTGTTTACGTACTGGCATCTTCGGCTGGTCGTGTTAGAGCGCTCTGGTAGCGCTACAAGGGTCGTGTAAAACGGTTACTAAGCGTTACCGTTTGCAGAAACGGGTCCCTCTGATGATAACGAAGCAGGATAATCGCTTCCATACCCGGTTATTGCCTTAATACAGCTTTAAAGTCGTTTTTCACCACTTTTGTACCACGGCCAGAGCGCTCTGAAACGACCACTCGAAGATGCCAGTAGTGTACGTAAAACATGGCGGCGGTCCCGGCCGCACGCTTCGAACTGAATTTGGAGTTGCTGTTGAATAATTCACTTCGTTGGTAGGAAATGACTGCGTAAATGGCTTTCGCTTACCTTCAGGCAGGATCGACAATACGGTTTTATGGATAATTTAGCGGAGTTTTCGAAATCGCTTCTCGTTTCGAACGCGCCTAAGCCTAACGAAAGAAATTTTCTCCGAGATGTGAGCGCCACCTGTCGATAAAGTCGGGAGATAGGCGCGACGACGGCATATGGCCTCTGAGATGGGAGGATTTCGGAGGCTATGGTAGACAGCTTGTACTGCTTGTCTGTTTCGTTGCAGATCGACGGACATGTGAAGTAAAAATACAACGCGCCCCTGGCTTCCATTGCGCTGCTTATCGCACTTTCCGGACGCGCACACACATAGAATTAGGTCCCCTATGTGTGCGAAATTCAAAGCGTAATGGAATAGCGTCCCGCACGTAAACTATGCTATCACGCTATACTAAAACTCTCTTTCTGCAAAGTTCGTTTGCGGAACGGTAACGCTATTTCCCGTAACCCCGCTATTACGCTAACGCTAAACTAAAACTGTCTAATGTCGCGCACTCAAGGCAGGGAAGCGGGAAGGGAGCGCGCAGTCTTCCGTCGAACGCAACGTTCCGGGCGGAGGGCGTTCTTGTCCGTGTGGCCTCGCGCGCCCGCCTGGGCCAAAAGGCTCCGCAGGGTTGCGGGGGGAGGGTACGCTCGAGCCAATGATGATGATGACAGTTTTTTGTACACAGGCGATTTCGCCTAGCCATATACGATTTCGCCTAGAAATATAAAGCTTCGCTTTAAAAATGCCCTAGACAGCCTTCATGCAGACATTTACGGAAGAGGTCATCTTACGATGACTTTCAACGGGAATGCGAATAGCAATGAAGCAATGTAAGGAGAGACCATATTCCTAAAGTCACGTTTATTTAACACGTGAAGTGGTAATTCTGAGACTTTCGTTGCTTCGGCTACATGCTAGATACTCCGATATCGTCCCCACTTCGATACGGCACACGCTTGCCTAGGTGGCCCATGAGCATGGAGGCACGACAACGGCTGTATGGCGCCGACGCAGTGACGAATGAATGGCGATGAAGGGATGATATCGATCGAACAACAAAGGCGTATAACGATGACGTTATGAAGACAATGAGATGTCGGTTCTTAAAATTGTGACGATGGTACACAACGACACCGTCACGACGACATGAGGACAATGAGATAACGATGACTCCATGACGACGATGGTGTGACGACGACTGTATGACAACAACCGAATGAAGAAACGGGAATGACGGCACGACCAAGACGGTATGACAACGAATGCACGATATCGTCTATGTGACAACGACGCAATGACGACGATGGCATGGCAACAGCGGCATAATCACGATTGAATGACGTCGATGGATCGACGAAGGTGATAGGACGATGACGGCATGACGACAATAAGATGACGATACCGAAGTGATGACGTTGGGTAACGACGGCCTGACGACGATGGCATGACGCTAATGGGATGACGACGACGGCATGACGAGAGTTGAATGTCTAAGCTATAATGATGACAATGGAACCACCGCGACGGTATCCTGACGACGATATGACAACGAATGCATGGCGACGACTGTATGACGTCGAGGCAGTGATGAGGATGGCACGACAACGGCATGCGGACAATTAGATGACGACGAGTGTATGATGACAATGGAGCGAGGATGACTGAAACCACGAAATCTGTATGACGATGATGGTGTGACGACGACGGCATGACGAGCGTCGGATGACGGAGCTGGAGTGACGATGGCGGCACGACCGCATTACGACGACGGTCTAAGAATGGAGGCATCATAGCGACTCTCTGACACTGACGGCATGACAAGGGCGGCACAATCAAGACTGAGACGGCATTATGATTATAATACAATAAGCTAAGATTGACGCCGATGGAACGACGAAGGCGGTTTGACGGCGTTGGCATGACGACAATGGGATGCCGTTACTGAAGTGATGACCACGCTAAAACGACAATGTGACGACGATGGCGTGATAACGGCACGACGAGACTCGGTGACAAGCCTGGAATGACGACGATGCAACTACCACGATGGCATCATGACCCCCTGAGCAGTGGAGCCGGCGATCGTGGCTTAATCTCACGCACTCGAGGGAAGCGAGAAGGAAGCGCGCTGTCTTCCGTCGTGCGCAATGAACCGGGAGGAGGCTAAGGAGCGGGGGTCGTTTTACTACGGGCGGCTCCGGTGGTCGCGTGCGTCCGCCCGGGCTCCTGTATCTTGAAAGCCACCCGCGCCGGGGACACAGTACGCCGTGCACTGTGTTTTCGTGGCTTAGTTCGCGTTGATGCGAGACGCACCAATTCGCTGGCTGCTGCGGCCGCGCTTCCTCACTCCAGCATTTTTACAGCGAGTTTCCTCGGTCATCGAGTGAGATGTGTTCATGTATGCTTGTGCGCGCGTGGCATCATGCTTGGTCATTTACTTGGTATGCCGACGTCTACAAGTTTACACGGTCGATAAAAGTACTATCCATACTTCGTATAGCTGTCCACTAATTTTCTATCGCCATCGATGCTTCGCCTTTCGGGCGAAACTGCGACCTTTTCTTTCTTTATTTCTGAAAATGCGCTTAGAAGAGCTTTAATCAATGAAATTGATTACCGAATGCGCTGGTTTTAGAAGCATAGAACTTGGTAGGTTACTTTTGTGTACCGTAGCGCAAAATCTATTTTGTTAAGTTGGGTTAAATTTAATTTTGTGACAAGCGGCCGTCGCTAATTTACCATATACGGGGTTCTTTTAGACAAGCCCAATATTTTATAAAAATGATATGAACGTAGCGATCCTGGAGTTTTTGTAAAGGAGTTACTAGGCGAGGCGGAAATACTTGGCAGTAATAACAAATTTTAGTAGGCTAATTCATAATACCTTGTTATATATGTCAAGGTGTTTATTCACAGGATGTGCAAGAATGAGCGGTCGAACTCGGTGCGGTAATCGGAATCCCGCGAGCAGTCAGAACCGGCCCCGTGCGTAAAGCACTGGTGATGCGACTGACTGACCGGCACTTCTTCGTTACCTTTCATGCGCTGGTCATGCGGCGGGCTAACCGGCGCTTCTTCGTTACATTTGTCCCCCACAGAAAAAGGCGCCATCCTGGCGATCTAAGCATAAGGTAGCATAGAGGGATCGTAGAAGGGCTTGAGCCGATCTACATGAACAGTTTCGCGACCGCGACGGCGCTGATCAGAAGACGGCGACACAGGCTCTACGACATAGTTCACGGGAGAAGTTTGTGCAATAACACGTTAAGGTCCATGATATCGTGGGAGCAGCTTAGAAGAAAGGCCGGGAGCTAAAGGTGGAACCCACAGCCAAACCAATGAATCGGAAGGGAAGCTTAGGGGGTTAGAGCCACCACGACGAAGCTTCTGTTGTGTCTGATCTGCGGTGGTAAGACAGCGGGCGAGTTGTCTGCATTCTTCAGCATGCTGCGCAGCTTGAGAGACAGGAACACATTCTGATGAATCAGGCTGATGGAGTAGAATGGTATCGATGGTGCAGGAAGGTTCGCGGCCGTACAGTAAGAAAAACGGAGAAAAACCAGTGGTGGCTTGAGTGGCAGTATTATAGGCGAACGTGACGAACGGAAGCACAGCGTCCAAGTTGGAATGGTCGGACGCGACGTACAAGGCGAGCATGTCGCCAAGAGTATACGGTTGAAACGCTCCGTCAA
This sequence comes from Dermacentor silvarum, assembly GCF_013339745.2. Lineage (NCBI taxonomy): Eukaryota > Metazoa > Arthropoda > Arachnida > Ixodida > Ixodidae > Dermacentor > Dermacentor silvarum. Next base: position 191,346,068 of record NC_051157.2, read on the forward strand.
CCCGTTCGTCTGCGGATGGTATGCGCTAGTGGTCCTGTGGATGATGTGACACTCCTTCAGAAGCGACGTCACCACTTCAGGTAGAAAAGCGCGGCCTCGATCACTAAGAAGTTCCCGAGGGGCTCCGTGACGAAGAACAAAATGCCGCAGTATGAATGATCCAACATCTTGGGCAGTGGTAGATGGAAGTGCAGCGGTTTCTGCATAGCGTGTCAGATGATCCACTGCAACGATAATCCAGCGGTTGCCAGCCCCAGTACAGGGAAGCGGACCGTAAAGGTCGATTCCGACGCGATCAAAAGGACGGGACGGACAAGGAAGCGGATGCAAAGATGCGCCAGTGGAAGTAGGGAACGACTTTCGGCGCTGGCAGTCGAGGCAGCAGCGGACGTACTTGCGAACGAACTTGTACATACCAGGCCAGTAATACCGGAGCCGAAGGCGGGTGTAGGTCTTTAACACGCCACCGTGTGCACATTGGGGATCAGTGTGAAACGATGCGCATAAATCAGCCCCAAGATGACGCGGTATTACGAGGAGCCATTGCCGACCCTCGGGGAGATAGTTGCGACGGTAGAGGAGTTGATCGCGGATAACAAAGTGATGCGCCTGCCGCCGTAGCGTCCTAGATGCTGTAACAGTGGCAGGATCAGCGAGAAACTCCAAAAGCGAAGAAATACACGGGTCTTTGCTCTGCTCAGAGCGCATGTCATCGATGGCAAGTGCTGACAGGACAAAGTTGAGTGGGCAAAGACTGTGCGCGTCAGGTGAAATGGGCGAGCGGGAGAGAGCGTCGGCATCGGTGTGCTTGCGTCCAGAGCGGTACACGACTCGGATGTCGTACTCTTGCAAACGGAGCGCCCAGCGTGCGAGGCGGCCAGAGGGGTCTTTCAAAGAGGACAGCCAGCACAGCGCATGGTGGTCCGTTACTACATCAAATTGGCGGCCGTATAAGTAAGGTCGAAATTTCGTAAGGGCCCAGAGTATGGCTAAACACTCCTTTTCTGTAACACAGTAGTTTAGCTCCGACTTTTTCAGCGTGCGGCAAGCATGAGCAACGACGTATTCGTCAAGACCAAGATTGCGTTGGGCAAGAACCGCCCCGAGGCCGACTACACTAGCGTCTGTATGGACCTCAGTTGGGGCAGCGGGGTCAAAATGTCGCAAAATAGGAGGAGAGGTGAGCAGATGGCGAAGGGTCGTGAATGCGTCATCGCATGCTTGCGACCAGGCGGATAGGGCGTTGTCTCCAGCCAGCAGTTGAGTCAAAGGGGCGATGATCATAGCGAAGTTCTTCACAAAGCGGCGAAAATAGGAGCAGAGGCCGACGAAACTCCGTAGTCTCTTCAGGTTTGTGGGTTTGGGGAACTCTGGAACTGCGCGGAGTTTTGCAGGATCCGGAAGCACTCCTTCTTTGGATACGACGTGACCTAATATGGTAAGCTGACGGGCAGCAAAGAAGCATTTTTTGATGTTAAGCTGCAGGCCAGCCTTAGTAAGACAGCTTAATACCTCTCTTAGTCGTTGGAAGTGAGTCGGGAAACAGGTGAGAAGACAACGACATCATCTAGGTAGCACAAACACGTGTGCCACTTAAGACCGCGCAAGATGCTGTCCATCATACGCTCGAAAGTAATAGGCCGAATGGCATGACATTAAATTCGTATAATCCGTCAGGTGTGACGAAGGCGGTTTTAGAGCGGTCAGCCTCTGCCATGGGGACTTGCCAATATCCAGACCGGAAATCCAAAGAGGAAAAGAACTCGGCACCTTGCAAACAGTCCATAGCATCGTCTATGCGTGTAGGGGATATACGTATTTGCGCGTAATTTTGTTAAGGCGTCTGTAATATACGCAGAAGCGAATAGAACCATCTTTATTTTTTACGAGGACGATTGGCGACGCCCACGGGCTATGGGACGGCTGAATCACGCCACGCCGAAGCATATCGCTCACTTGTTCGTCGATGACACGGCGTTCAAAATCTGAGACACGATAAGAACGCTGCCGGAGTGGGGCGTGCGAACCGGTGTCGATGCTGTGCGATACTGTGGTGATGCGGCCGAGAGAATGTTGATGGCAGTCGAAGGAGGCGGTAAATTCGCGTAGCAAGCTGATAAGTTGCGCGCGTTGTGTGGTTGTCAGATCACCGGAGATTGACGGATGGAAGCACTCCAACGGTGGTCCATTGGCACTGTCGAGAGCGGCGAGAGACGTCGAATGTGCGTCGTCGGGAGCATCGAAGAGCATTGAAGAATCCAGTTTGAACGTAACCGAGGCACTCTCCGCGATGCAAAGTAATCGGCAGAAAAGACACATTGCACACACACATGGCACCACGGCCAGCACTGAGGGCGATGACGGCAAAGGGCAACGGAAGGGAACGGCGATGTGCGAAGAAGTTACATGGCGTAAATAGCACGGTTGTGTCACGTGCTGATGCGCAAGATACGGAGATGATGGCGGCTGACTGAGGAGGGATATCAATAACTTCGGCCACAAGCATTTTTGTAAACGTCACAGGATCCTGGTCCATGGCTGCGTCAGAAAGAAAAAAAAAACTCCACCTCGGCGCGGGCACAGTCAATAATGGCATTGTTCGACGAAAGGAAATCCCAGCCAAGGATAACATCGTGGGAGCAGGACGGCAGCACAACAAATTCAATTACAGGAAGCGACTCCTCGATAACAACCCATGCAGTGCAGGCTCCCAATGGTTCGACAGGCTGTGCGCTTGCAGTACTCAAATACACTCCGGAAAGTGACGTCGTTACTTTTCCTATTCGTCGGCAAAGGCCTGCGCGTAACACCGAAATTGCTGCGCCCGTATCGACCAGTGCGAATGTTCGAATTCCTTCGACGTATACCTCAATGACGTTGCAGGGGTTCTTTCGAGGCCTTTGAAAAATCGAAGGGGACGCAGTTCTCGCCTCGGGAACTGCGACACTTAGTTTCCCTGAGGTAGAGGGCTTGGCCGGCGTCTCATCGGTGAGATGGAGCGGCGGCGTGGGGATGGAGAACGACCAGCATGGTTGAGAACAGGTGTTTCATCCGGCGGCACAGGAGATTGTAGCTGTCGAGGGGCGTAAGTGCTCATGGGCCGGCGGTTATCATAAACAGGCAGCATACGGCGTCAACAAAAGCGGGCAACATGTCCCGGAATGCCACAATGGTAACAAATTGGGCGGTTGTCCGCTGTGCGCCAAGGATTTGGTTGACGTAGTAGCTGTGGTGCAGGCGGTGAGAAGGAAAACGGGGACGGTCGCGCAACAGCTTGGAGAGGTGGACGTGAAGCCAACAGCGGCCTTGCAGCGACGTCAGCGTACGTCAGGGGCGCCGCGACGGTAGGCGGTGGAATAGCAGCTGGCAGGCACTCGGCGACTTGCTCTTTGATGACGCTCTGTAACCACGGTGTCAATGCAGAGTATGGTTGCGCGTTCGTAAAGGGCACCAGGAAAGCTGCCGAGCAACTTTTTCTCGTACGAATTCCTTTATCTGGTGCATCGGAGGCGACTCGTCAACACCTAGCGTCAGACCTGAGACAGCGGCGAATTCTGAGGACGGATGTTGTGTGACTACTCGCTGCCTTCGAAGTTCGTCGTAACTCTGACACAGCGCAACGACGACAGACACTGTGGTCGGGTTTCGGGCGACCAACATTTGGAAGGCGTCTTCTTCAATTCCCTTGAGGATATGCCTTCCAGAAGCCATATCCACCCTTGAGGATATGGCTTCTGGCATCGTTGCGTCGACTCTGTTGCACAGATTAACGACGTCTTCGATGTAGCTGGTGAAATTCTCACCTGGTTGCTGGGCGCGTCCGCGCAGGCGTTGCTCGGCCTGCAGGACGACCAAAGACTTCTGTGAAGTTGGCCTTGAACGCCGACCATGTCCGGATGTCGGATTCGTGGTTACGATACCACAAATGTGTAACGTTGCTCAAGTAGAAAATTACGTTGTTGAGCTTTTCCCTGTCGTCCCAGTGGTTGTGGACTCTGTCGTACGAGGCGAGCCAGTCCTCGACGTCCTGATCACCGGTACCCGCAAAAATCGCAGGATCCCGCTGACGCTGCACGCCAGGACAGATGACAGTTGGTGCCGTGACTGCAGCTTTGTTGGGATGGATCGTCAGGCATGCTTTGAGAAAGCTGGGCAGGATCGTCCGGCATGGGCCGAGATGATTGAAGGGTTCGGCTTCGAAGTTCCAGCGTTTATGGAGTCGTACCCAGCACGCTCCACCAAATGTCAAGGTGTTTATTGACAGGATGTGCAAGGAGTGAGCGGTCGAACTCGGTGCGGTAATCGGAACCCCGCGAGCAGTCAGAACCGGCCCCGTGCGTAAAGCGCTGGTGATGCGACTGACTAAGCGGCACTTCATCGTTACCTTTCATACGCTGGGGATGCGCCGGGCTAATCGGCGCTTCTTCTTCGTTACATATATATTATTAATTTAGCATTGGGGACTATTGTTCATATGGTAAATTTGTAGGCAATAAATTTTCGATGCACAAGGTCTGTTCCGTCTCAAACCTCGAGCCGCAACATGTCTTAATATCCAAGCCGCGTGCGCCCCACTTAAATGCCATACGAACACGTCACGTAATGAAGTGTGTGACGAAGTTTCAATGTTCCATGTCGCGGCAAATGCTCATACATCACGCCAGGGTAGATGCTTGTAGGGCAAAACGTGTTGTATCAGTATTTCCGATAGGCGCTTGTCGCTCTTCTTAGCACGGGCGGAGGTTTGAAACAATGCCATGTGACATGTCCTATCGCTGAAACCTTTACTGAATGAAGAATAGTGAGGTAGTACTTCGGGGCACCTTGCCGATGTGGGTCCCGACTACGGTTTACGACTTCTGCGAGTGGTCTTACTACTAAATGGAGTGCTCTTGCTAGTCATGCAAAGGCTGTGCAACATCTTGACAATATCTGCTTGACTTGGGGTGAAATAGCGTTACAGGTCATGTGGACCTCATATTTTTGGCAAATACACTACACAATGTGGCTCAGTTTGGAAAAAAATTCGCGTTGAGTATTTTGGCTATCCTACTGTACCCCACAATCCTGTCTGAAATTGACTATTGCTCGTCGCCTCATTACCTGATGGTCCCTGATCTAAGGAAATATAAATTCCCTAAATCGCGTCCTTTCTAAGTTAGTACGACGGAAGGAGCTAGAGCAGAAGCAAGATATTTTGAAGAAAGGAATGACTCACCCAAATAATCCATGAGGGCTGATTTCCGTCAACTGTCAGAGGGGCCGCGTTTGTACCAGGAAAACGCTTCTTCTTCGTCGCCTTTTCGCTCTGTGCGTGGCACATGCGATACTTCACGATGTCAGCGGTTGAAAAATAACGATGTTCAGGACAAGATTATTGGAAATTTCACGAAGCGTATATTGGTATTTTTTTAGTTTTTGTTTGCTTTGCTGCAATGTTCGGAAGTGCTTGTAAACCCTAACGAAACGACGAGCTTGCGTGCTGTTTTTTGTTTCGTCATCAACGTCGCCACATCCACTGCAAATTTTGTGTATTCACTGGACACTTCCGGCTGCAACGCACTGGCTGCTTAAGAGCGCTGCTGCGTGGAAGGTAAACAATAATAAACTTGCTGAAATTCCTGGCGCCGCGTTTGGCGCACTACTGTGCATGTTGCTTGGTTATAGTTGGCCCAGAAACCAGAACTGCCCCAGGCGACGCACATTCTTTGGCTTTATTATAGTAGATGCGTATGTTTTAACAAATGGTTCGAGAACGCCCGACTTTTGCTTTTGTTAGTCGGATATGGACATGCCAGAAAATGAAGTAAGAATGTTGGCGCCACCAATGTAGTATATCCTTGCTTGTTTGCCTCCAAGAGTGGCTTATTTCAATCAATCACTTTTATTTCATTTTCAGTGTGGAAACAGGAGGCAGGACAAAAAGCTGAAACAGTTTGACGAAGGTCCTGCCTCATTTTGCAGTAAACATCATGTGTACCAAACAGCAACTTTCCCAAAACAACCTAATGTATACCCTCCCTCAAAAGTTTTCGGAACACGAGATGCGAGTAAAATCTAAATTTCCTCACAGCCTAGGCACAGGTCCTTCAACCGAAAGCTATGGTTGGTACTTCTTCGTACTATCATCACATTCCTGACATACATTTCACACCCTGCGGTGAAGTAGTGAGAAAATTGAACTTATTCTCATTTCCGTGTTCCGAAATAGTCTGAGGGCGGCTGTACGTTGCACAATATTCGCGGCTAAGAAAAAAAAATTATCATACTTGCTATAGCATCCATAAAGATGAGTTTACAAAAACACATGGAAACTAAACTAATGGTATTCGTAAAATAAATAAAAACATTGAAACGTAGAAATACTAACAAGAAATACTAACATATATTGAGCACCTCGATCCTGAGTGAAACTCTGAAAGGGTTCGAGCTGTCCATCGGCTGCCATATAGTGCCTAGAATATACTGGTTAGTGTGCCGACCGCCACCTGCCGGGTGGCATCGCATGCGATGAATGTCGGCTGCTGCCGCTTGGAGCGCTGCAGTGCTCTGGTGGGTGTATGGTCCCTGTATGTTCCAAGGCTGGCGCAAATCATTGTTCAAATAGGAATGGAGGATTTTCTCCCCGCCCTCTACCCCTCTACTGACTTCTTCGCCGTTTTCCGCTCTTCCATTGGACGAGGCTTGACACGTGACGAATAACCCGCGCGGCTTTCGTTATCGCGGGGAAACGGCGCCATTAGTGAGCGTAGAAACACCGGGACACATGTTCGCTATGCCTGAGCGTAAGCTTTTTACATTTTTGAAGACGCGCTCGGCTGCAGCACGACGCCGACTTCCTGTGCTGTTGGATGTTGGAATAGCATTGCCAAGGGGGGCAAGCTTTTTGCGATTCCTCGTGGCAAATGAAACCTCAAATGGCGAGCGATATATGGCTCAACCATATCGGAAGAAAGAAATTTGACTGCCACCGAGGGAGGTCATTACTGAGGGAGGTTCTGATCGCTGTTCTCAGCCAGTTAGTGATGAACGCGGGAAGGTGGGTGCGTTCGCGAGTTCACCATCAGCCAACGACTGAGCAAAAAAAAAAAAAGTCCGCGTTTATGCTCCGCGGCGAATAAGAGGGCGCATTTTGGCAATATGAGTACGAGCATGACTTCTCATAAAATGAGCATAATGGAAGAGTCGCCAGTTATAGAGCAAAACGCAGAAAGCGCACGCACAAACGGGAACCAAGGCATATATATAACTGAGGGGAAAGAAAAGCGCGCGGATGCATTTTGGCAAAAAAAATCATGCTGAGGGTATTTAGCACATAAATGTCTCCGCCGTGTTGTGTGTGCATAGCTTGATGTAGCTCTTTGTTTTCGTAAATGCGTCAGGTAAACAGAACACCATTCGATTACGAGAAACAATCAGAAGTAGTAAAGACTGCTTAGGATTGCGTTTAACCTGTTCTATCTTTCGTTTTCCTCGTCCGGGTGACGCAGATTCTACTGATAACTAAAGGGAGGTTCTGGCTGTGCAACATCTTACGTAGATATCTTACGTACGACTAGCCTTGTGAAAATGCGCCCAGAACAGTCGCGTTTCAAGCAAGCACTTCAACGCATGCGATACGAAATGAAGCGGGTGGTAGCGGCCGCGCGCTTCACTCACTAATGGCGGCCGAGAGAAAGGGGCGAGGAGGAAACGGCGCAGAGAGGAGGAGTTTGCGCTACCTTTGAAAAATAGAGGGACCTTAGGTGGGGTGACGGGGAGCCACCCGGCCCTCGTAGCCCGCCGTTACAGTGGCTAGAATAGGTGAGGCGTAAACTCGTAAAGGCTCATGGGAAACGTCGTCTGCTCGGCGCTTCCGGCTCAACCGCTGACGGTTCCGGCGCGCAATTTTCCGTTCGCGGGGCCGGTCGCGTTTGCTCTCTGTGCACTTTCATCATAAAGTATCGCCCACGCTGCAAATATCTAGAGCCCGTGACGTACGCATCGATGACTGACCATTATATCTGAGCTTAGGCAGTCATTTAAAATACTTTTTTTTTCTAGCCGAATTGACAGAACACGTGAATTAGGTATGCGTGCTGTCACAGTCGCGGGTTTATCTTGAATGACGAATCGCACTTCCTTGTTCTTAAGTGAATTCTGTTCGGATCAACAATGGGAGTGATCTTGTAACATTTCAATGGTGAATATCAGATTTGGGCTAGAGCCCGTCGTATACACTAACGTGTTTGCCTTTGATCGTAGTCCTTGATAAATCGCGTTGAGCAAGCGCGCACAGCTAAGAAACTTGGCTTTACTTGAAAAAAAAAAAAAGATACCCACACACGTGTAGCTTTTCGAACTTTTATGCCACTGATAACGTAGATGCTTGGACCAGTTGGTATGACATACAAGGAATTTTATATCATTTTACAGCGAACCTTTATAGGTTTTGCGACGTTTATCATGCATGTGTTGTTTTCTACAATAACTTGCTGTCCACGTTACTGATAATATTTCATGGAACATGTTTAATAACCAAACGTTAACGACGCGATCGGCATGGTTTAACGATATTTTAACGTAGTATCTCTTTCTGCAAATTCACCAAAACATTCGTTATAAAAGTGTACAGAAATTTATCACACATTTTAACGCGATCCAAGCTGCAGTATACCCCTTGTGTTTGGGACACTTTGTGATAGTTGTGTAAGATATGGAACGCAAGGTATGCTAGAAGCGTTTGTCGACTGCAGTTGACTTCCGCGCACGCTTGAGTCTGTCTTAATATGCTTTCGACGTCTCTTTATAAGTAATATTGCAGCTTTGTGATCGTTAGGCTAATGTTTCTCGTCTTGTGCACCTTTCACAAAACATACGAGAAAAATTATCGTATCCCGGCCACGGCGGCCGCATTTCGATGGGGGCGAAATGCGAAAACACCCGTGTACTTAGATTTAGGTGCACGTTAAAGAACCCCAGGTGGTCCAAATTTCCGGAGTCCCCCACTACGGCGTGCCTCATAATCAGAACTGGTTTTGGCACGTAAAACCCCATAATTTAATTTTTTTACGAGAAAAATTACGGTCTACGCTTTTTAAATCCTTCCACTACACCTTGCTCATCTTGCATGCATCTAGCACTAAATTAAGGTCGCTATACTATGCAAGTTATTCGCTTAAATGTTGTTCCAAGACATTCGTGCCAAGAAAAAGCTATTGATTGGAACCGCCTGCCCGCCTCTAACGCCTCCACTACTAAACCATGCATGTTTGATCAAATCAGCCTAGTGAAACTTAGATGTAACAAGTAAAAAAAAAAATCAGATCCCTATTACACTACCGTGCAGATGGAATCCAGCGAAGCTGTGGTGGGTTCTGTCGTTGGCACGAACAGAATTCACTTTAGAACAAAAAAGTGCGATTCGTCATTCAAGATAAACCCGCGACTGTGACAGCACGCATACCTAATTCACGTGTTCGGTCAATTCGGGTAGAAAAAAATATTTTAAATGACTGCCTATGCTCAGATATAATGGTCAGTCATCGATGCGTACGTCACGGGCTCTAGATATTTGCAGCGTGGGTGATACTTCGTGATGAAAGTGCACAGAGAGCAAGCGCGACCGGCCCCGCGAACGGAGAATCGTGTGCCGGAACCGTCAGCGGTTGAACCGGAAGCGCTGAGCAGACGACGTTTCCCGTGAGCCTTTACGAGTTTACGCCTCACCTATAGGGAAAGTGTGATTACCGCCCGGCGGCTCCTATGGCAACCGCCGTCGCCGCCTTGTGATGCATAAGCCGGGGCGCGCTCACACTCGTTTATACGTCGAGCTGAGCGCCTGATACGAATTGGTCGGCGAGTTTCTCCCGCTTTTTGTTTCAAATTCTTGTGCGAAGTAATGTTTTGTGCGGTGCTGACAAGTGCTCAGGGATGCACCGCCTTCAAGTCACTGTTTTGTGCCTAGCTGCACGACTGGTTACAAATCACGCAAAAAGAAGTTGTCGCCCTTCGCGGTACTGTAAGACGAGGAGACGTTCCGAAATTGGCAGCGCAACATACCTCGAGCCGACAAGCCACTCGAACGAAATGCCGCTGTGTGCGAACTGCATTTTGATCCGCAGTTTGTGACTTAGAGCACTGCACGGGCCCATTTTTTCAGCCCGGGCCCGACCCGGGCCCGAAAATAATCTACGTTACCCGCCAGGCCCGGCCCGCCACCCCTTTGCCTTAGGCACGAGCTCGGCCTGAGCCCGGCTCGAAACCGGCCCGAACCCGACCCGAGACCGAAAAAGATCACCGAGCGGCATTAAAAAAAATAAAGAAGAGAACGAAAATAATTTATTCTTAAGGCATAAATACATGTCATACGCAATTATAAACACCATTTGAGTGGTCTGAACGCAAATACCAGCGCGCGAAGTAGTACGAATGACCCTGCCGAGCAGTATCGCCAGCAGTTTCCAACGGCCCGTCCTTGATGCGGCTCAATACACTTCTACCGCAGCGCCGCCACAGTGGTTTTTCACGTCGGGCGCCTCTCTGCAAAGCATGCGCCGCCCCAGCCACTCGGCCCACTCAACCGTATTCTAGTACACTATAGCCGAAGCGCAGCCACGACCGGTCGTGAGCGAAGCGCTAGGATGGAGTAAATGGAGAAAGCTCGTTCCTCCATGGTGAAGTGTAATGCACTGCTGCTGGGCGACTGGTTGAGAACATGCGTGCAATCATGGATGGACGCAATGCCATACTTCAGCCGCTTGACCAATTATCTTATCTTACCAGTCATCGTTTTACTAATTCGCCTTTGAAGAATCAGCAAGTCACGAACGCGCTTGCACCGCGCTCAAAGCATTAATTACATTGATTTAGGTAAGGAATACAAAGGCATCCTTTGGTTTGAGGCGACTTCGGTCTTTCTGGACTTTTACATTCGTTTCAAACAGCGCAAAATACGACGGAAGAAAAGGGATTCGCAAGGGTGGCTGAACGGGCATTCTGGTAAAGTTTCATCTTTGGTTAGCAGCGCGACCGTTAGCAGATCGTCGCACCGCTAACCAAAGAAGAAAAGGGAAGTACGCAGGAGTAGCGCTGCTAGGTTCCAGCTGCGCCGGGGCAACATGTTTTTCACAGTGGAGACGCGTGAGGATAACTCGCTGCACGTTACGTGCACACCGCCAGAAAGTCCGAGCCCGGCCCGGGCCCGCGTCAAAATACACGAGCCCGGCCCAGGCCCGGGTCAAAAAGCACATGACGTGCCCGAGCCCGGCCCGAGCCCATGAAAAAAACTGCTCTACCCGGCCCGGCCCAGGCTTTCGGGTAAGCCCGAGCCCGTGCAGTGCTCTAAGTATGTGTCATGTCACTTTGAACACATCATCAATGGTGAGCTGGTGCGCCTGGAAAGGAGCAGGCCATTGCTACAGCCGGATGCGATACCGACGATCTTTCCAAACGTTCCCAAGTACCTCTCCAAGCCAGTGCCCAAGAATAGGAATCCGAAAGAAAGGTTGGACCCACACTTTGCGCCTCCACAGAAAGAATCACGAATCGACGTGGCCTCACCCGACACATCGGATGAAGCATCCACACTTGCCCGCCAACTCTGTGGTTTACCAAAATGTGATCGTGCCGTCCAGTCAGTGGGGTAAGCACGTTTTTTCTGAAATTTCCCTTTTGGTCGCATATATCGTCTGCCTACATAAGCTTGCTTCACGCCCAAAAGCTTGTGCTGTTTCGTGGCGGGGACAGCATGATCGAACACCAAGTGTTTGTACGTGATGTAGAGCTCTCAATTGATGAGCACTGCGATCCTGCATCCCTCCTACAGGCTGTTGACAGCATGCAGCTCTGTTCTGCCGCAGCGCGGTCGGTGGAGTTCCCTCTTTCGCGCAGCTCCAACATGACAATGTGTAATGAAAGCCTCTACCACACGAAGTGCAAGAGGGTTGTAAGTGACCCTGGGAAGTGCTGCATCACCTGCAAGTACCTCAGAAGGCTACTGCTCAACCAGAGGTGTCGAGCTAAGCAGCTAAAGCGTAACGAAAATTAAGGACGCTAAAGGCAAGGACCCAAGCTACGGTGCGCCGCCTAAGAGCCAAAGCGAACAGCTTGGACGAGGCTCTCATGCAGCAGAAACAGGCAAATCACGCGATTAAAGAAAGTGCACTGAAGAAGAAGATCGACAAGCTCCCACCCAAACAGAAGGCAGCAATCAGGCAGCGCTTTGAAGCTGCAAAAATTATCAATAATTGCACCATATTTCGCTTATACCAACCCAGTTTCCAAGAAATCGTGCAAACATGAAAATATTGAGCGTGCCGAGGCAACTTTCTTTAACGATAAACTCTGGGACTAAATCCATCTTTGCAAGCAAGAACAGTTGTTTTTGTTCAAGCATGCGTTTATAGACAGTAATTTGCGCGTAAAATAAGACCGCAGTGAAGCAAAACTCGAGGCGTGACTGCGCGGCCTCCGAGGTAAACATGCCAAGACGGCCTAGATCTCGCGAGCAAATGATGTGTTATACGCGAATTTATAGGGCGCATATGTCGCTATAATGTTGCTACAATCTTCGCGAGCACAAGCGGCTGAGCAAGATGTACCATTCGAGGTAAAGAAAAGGCAATTCGCATCGCGAATCGGGGCGCTTATCCGGCTAGTCGATCGTCGGGCCTGGTCGGCCGACGTGAATGCAAGCGTGAGCGCCGCCTTGCGGCTGCATCTGAGACGCTCACGCGAGCGGCGGGCACTTCGTCACACTTCCCTATTTTAGCCACTGTACCGCCGTGTTTCCACAGCATCGGCTAGCGGGCTGCTGCGCTTCTTGTTTTTATTAAGCCGTAGCAGAGCCACAGTTCCCATGTAGGAAGCATGATTACTGATTAGGGTTTGTTTTGATTACAACAAGCTTCTTTAGTGCGTGTCCCTTGCGTGAAATGCTTATACTCGTCGAACCTCCAATGCTTCTATGCTGCGAAGGGAAACAGAATTTGTATTCTAGCGATAGCGTAATTTCTTATAGGTAATTTTTAGGCTACTTTATTCTAATAAATTAAAATAATGCTAAGGTTATATTAGCCTGTAAAGCTGACTGCTGGTGTTCCGTGTACTGTATACATTGTTTATACCTGGTAAACTCGTTCTTTTTTATGTCTAATCTACGTAACGAAAAGTATGAAAAAGAGCTTTTATTTAAAGTAACAAAGATTTTATTGAAACTTAACAACAGTGAAACGTAGGCACAAGACATCACCAGATGCAATAATGCAACCTACATAAAGAAGATAGATCTAGCGGCAGTGGCGCAGTTTATGGAGCTTTTGCCGTGACCTTTGCGCTACCCTCTCTTTGTTGATGCCTTCTACAAAAAAAAAAGAAATCTCAAGAGAACATAGAACTTCACAACTGCTGTTAAAGCTGCTTTTTTGTGCTCTGGGCACCCTAGTTGAGGAAAGGCCAGTGTCTGAAGCTGAATTGAAAATTCAGCTAGACTCGCTTCATGTAACTTGTTTTTACTAAAAAAACACAGTAAAAGCATCTTCCATGGCTTTTACAGCGGTTGAAAAGTTTTGACTAGGATAGTCAAGGCCTCCATTGTCAAAATGGGTGGGTAGTGAGGTATGAAGCAGCGTCGGCACTAGCTCCAGCTTTACTTACGCAAAGGCAGCCTGCACACTGGGGACAAGCACTTCTGGCAATGATCCTTGGTGCAATATAACCTGCAGTATAGTATATCAAAGCACTATTGCTCTTTTTTACTGCACCCGAGAGATTGAATGACATCCTCAGCTTAATTGATACTTCCGTGATCAAGAAGGCCGTCTATCCTGTCCAGAAGGCTCCTGCCCGTTGTTGCACACAAGTCATTTGGATTCAGCAGTGCCTTGACTATGTCTGGTGGGAAGTTCCCTTCTCTGGGTGGTTTGGCTAGATTATAAAATGCCAGTAAATTGACAGTCACGAGAATCTGCGAAACTGTTGGTTGATCGTTGCACCCTGATGATTGTCTAATTATTCCAAAAAGATTTTCTAGCTTATCCTGGCTTAGCCGGGACGTTAAAGATATTTGAAGCCCACGGTAGATATCAAGTAGGACAACAGATCAAGGGTACTCTTGATGGTAACCCTTAGTCGAGAAGCTGTACTTTGTGTAAGAAAACCACCATCAGCTTGTTTTGCATGCTGCTCCCACTCTGGCAAATAATCAAGAAACCCTTTCAAAAAGTGCATGTTTGGACTGCCAGGCTTGAGCGCCTTTTCGCTTGTCCGTGATGTCATGACACGAATCAGGCGATTCATTTCTTTCACAAAATCTACAGTCGGTTGCACAGTCCTATACGAAGACTCAATGCGCTAGCTGTACACAAAAAGCCCTTTGATGACATGATCGCTGAAGAGCTGAAATGCGATGTCCACCTTCAATTTTTCGAAACAGTTCGGCTTAATGTGGGAATTTGTAATGCTCGCCATCACCTTTAGTGTAATACTTTCCCGATCTGCCTCAACAATACCACTGTGGACATGTCCAACTGGTGTCATGTACGCTTTTGCAACAAATCCACTTCTTATGTTTTTCATTAGGTGTGGAAAATCCGGCACAAAGAACAGCTGCCTCTTCGGATCGACTGGGTGCTTGGTGCTGCTCCGAACGTAGCTTGCAGAACCTTGTAAAAAAAGAAAACATGCCGAGAAGGAACAATCATTACGTTATTTTAAAATTTAAATTGTGGGGTTTTACGTACCTAAACCGCAATCCGATTATGACGCACGCGTTAGTGGGGGACAGGACTACGGATTATTTTGACCACCTAGGGAGTTTTAACGAGCACCCAATGCTCGGTACACGGGTGTTTTTGTATTTCGCCCCCATCGAAATGCGGTGGTCGCGCCAGGGATTTGATCCCGCGCTCTCGGGCTTAGCTGCGCAACACAAAAGCCACTGCGCCATCACTGCTCGTAATTACTTTATCACAAGTTGTGAAAATCGTCAACCGTGTGCTGCAGTAGCACCACGTTATAAAAAAAAACTTAGCATATTACTCTCAAATAAAATCTCACCCTGTATTCCAAACAGAAGCCACATGCTCCTATTCCAGCTGGCGCCGTCGCATGTTATGCAGTCTACAAAGAGGCCAGCTTTTTCAGCAAGGACGGCCGTTTCCACAATGATTTTCGCCAGTGTCACGGATTTTACATTGCCCTTGGAGCCAAAAACGCCAAGAATTTGAGCCCAGTTTCCTGCATGCATAAAGGTATACGTATTTTCTAAGAGCACATGCCTCACAGTTGGTTGCGAAGCAAAAAAGAAAATGAAATCAGCTTACCAGCAAATCGCTGAAACAGCACAACCACGCCGAGGTCTGCCAGCACATTCTTCTGGTCAGCAGGTGTATGATCCAAGAGGTCGACAAAGCCTTCAATGTGACCTTAATAGTAAAAGAGAAGCACTGCCGCAACATCCAGTTTTACTTTGACGTCTCTCAGAAAAGGTTATGATATATCAATCGCTGTAAAGAAGAAGTAGTTTATTGATTTGAAAATGTAGAGAGGTCGGCCGGAATATGGAGCATCTGGCCTGCTGCTCTACGTAAGGGAAGGGGAAGAGGGGAAGAAAGAGGGTCACAATGGGGGATGATAATGGGAGGAAGTAGGTGAATAGACACATTGCATAAATGTTATCACAAGCGTGAGCCCAGGCCCGTGTCGCCTAATCAATCGCTGTAAAACAATGTTAAATGACAGTCACATGAAAGGTGAGCAATTTTATAGCGACGGCAAAGCGTGAAACAACTACACGAAGTATGAAGGTTCGTAGTTTTATCGGAAGTGTAGGTTGCAGTCAACTAATTAAATTTACAAGAACGGTGTCGCGTGCGCACAGGCACTTCTTGGACGGATATCACTCGATGACCACGAACATTCACTGTCACAACTCTGGCGTGAGCACAAGCAGAGAGGGAGTGCTTCGTGCTGCCTCTCGCTTTACCACCTTTCCGGAAATTGAGATTACTTGACCTTCAACTCTAGGCGCGCAGGAGCAGAGAGCGTTTATGTAGCCACAAGTCATCTCGGCTCGCCCTTAGGCTATACACCCGCCGCATATAACCCCCAAGATAAGGCGCGCGCACATCCATGCGCACCCACGGCAGGGCTTGAGGAGCAAACGCTCCCTCGCCTGCCACCCCCGCCCCAAGGTCGCGCTTAATAACGTGATATCCAGCATTGAACGCACGGGAACATGGTGTGCTTCAAACCTTTATAATTTTCGGCTCACCCTCGCACGCACAGCATACGGCACTCGGGGTGTGATAGGAGCTTATCGCACTTTAACTTTATCCAGAACATTACAGCGGTGGCGAAAATTTACCTGGAGTATGTGGTCATATAAATAATATCGCAATAAAAAGCAACGCCTTAGGCATATTGGCTTTCGATCGTACATTTCGTTTGCGGAAAATCGAAGCGATTAACAGAACAGCATATTTTCTTCATGTACGCAGGACTTTCCAAGAATTTCTAATAAAGCTTTACTAACCGGCTGATTTTACATTTAGGTGCACGGAAAGCATCTGATCTCATCGATGACGAGGCCACCGTGTCGACTGTAAACATCCATGGTCTTCGACTTTTCAGTCAATATTGGCACTGAGGCCAAAGCCACCCTTGAAGCGCTGCAGGTAGCTTTGCAGGCATGTTCTAACAGGCATTACCATAATGGGGAAGAAGTTTGGGCGAGTTGGTAGGTCATTGTAATTTTAACTGGGATTCATAGCGCTAAAACGACACAAGGACGAGGAAGAACACGGGACGAGCGCTCGTCCCGTGTTCTTCCTCGTCCTTGTGTCGTTTTAGCGCTATGAATCCCAGTTAAA
This sequence comes from Dermacentor silvarum, assembly GCF_013339745.2. Taxonomy (NCBI): domain Eukaryota; kingdom Metazoa; phylum Arthropoda; class Arachnida; order Ixodida; family Ixodidae; genus Dermacentor; species Dermacentor silvarum. The sequence continues at coordinate 191,362,918 of NC_051157.2, forward strand.
ATTACCATAATGGCTTCTCTGCGGATATGTTCGTATAACTTGGGGCTGCCCATCTTCATCATCATGCATTCTACGATCCACAAATCATTGTATCGCATGCCTTATGTGACATCCGTCTTGAAGCAAGGAAACAGCTCTTGACAGCGAGTTGCTGTTTTGGAGGAAGAAATTTAATTTTACTCTCAATTGCTTCTTCGCTAACAGCCTCCTTTTGCTCTTTCATGTGTGCCAACTGTTTTCATTTTTATTTGCAGTTGCGAGTCGTTTCTTGGTTCTCGACGAATTGCGAGAAATGTTTTCTCGCAAAACCATACTTTCCTGCGCTTGCCTTTTCCCTTTTATTTTTTCTGCAGGCTCGGTTTTGAGCCTGAATTCTTTGGTACTTGCAGAAAACACAAGAATCCTCATTAGACTGCGTAGATAACTAGCATTTTTCCGCAAAAACATGCCTCGGTAGGAAGTGTGCTTCTTTGAAGCAGGCTTTAGGCCGCACCCACCGCAAAGAGCTGTTAAGGAAACGTCCTTGATCAGGGATTCGGCCTCATCGCGAGTTGTTCCCGACTTGATCGGACTTCTCCCTTCCTCCCAGGTACACCGTGGCTACCGCTGATTGTCGTTCAGGCAAAGGGTTTACGAACAATACAATTTTCTCAATGAAAAGTGTGGCGAAGTTATTCACTCCGACTTCACAATAAGCGTAAGCTACTGATTCTACTGGCAGCGATGGCACTTTCATCCAAGCGACGGGTGGCGTATTTCACTAGTGCAGGCGCTCAGCTCCATCATTTTGCGCGCTCGCTGCTTCAGAGCTACAGCGCGGAGTGCACTCTGCAGGTATATATTCTGGTGGTCACCACATCCTCCGAGGCTCTCCGATTCGGCACTCTCAACGGCTGAGCACAGCTCAGAGGCATCTGACTCGGCACGCCTGTGCCGGTTTGCTGGAAGCTCTAGATTCTGTTCGCACAGATTTCTTGTTCTTCTTTTTGCTGGCACTTTAGGCACAAGGTGCTTAGCATACTCAAGAAATATCGTGGGTATGGCGTCGGCTCTCAGGCGCGGTTTATCCCAGGGAATCTCGTGGACAACGCCGTTGACGGTGATAGAGAACGCGCGCTCGATTAAACTGCTTTCGATATGTTTTTCACAAACAACAGCAGTTGGCGTCAGCCTTTTGTCCGTTCTCCTGATCACTCTTGCCCATTCTGATAGCCGCGTGGCATCAGATGGTGCAGTGAACAAGGATACACGATCTTTGTTCGAGCGTTAACCACTTATACACAACGGCACAAAGCAGGTCCCCTCCTTGCACTGTCGCTTTGGCTTTGACATTTTTTTTCGCCGCCGCCACATAGTTGTCGTAATTACAGGCACAGGAACAACCACGTAGTCACTCTTTGAGAACAGCAAGAACAAACACGCAACACTGTAATAACACTGAAAACTTAAGCATAGAAATTGACGCAACCGCTGCAAAACTTGTGTACGAAGCAGACGACACGCCTAGTCTGCACGCACCTCTATCGCTGCGACCCCTGTCGGCCACCGTAGGCATTCATTGCAGACGGTGCCGACTGCTCCATTGCTGCTCCATTGAAAAGAGCGGGTGGTCGGCACACTAGCCAGTATATTCTAGGCACTATAGCTGGCACACATAGGGTGCATAAATAAGCTCTGCCAGTGCCCCTCTACTGAAACTCAATATGGATGCAAAGTGGGAAGTGGCCATGACGAGCTTCACTCAGGCCGAACTCTCCGTCGTTCAATCATTCAAGTTTCTTTTAAGCGAAGCTTTATTGGCTCACTTGTGTCGGGGTCGTTGTACGCAGAAAACTATCATCATCAGCATTGGCTCGAGCGTCGTCATCTTCTTCTGCAGCTGGCTGGTTGGCGCCCCTCGGGCTGCGCTCGTGCTCGTGCCCGGCACGCGCTCGTGCCACTGCTCCCGCGTTCGTCATCGTCGTCTTCTGCCACAGCTGGCTCCGTTGCCGCTCATCATTCCAGAGTAGAATTTCACTTCTCTTCTGTCGTCGTAATGGGGAGGCTGAGTTTACGGGGGTTTGAGCCATTATTGTCTTACCGTAACGGACAGATTTACTTTTAAAGCAATTTAATTTCCAAGAATAGCAAGCGGCAAGGAGCGGGCGAATGCTGCTAACTACGCCGCCGAGCAAACTGGAGACATCGAACGCAAGCGACAACAGCGACGAGCAGAGAATCGTACAACGCAACGGAAGGTCATTCAAAAATTTTCAAAAGTGAGCCTTATTAGACTCCGATAATTGTTTTCCTTCAATCACTCGATTCTTGGCCAATCCCCCATAGTGGATACGAGCCACTCTCGAAGGCAAGCAACGGAAGGAAAAGTTGCACGAAAGGGAAGGAAAAGTAGAAGGAAATGGAAGGACAAGTAGTACGAAAGGGCAGGAAAAGTAGTAGGAACGGGAAGGAAAAGTAGTAGGTCAGGTACACAGGACAAGTTTCGCTTAGACCCCCCCCCCCCCCTATTTTCTACAGGGGAAGGGCTGGCGAACTTTTAAAATCTTCAGCTGCTTCTCCATACCCGCCTTTCAATATAAGATACACTGACTGTATGTGCATTCATTGAACATAAGCGCTGCAATTGTACTACATGCAGAACGAATTAGTGCTAAAGGGATTTCTTCAATTTTTAAGTCGATTTTAATTTGAGACATTCATTTCGCTTAGATTGTGGTGGTGTTATTCGTTTTTATTTTATGTATCCACCGTCCCACAGTACACAATTGACACACTACATGCAATTGTGATGATTCTATCATGGCAGGATAATACAATGCACCCCGACCACACTCCCTTGTTTCGCCAATGCCCAAGACAAAAGAAACGACATATTAGCATCTCGCGTCTATTTCGCTAGGCAAGAAAGCGAAAGTTGTCCGTGCTGTTGGCGGCGCCTGCTCCGACAGTCTTCTAGCGCTTCCTGTGCGACTGAATTTCGTAAGGAGGGCTGAAAAATTGTGCTTGGTTGCCGGTCCTGGGATTTCAATCGACTTAAATTCGTGTATTATAAATTTTTTTACCTTCTATGCCGCTACGGTAATCTTCCGTAGGTCAAAGGTAGTTGTCTGTTGCCTTTTTATTGTTAAGCATAATTTGTTTCCTACAAGGCGATTGGCGGTGTGCTCCTGTCTCACACCATGACCACTTCAATGAAAGAATAGTTTCCATAGGGGGATTTGAACAAGGGTCCCCAGTGGATTATATGTGCATAAGGGCACAGAGAGATGCATGGAACAAATAAATGAACACCTTTCCACTCTCCTTTACTCGAGGCAGCAGCCGCTTTGACACGAACGGTGCTTACCTCCCCTAGCGTAGCAACAATTCGCTTATCAATTCGAGGTTCTTCCAGTATCCCCCATCTTGGAGACAGCGAGCGCTTTCTGGATCGGTGGTGAACTAATAGAGCTTCGGCATGGTATGCGGGAGGTCCTGGGCGGTCAACCCCGGTGCTCCGGGAAACCCACCGGTTTTCTAAGTAGAGATCTATCACGACTCAACGCTCAGTTGTTCATATGGGTTCTCATCTCGAAAGGGGGCCTTACACAGATCTGCGAAGCTCTCTGGGCTCCCTTTGTCCAACCTCAGCTTTGTCAAAATAGTCGCGGATCCGTCGCTGCTGTGGGAGGTACACTAGCTCTGCCGGCGAGGACGTGCCGGTAAACTAGGTACTAATGCGCTCCCAGCCCGGTAGCGTGTTTCTATTTGCGCCTAAGCCCAGCGCTCGACCGCTGGCGCCGCCATGCACCGCTCGCGCGTAACATGTTTCTAGGTACTTCCTTTCGCCGAGGGCGCTCGAACGCAATCATATGTTTCTCATGAATGCATGTCCTGGAACGCTAGCGTGGCTGTATGGCCTAGTGGTTACGACGCTCGTCTTGAGACCGGGGGTCTCAAAGCGAGCCAAGGCGGGTTCGATACCAAGGTGATACCAAGGCGGGTTCGAATTCCGCCTTGGTATGACGCTTTTTCTTGTCGGTTGAGCCCCGGTGCCGCGGCGGAAGCCGCGGTGCCGGGCGCCAACGCGAAGCGGCGGTCGTTGGGGTGTTGCCCAGCGTAGCAACATCCCGAATACAAAATACTGCCCCAGTCAGGTAGACCGCTCCCTCCCTGATAGTGAGATTATATTTGGATCATCAAAACAGTGATGCGTTTATTTAGCAACAACATCGATCTCTTAACAGCAGCCACATTCTTGCCTAGTCACCAACAGCCCAGCGTGTTCTCCGTTCCAACGGCGGCGGCTAGAAACATGGTACGCGCGAGTGGCGCATGGCGGCGCCAGCGGTCGAGCGCTGGGCTTGGGTGCAAATAGATGATTATTGAATGTTTTTGGCGCAAGGGCTATGTGTGGCCAAAGAGCGTCAAGGCAATGTTAATTAGTTGTTAATGAAGCATGAGCTGTGAGTTTTGAAGGGTAGATGTTACACGGCGTTGTAGAGGCCTAAAAACGTAAGAAGTGCGTAGAATATATATGCATTCAAGCTATGAGAATGACATGTGAATGAATGAATGTATGTTGTTTAATGGCGCAAAGGCCAGGTATGGCCAAAGAGCACCATGCCAGTGTTAGTAAGTTTGCAGTGAAGCAATGAGTATGATGACGTAAATGAGACGTGGCTGTAAAGGGGCCTGAAAATAGTTGCTGTAAAGTGCGTAAAATCTATAGGTAATGAGATTGTGGCAATGGCTAATGAGGTGTACTATGGTCATGGAGAATGCATTGCGAAGGAATGATAGGATTTACAAAGTATGACAGATGCAAGAATTGCCCAGAAGCACAAGTGCCCGAACAGAGTCCTTGAAACACAAGGGCCGGGAGGAATGTGGTATGAAAAACTATCACAGCGGCATCATATGAAGAGAGGATGCGCTACGAACTTATTGGGCTAATAACATGTAGTGCAACATCATTCAAAAATTCGAGTACTGCTTGGGCATTAAAAAGCGGTTCTTCACCAATCAACATCATGGGATGAAGAAAGATAGCGGTATGCTACAGGATGTTTTCTTCTCTCCGTTCCGGCTTCCCGGCTCTCCACGAGGACGTTGGAGGACGGTCAGCTTCTCACCACATCTACCACAGGTTGGTGGTTCATCGCCAGTCAGTAGAAAACTGTGGGTGCCTGCCATATGTGTGTCCTGTTCTGAGACGACAGAATAGGACATCCGATCGCCGGGTTTTCGTTACGGAGGACCAGTAACCTAACTGTGGCTTAATCAAATGAAGCTTATTATTTGTTTCTGCGTCCCACAAGCGTTGCCAGTGGCTTCGCAGTTTCTTTCGCAGGAAAGGTTTCAAATCTGTTGCAGGAACAGCAGCTGTAGGGTTAATTAACAGCGAGTGATAAGACTGATGTGGCCATTTGGTCGGCAAGAACATTACCCTCGGTGCTTCTATGCCCAGGCACCCAGCATATAATGACATGCTGGTTAGATGCATATGGTCTACAAAGAACCGAATAGAGCTGAATGAGTACAGGGTTTTTCTGTTTACAGGGTGACTTCAACGCTTTTACGACGCTTTGGGAGTCTGTAAATATAATTGTTTTTTGAAGTTTTGATTTCTTTATATGCTTTACAGCTGACAATAGTGCGTATGCCTCAGCTGTAAAGATACTTGTTTCTGGGTGGAGTACGCCGGATTCCGAGAAGGACGGACCGACGGCTGCATAAGATACTCCGGCATGTGATTCAGAAGCGTCTGTGTAAAATTCTGTGCACGAGTACGTGGACTGTAATTCTAGGAAATGCATTCGGATTTCGACCTCTGAAGCGTGCTTTGTAACTTCTACGAAGGATATATGACATTCGACTACCTGCCACTCCCAAGCTGCTAACAGCTTGGCTGGAGGCATTAAGCGATGTTCGAGGAGTGGGACATCCATTTCTTCGCTAAGCTCCCTGACACGCAGTGAGAAAGGCTGTCTTACAGAGGGACGATTACGAAAAAGTGTAGCACACGTCATATCGTTAATGGTATTAGAACACGGATACTGATGAAAATATGTGAGGCTGGTGTATGTTCTCTGCAGATGGAGTGACCACTCATTTAATTCGACATATAAACTTTCAATAGGGCTTGATCTAAAACCCTCAGCGGCCAGGCGGATACCCAGATGGTGGACGGGATCCAGCATCTTCAGCGCACTAAGGGCCACAGAGTGATAAACCAGGCTACAATAGTCCAATCGTGATGAAATGAGACTCTTGTAAAGGTTCAGTAAACACTTCCTGTCACTGCCCCATGTTGTATGAGATAAAATTTTTAGTAAGTGAATTGTTTTTAGGCATTTCACCTTGCGATATTTTATGTGTGGAATAAAAGTAAGTTGAGAGTCAAATACAATGCCTAAAAATTTGTGCTCTTTTTTCACAGGTATGTGTTGCCCATACAGTTCTACACAAGGATCTGGAACCAGGGTTCTCTTTCTTGTAAAAAGAACACAAGAACTTTTGTACGGGGTTCACTTTGAATCCGTTTGCATCTGCCCACTTGGATACTTTGTTTAGGCCCTGTTGTACTTGCCTCTCACACACTGTAAGGTTGCAGGATTTGAAACCTATTTGTATGTCGTCTACGTAGACGGAATAAAAAAATAACTGATGGTAAAGAAGCACGAAGCGTGTTCATCTTCACGATAAACAGTGTTTAGCTGAACACACCTCCTTTGCGTACACCAGTTTCCTGTATAAATTGACGCGACAATACATTGCCGATTTTCACGCGGGAGGTACGTTTAGACAAATAGCTTTCTATTATGTTTAGCATATTTCCACGGATGCCCATTCCCGACAAGTCTCGCAAAATTCCGTAACGCCAAGTTGTGTCATACGCCTTTGGCATATCGAGGAATATCGACAAGAAAAACTGTTTATTTACAAATGCGTCACGGATATGTCCTTCAATGCGCACAAGATGATCAGTTGAGGACCGCCCTTCTCTGAAGCCACACTGATAGGGATCAAGCATATTGTTCCGTGCAAGGAAATGTTAGGTCGGCGATTAATCATTGTTTGCAAAAAGCGTACAAAGGCAACATTTGAGAGCTATCGAGCGGTAACTCGCCGCCGAGGAAGGGTCTTTACCCAGCTTCAAAACTGGAATAGCCATAGGCGGAATGTTTTCATTTTAACGGGGGGGGGGGGGGGGGGGGCTGGGGGCCCGACTAGCTTTCCGAAACCTACCCATATATATATATATATATATATATATATATATATATATATATATATATATATATATACTACCAGCTACCCAGCTATATATATATATATATATACCCTCTGCTAACAATTTCCTATTTCTAGCTTTATGGCGAAAGCAATTAAATCGACTCTTCAGGCAAATTGTCGTGGTTGTCGTCGCCGTGATGTTCCGCATTAAATCCAAAAGCCATATGCATGAGTGGCCCATACCCTGTGGGTGCGGGAAAAATCACGTAACAGTGAGCCGCAAAGGTTGGCGGCTTGATTGGCATTATTTCCCACGCGCTGAATATTCGGGTTAGTTGTAGGTCACGTAATCAAACGCGAATGGGAAAGAGATCGCGCGTCTTCTTCTCTAGCCCTGCCGTAGCTGTGAATATAGCCCTGCCGTAGCTGACGCTTATGGGGCCCGCGTGCTATATCTAATTGTTGGTAATCATTGGTGGGTGCAATGATAAAGGGCGATCAGGGATGGCTGCTAATTTTATGCGTGCTGTCTTCCTTGCTGGGCTGTCTTTCTGCGCCCCTAGTATTGCAGAGTTAAGAGACACAGGTCATCGCAGATCACTCACAGAGGCCGTAAGTAGTGGACATAAAAATTGCCAGATTATGATGATGAATCTAATTTTCAGAGTTGCGATGAATCGCGCGGCTGTACGACCCGTTCGCCTCTGCTGCCGGCGTTCTTCACAATGCTTGCGTTGTGAAAGCGAGTGCTCGAGGTCATCCAGTGAGGTATTTACAGGTTTACATGGTCCGTGCTTACTATGTCCACTATGTCCACTATGCTTACTATTTTATTTTTAGGTGAATGTTTACTCCAATTTATATGGCCACTATAACTCGTGTAAGGCCCACACTTTTCTGTCGCGATTTTGACGAGCCTTTCATGGGACTGGGCCATTTGACCAAGTTTTTCCAACTACGAGTATGAAATCACGAGCGCTCGAGCTGTGGTTCGGATCGGCGGCTGCATCGGCTCCTGATTTTTCTCTTAAAAGGTGAGGTTTTTCCCATTCGGCCCTCGGAATTTCTTATCGGGGTTGTTTTTTAACGTGCCCGGGCTTGATTCGACGCGAAATAGGGGTTTTTCTGGCGATTTTTCGCCGTTTTTCGCCATAGCCTGCCGTCGGCCGGCATCCTGCTGATAGACATGGCCGCTGCCTGTGTGCGCAGCCATGTCTGAGACGAGGGATGAGCAGGCCGCCCTGCCGTCCGGGCCCGACCCTCCCGATGGTGTTCGGTCGCCGCGCTCGGACGGTTCGAGCGATTCTGTATTTTCTGCGGATGGGGACGCGATTCTTCGTGGTGCGGAGTTGCCGGGGGGGGGGGGGGAGCAGGGTCCGCCGGCCGGGGAGGTACCCACTACAGTCATTTTACCGCCTGCTGACACGGTCCACAGCCCCCCGCCCTCGATTTGCGGCACTTCTGTGTCCACTGTTCAGCCGGGTTCGGATCAGGTAATCACTGCCGCTATGCGTCGTATTGCTGAGAAGCAGCAACAAATAATGGACCTGCTTTTTCATCCCAACAGTAAAATTCCTAATAGCCAGCGGTCCCAGATTATTTCCTGGCTCTCAGAGATTGTGCAGGAGTGTTCCGACGTGCGTGCGATTGCCGCGCACCAGTCGGGTCGCGTCGATGAGTTGCGCGACCAGCTCCGACTGGAGAGGCGCCCGGCCAGTGGCGCTTTGCTGACCGCTGCACAAACAGCCTGCCCCATTAGGACGTACGCGGCTGCTGCTCGCCTTGGCATGCATATGCCGCCGCCATCGACGATCCCGCCGCCAACACCTGCGGCTCCTGGAGACGTCCCTCACACGATCCCGGACTTGGCTGTTCCGCCTCCTCGAGATTTTGCTCCCAGGCGAGACCATGATTTCATTATGTTTCTGACGCCTATTGCTCCGTCCGCCGCGCCCGCGCGCGACGTCGCGGCACTGCTTAAGCAAAACATCGACTTGGTTGCCGAGGGCGTCGGGGACATTCGTCCGCGCCACACTCGTTTCGGCTTGACGGTCTTCTCAAATGAGAAAGAGTCTTTCGACCGCCTCAAGAGCGCGATAGAGCGCAATTCAGTCACCTGCACCACTTTATCAATTAAGGTAGCCGAAAAAAGGCACCCCCATGTCAGGCTATCAGGGGTTGATCCTGATATTGGTGCTCATGGCCTGATTGCCGCGATCAATGCACGGAACCCGTCCCTCCAACTTAGCCCTGACACGTGTAAAGTGCGGGTCTCTTTTCGGGAAAGATCCGGCAATTACACTCACGTCCTTGAAGTGGACGCGGCCGCTTTCCGCTCGCTTATGGCGTGCGGCAGGTTATTGATCGGCTGGACCTCTGTTGCGGTGCGCGAGGATGTTCACATCCCGTCATGCACGTACTGCGCCACTTATGGGCACTCGAAGCGTGGGTGCCCACACAGAATGGACCCCTCAAAGGCACGCTGTACAAAATGTGCCGGCGCACACCTAGCGGAGGAGTGCTCCATTCGTGTGGGAGATGCGGCGGTGTCTTGTGCGGAGTGCCGGCGGGCGGAGCGAGAGTCGTTGCATCCGTTGGGAGACGCGCGGTGTCCCATTTTACAGGAGCGTGTTGCGCGGATGCGTTTGCGCACTAACTATGGCTGATGCGACTCATATACCCTCTCTTGGTACCTGGGGGGTCGCGCAGCTGCCTTCGACAGTCGTGTTAACGGGTGGCTTTTGGATATGCCCGGTCGATCCGTTTTGGCCCCTTTGTCTTTCGGCAACGTTTGCTGGCAGCTGCGCGGCCCCTTTCCCTCTCCGGCGGGCGGGCGTGCCCCCCTGGCCTTCTCCGCCCTTATATGTCTCCTTTTATTTTCATATGTCATTCTCTTCTCTTCCTTCTTACTTACATCATCTTTTCCCTTTATTTTCCCTTCTCCTTTTTCTTTTTTTGCATTTATTCTTTCAATCCTCCCCAGTTACCCTCTTCTCGGGGCAATTCAATACTATTGTGCTCTCTTCCCCTTTTTTCTCTCACGCACTCCATTTCCCGCCACAACACCGCACTCTATGTAATCATATCTTTCGGCACCCTTTCCTTTTTTTCTTGGCCGCCGAGTACTTCCGTAGCCGGGGGTTACCAACGGGTGTCGCTTATTATGGTGGGAGCGCATGCTTGTGGCGCCTCGGGTTTGCTAGCACGTTCAGGTTATCGGATAACAACTATGGATACCAACAGCCCTATTAAATTTCTACAGGCGAATCTAGCTCATTCCAGACAACCCACCCTGCTTCTGTCAGATTTTATTACACAACATCAAATTGATTTCATCATTATTTCCGAACCTTTTAAACGCGGTAACTCCCTCCCCCACCTGCCTGATACGCATATTACGTACGCTTCTCCGGTTAATCCCCGCCTGGCTCTGTTGGCAACCAAAAATGTCTACGACGTGTTTTTAGTACACGCTCACTCCCTATATGTTGTCGTCACCTGTGCCACCCCTTCAGTTTCGTTTACGGTGGTTGCTGTTTATGCCCCTCCGCACGAACCTCTCGAACCGCTATTCGACGAGCTGCAACTCCACCTGTCCAGGATCACCATGCCTTTTGTTATTATGGCAGGTGACTTTAACGCAAAATACCACCTCTGGGGTCCTGCGGATGGTGATACCCGAGGCGCGCAGCTCGCGCAATTCACTGCGGCAAACAATCTCATCGTATTAAATGACCCCCGCTCGCCACCCACCTTTCAGTCTCACCTCGCGGAAAGCTGGATAGATGTTTCGTTCGCTTCCGTGCCTCTGGTCTCTTGCGGCTATAGCTGGGCGGTGGCGGACGTTGAAACACTCTCCGACCACAAATTCATTCTATTTTCCTTCTTCGGCCAACTCAAACCTAAAACTAAACGTTTGAGCAAGTCAGGTACTTCGGCGCTCCTACAAACACTCGTCAATTTGCCCTGGTTTACCATGGTGCAGGGAGCGACTTTGCGGTCACCAGAGGCGGTCGACTTGGTTTTAGCCAAGTTTTACGCCATCTTCGACCGCCTCTGTCGTGCGCATTCTCGTTGGGTGCGACCGCGCCAACATTCGACTAATTCGTGGTGGACCCCCGAGCTCACTGTCGAACGAAAACGTGTCCGTGCCCTCCGCCGGCGCTATCAGCGAACCACAGACCCTTCACTCCGACAAACATTTAAAGACAGTTACTATGCCGCTCATGGCAACTACAAAATGAACATTGATCGGGCCAAGACATCTGCTTCGAAATCTCTCTGTTCTGAACTTTCTAAACGTAACCTATTCGGCCTCCCCTTTCGTATCTCTTTCGGCAAAACTCCTAACAACAGTCAGCTTCCCTCACTCCCCTTACCTAACGGACAGTATACGTCCAGTGTACTGGACTCCGCCCGTTTATTGCTTTCTGCACAAATTTCTGCTGACTCTACCTCGACGGACGACGCACATCATGATCGCGTGCGCAGTTTGGTAAACACGCCTTATTCGACGCCATTTCGGGACCTTCCTTTCACGATTGGTGAGGTTGAACATGCGCTGCACTTAGGGAATTTAAACGCCGCACCTGGTCTTCATGGGCTCACTATTCCCATGCTCAAAACACTCTTTCGCTATCACCCGTCCTTTTTTCTCTATCTCTTCAACCAGTGTTTCCAGTTATCACATTTCCCCTCCTATTGGCGTACAGGTCGAATTATTTTCATCGCGAAACCCAACCGCCCTCCTGACTCCCTCCTCCTACCGACCTATCGTTATGAATTCGCTTTTTGGTAAAATTTTGGAACGGTTAATCAATTCTCGCCTATATTTTTTCCTCCACTCCCACAACCTTCTTCACAAAAATCAATTTGGCTTTACGCATGGGAAGAGTGCACCCATCGCTTTGTACCACCTTAGGAGCACCCTCGCGGCCTTCAAAGCTAAAAAATTGCACGCCCTTTTGATTGCTCTCGACTTCAAGGGCGCCTTTGACAACGTCTGGCACCCTGCGGTGTTACACTTTTTGCGGTCCCATAACTGCCCGGCTAATCTCTATCACCTGCTGAAATCCTTCCTTACTGACCGCAGAGTGATCTTCCGTTCACGCGCAGGTGAAGTGTCCGCCGCTCCAACATTGGGCAGCCCCCAGGGGTCACCCATAAGTCCACTGTTGTGGAACATCATTATTTATGGCTTATTAGACCTCCCCTTCCCTGCTGACGTGTTTGCACAGGCATATGCTGATGACACGGTTGTGGTGGTTTCGGCACCCAACCGCTTAGAGCTGGAGGCGAAATCTTCCATCGCGCTCGGACTGATCTCCGCTTGGGCGCACCGCGCCAAAGTGGTCATCAGTGCCGAGAAGTCTCACTTCCTCTACTTCTCACATAGTCATTCATCTTCCTTTGGTCGCATCCGCCAACCCATTGTTCGCGTGAACGGACAACCACTGAAGTCTCGGACTTCCATAAAAATTGTCGGAGTGGTTTTCGACACGCACCTCACTTTTAATGATCATTTGAATTATCTTCGGAATAAATCAGATCTTCTTTCCTCCCGTCTCCTCCTCTTTCTCCGCATGCACTACTCGATGTCGCCATCTGCTCTCCGCCTTCTCTATAATCAGGTTCTGCTTCCGTCTCTTACATATGCAACTCCCGTTTGGTGGCCGCCATTTCCTACTTCACAGTTTAAGACAAAACTTCTATCTATTCAGCGCACCCTGCTATTAACACTCACCGGCGCATTCCGCACAACTAGAACGTCATCACTACAAGTCCTGGCAAATACTTTACCACTCCCAATAGAATTAGCTCGTTTAAATGCTCAATTCTCACTCTTTACACTCAAAGCCATTACTTCCTATGGCCCTACCACCTATTACCCGCAGCAAATCCAATTCCCTCTTAATCCCTGGGACATTCACCCCAGCCGGAAACACCGCTTCCTTTTTCGTCGCCTCCACATTGATGAGGTGCCCACTGTCACATCCCTCCCAGTCTACCATCTTTACACGGATGGATCGTTCACGCCACGTTCCTCTGGTTCGGCTTTTCTCCTTCTTAACGCTCACGGACGGCTTACCAAAGTTGGCAGATACAAAATCATTGGCGCCACAAGTTCTTATTTAACGGAAACGATTGCACTTCTGGAAGCTGTCGCATACATCCGCTCTCTGTCAAACAATACTCCGGTTCATATATACTCTGACTGTTTATCGCTATTGACCGCCTTATCATCTCTCACTACCACTAATCCGCATGTCTTTCACATCAAACAGCACCTGTTATCAATTGGTGCGCTCCGCCCCGTCGCTCTCTTTCACGTCCCCGCGCATTGTGGAGTTGAAGGAAACGAATTGGCCGACCTCTTTGCGAATTCTGCCGCTTCGCGGGGTCTGTCCCGGTTCGTCCTCGCCTCTCCGACCACCATCAAATCTCAAATGCGCACTTCCCCTACGCGCAGTGGAACGTGGCGTGGACGCGCGACAACACGGACACGGAACTTTTTCGGTGGATTCCCAACATAAACAATATACCTGTCTTTTTCCCACCTCCAAAACCACTTGCACACTTCATTACCGCACATGGCAGGATGCCTTTTTACTATTTCCGCTTCAACCTCTCCCCTCATAGCAATTGTGCGTGTGGGTTGCCATGCACCGACGTGCAACACTTTTTTAATGAATGTCCTCTTACCCATCATCTCGCCCGCCTGTTAAAGGACAACTCTCAAACGAGAATAACAACCAATCATTATAATGCTTTGCTCAATAATAGGCGGAAGAGAGCTTTACTCATTCAATTGTATCACCTCATAGCCTCATTCACATTCCCGGCAACTGCGTAATCTAACCATGTTCAAGCGCGTGCCCCCCCCCCCTTTTTTATTTTTATTATTATTTTTTTTACTCACTTTCAGCTTTCGTTTCCTGCTGTCCTTTGTTATGCCAACAAAGGTGGAGCTTGCCTCCGGGGACAGTTGGGACGGAATGTCTGGTCCATACCATCATCATCATCACTCTCTCTCACCTTTTTTTTTTTTTTTTGTTCATGACTCCTTCTTTGAGCCTAAAAGTCATCCCTGAACTAGCCTTCCAGGCCGTCCGTCATTGGTGTCATTGGGTCCTGCTCGATGTCACGGGCCCTGACTGGCGGTACTGCTGATGCCTCATGGACGCCTTCTTCATGCACGCCAACTGTGCTGTCTGGACCATTGCTGCTGGTGTTTGCTCTAATTTTTTTTCTTTTCTTTTCTTTCCTTATTCTTTCCTTTTTCTTTCTTTCTTTCTTCTTCTTTCCCTTGCTGTTCGATCTATGTCATTCCTTTCTCTATCTAGTTCTATATTTCTTTTTCCCCTTTTCTTACTCTATGTACGTATGTCTGTGAACTACGTGTGTGTTTCAAATAAACAGCTGAGACGCGACATGCCATGCCATGGCAGACACTTAGCTTCTACCTTGTGACAGGATCTGGCCGAATATCTTCTCTGCTTTTGGGTCGGCTCACCCTCGGCATTCTTTCAATTTTTTTTTCCAATTGGCTTTTCCTTAAATTACTTTTTTGGGTTATACCCTTATTCATCTTTGTTTGATTGGTTTAAGCCTGCGATACGTTTGTGGTGCGGGCTACCCTCATTTTCATTTAGGTTGTTTTCACTGTTCCGAGGGACCCAAAAACAAGCCGTAAACCTCCGCGATCGACTCCTCTCGACATCCAGTAGCGACGCGCGAAAGTACGCTGCGCTCGACAATTCGCTGTTGAGCCCAATCAGAATCAGCGCACGGAACGCGATTGCTTCTCGGTTGCATGTCTTTTTTTTAAATATTGGCTGTCAAGTTATGGGTGCGGCCCTTACACGGGTGCGATCCTTACACGGATTTTCACGGTAAGAATCTTCCTTCGTGTAGTTGTGTCCTACTTCGCTATCACTAATACTGCTTCGCTTTACCGGCCAAACTGCACTCTTTTTAATTTTTTTCAGTACTTTGAGTCCGAGTATAAGCGCTGCAGCGCATGACTTCTAGACTTCTATTTATGCTGATTTTGCGTGAATCCGGCTTGGCATCATTTCGGTCACGGAGTGAATTCTATATACAAAGTGTTTCAGCGAACAGTTTCCAAAATTTTTAAAGGTGGACAGTGACTGATAGTACAATTCTAGTTCATGAGCTCGTCTACTCGAAGAGGCGGGCATTACTTGCACAAAAAATTGAAATGCATAATCGACTAATTAACAAAATTAACCAATTAAGTTTTTAGCTAAAAACCTTATGGCCCATGTTGCAATTTAGAAATTCTAGCCGTGGAATGCGGATCCACTTTGAACTAAATCTCAGGCTGGCACCATGTCGAGATATTAATTCTCTAACTTTGCGGAGAAATACATTGGCGTGCCAGTCAATTTCTCAACAAAACGTCGTTTTATGCATCAAAGCACAAATGTATGAAAAGAACAAATTATGGGATTTTACGTGCGAAAACAACGATCTGATTATGAGGCAGGCCGTAGTGGAGGACTCTGGAATAATTCAGACCACCTGGGGTTCTTTAACGTGCCCCTAAATCTAACTATACGGTTGTTCTAGCAAATGCAGCCGCCATGGCCGGGGTTTGATCACGCGACCTCATGCTTAGCAGTCCAACACCATAGCCACTAAACAACCACGGCGGGTAAGCGCAAAAGTAACTGGAACGCCAATGCATTTCTCCGCAATGTTCGGGAATTAATATCTCGAAACTGATGCCATCCTAACAATTAGTTCCTAGTGCATCCGCCTTGCGAATTCAACGGCTAGAATTTGTAAATTGCAACACGGGTCATAAGTTAATATGTTAAACACGTAATTAGCGAGTTTTTTAATTAGTCGATTATGCATTTCAATTTTTGTGCAAGTAATGTCCACCTCTTCGAGTAGACCAGCTCATGAACTAGAATTGTGCTATCTGCCACAGGCAACCTTTAAAAAAATTTTAATGTGTTTCCTGAAACACCCTGTATTTATGGCCTCTGCATGCAAGAGGCGATGTTTCCATCCCTAATGCGTAAATGTTGTAAATAATTAGAAGAACTTTCTTTATTTTATTTCATCGCCGGTCGTTAGCATTGCCTACTCGAAAGAAAATCAATATTGAGACACATATCACTCACGTGCTTTTCACACGCCGTTGATAGAAGACTCTGCCGAAGGGGTCACTGAAGTCTGCAGGTTTTTTTTTTTTTCAGGGTCAAAAAAGCACGCAAAGTAATTTGAAGTGAGGTGAACATACATCAACATTTGCATTTTCTAGGTATAGGCTATCCATTTATTTGGCTACCTCGTTCTCCTTAAAAAATATGATAAACTTTGTCCTTTGTATATATTTAAATATATTGTGTCTGTGCGTGGTGTTCTCGGTGGAAATTGTTTTTAAATGTTAAAGTGAGGAAACACGAATGAGGTAGCCGCCGCTGGTGCGTCTAATGCGCTTGTCCTCCTATTTTCAGGATTTGCCCAAATAAGGCGAAAGTATCAATGAAAAGCCGTGCACGTCCGCGCGAACAATGGTGCCGTAAGCTTTTAGCCACAACAAAAGTGAAAATGTGGAGGCGCCGCAAGAGAATCCTCATATTGTGTCGGTAACAGAACACCGGTAATGACATTTTAGGGGCGGGGGGGGGGGGGGGGGTGTTGGCTACGGATCTCCGGGGGGGGGGGGGGGGGGCGTACTCGGCGCCTATGGGAATAACAATAGCTTGCTTCCATGAGGATGGGTTGTATCCAGCAGCCAAGATAAAGTTGCAAAGTCCCAGAATTGTCATCTGTGTGTCAGTGTGTAGGTTTTTAATCATGTCATACATGATGGCTGTCAGCTCCCGGTGCAGAGCTACTGCATACGCTCAAGGCAGCTGTCAGCTCCGCTATATTAAAAGGACGGTTGTATAATCCATTCGGTCGGCATTTACGATCCAGTGACTTAAGTTCAGCTACTTGTTTATATTTTAGGAATGTTTCTGAGTAATGCATGGAGCTTGACACACGCTCGAAGTGCTCGCCCAGAGCGTTGGCCTGGTCTTCCAAGGTATTCCCTTGGTCGTCAACTAAAGGCAATGGGTAGATTTTCTGCCCCTTTAGCTTTCTTAGGCCATTCCATACTTTGGACTCTTAGGTGTAGGATGTTATGCTAGAGAGAAACCTCTCCCAGCTAGCCCTCCTTGCCTGTCGCCGCGTACGCCTTCCCTGGGATTTTGCAAGTTTAAATTCGATAAGAATTTCCGCAGTCGGGGAGCGACGCAGTGCGCCCGACGCTTTGTTCTGTTTCTTTCGTGCCAGCCGGCACTCCTCATTCCACCAGGGGACCCGTCGTTTACATGAGGAACCTTTTGTTTGTGGAATGAATTTTGCAGCTGCGTCGAGTATAAAACCAGTAAAATACGCTACTGCGTCATCAATACTAAAATCGTTGATAAAATCTTGTGTTAAGTAGGTGGACTCTTTAAAGCCTTTCCAGTTAGCTGATGTTATTTTCCAACGGGGTGTCCTGTTCCTCTATCAATGTCATCGTCACAGGGAACTGGTCGCTGCCAAATGGATTCTTAAGGACATTCTATTCTATATAAGGAAGGGGGGTAGCAGAGCCAATCGCTAAATCTATACAAGAAAATGAATTATGATGGATGTTATAATAGGTGGGCTCTTTTTTGTTAAAGAGGCACGTACCAGAGGTTACCAAAACCTTCTCTATAAGCCGACCCCTGGCGTCACACCGGGAGTCTCCCCACAAAGTGCTGTGAGCATAAAAATCGCCGACAATAATGTATGGTTCCGGGAGCTGGTCAATTAGTGCGTGAAATTCCGTTTTGCCGAGTTTACAGTGTGGCGGTACGTAAATACAACAGATTGTTACCAACTTGTTGAAAAGTATCGCTCGCACGGACACCGCCTCTAGTGGTGTCTGAAGAGAGAGATTCTGGCAGGCAGCAGTTTTATCTGCAATTATTGATACACCTCCGGACAAGGCAACAGCATCTTCACGGTCTTTGCGGAAGATAGCATATTGTCTGAGGAAGTTCGTGTGGGTTTTAGATGTGTTTCCTGAACACACAGTACTTTTGGCTTATATTTATGGAGGAGTTCTGTGATATCGAGACTACGGAGAAGTCCTCTCATATTCTAGGATTTGTGTGTTCATTTTGATAGATTTTTATGCTGTGTGTTCAAGAATACAAAGTTAGCTCAGGGGCCCTTTCCGGGCGCCGTGACACGAGACTTTTCTTTTTTGGAGCGGTCGATGGAATCGCGCTGCTCCTTAGGCGCTGGCTGCGCCCTTACGCTCGGTGTTGTGTCCATGTCCCCTTGCGAGGCGCTGGACACGCGCTCTTGCGAGCGCTGTGTTGGCTTTGAGAGGCCTTGAAGGGCTGGAGGAAACTAACTGTGGACAGAGGATATTTCAATACGTCCACAGTTTCCTTAATCAGAGAACTGCAATAATCAAGATGGGGGATTATGAATCCGACACCATTCGGCCACCAAACAAAGGAACAGCACAAGGGGCGGTGATTTCACTCACACTTTTCGAAGTTGCCATGATAGACCTTGCAAAGCAACTCAAAGAAATCACTGGTCTACAACATACGATATATGCCGACGACATAACCGTATGGACAACTACAGGTAGCCTAGCGGAGAAAGAAGATAGACTACAACAGGCAGCCAGCACCACAGAAGGGTACACGAAACTACGGGGACTCCAATGCTCAGCGTTAAAGTCGGAACTTATCCGCTTTACAAAGAGAAAATCACTAAGGACGGACCCGAGTCTAAAGCTGCAAGTCAAGCTAGACGGAAAAATCATTCAAGTGAAAGATACCATAAGAATACTTGGTATGCGACTGCAAGCTAATCAGAAATGCCTGCATACACTAAATACCCTCAAATCAGCAGTGCAACAGATCTCACGCATGCTCGCCCGTATAACAAACAATCGTACGCGGATGCGAGAACAAGATACCCTCCGACTAGTAAGAAGTATCGTCGTTAGTCGCATCACATACTTACTCCCCTATCATAATATGAACAAGGAAGAGAAAGAAAAAAGCATACCAAATAATAAGAATGGCCTACAAGGCTGCTGATATGAACAGGGAAGATAAAGAAAAAGCAAACCAAATAATAAGAATGGGCTACAAGACTGCTCTAAGATTACCTCAGAATACTTCAAACGACAAGCTTCTGACGCTTGGTCTACACAACACGATTGAAGAATTAACCGAGGCACAGCTACGAACACAAGAAAATCGCCTGCTCCAGACTCCAACAGGCAGAGAAGTCTTAAGCAAGTTAGGGCCATGATGCACTAATACAAAAACATCAAGAGAGTAATGAGATACCCAACGAACTTAGAGAATGGTACACGGTATCCCCCATACCAAATAACATGGATCCTACCCTACATGCTGGGAGAAGAACGGCTAGGGCACAATACATAGAAAAAATGACAAAATACATGAATACGGCAAGATTCACTGACGCCGCGCCTTATCAGACAGATGCAAGGAAGGCGGTGGCAGTGGTCACAGACCGTATTGGGAAAATTACAGCCTGCGTTTCAATAGATCGCGCTTCTACAACAGCAGCAGAAGAGGTTGCAATTGCGCTCGCAATAAAAGAGGGCTGGACGCGAAACGCTCCTTTAACGATAACAACAGACTCACAGAAAAATCGCAGAAACTATCTAAGGGGCAAAGTTGGAGCACAGGCGCTCCGAATACTTGTCGGGGCTGGATGGGACCCCACGGTTCAATACATCCAAACTGTGACTTGGGCACCGGGGCACGAGGGCGTCACCGGGAACCTGCATGCGGACGAGGCGGCTCGAGGCTTTACAAATCACCGTGCCACCCCAGACTCTGCAATAGAGAACCCTACACCCCTAGACCCTTGCTTTGCAACAATTCTGAAATACTTCAGAGAAAATAGAAAGATCTATCCACCCCCGCACGGTAAACTCAGCGCTGCGGAGGCAACCGTGTTGGGAAGATTACAGACGAACACCTACATAAATTTGCACACACTCCACCTGATCTACCCCACGGCATACAGAAACATATGTCCGTGGTGTGGAGCAACACCAACACTCTTTCACATCACGTGGGAGTGTACAGAACACAGAGAAGAACACGATACAAACGGCACGTGGAACGAATGGGAGGCGCTGCTGTCTAGCCCGGCCCTGGAAGATCAGCTACGACTGATCCAACGAGCTGAGCGGATGGCCCGTGCTAGTGGGGCCTTGGAATAGGGGCACCACCCTGCTGGACAAACTTCGTCTTTAACCCCCTACCCCCTCTGTGGACTGGGGTAGGAAGGAGCCTGTCCGGTTTCTGAATATAATAAAGTTTTACTACTACTACTACTTGAGAGCCTCGCCTCACAAGACGAGACCTTGGAGCCCGCTAGCCCGGAGGTTGATGGATCCTTCTTAGATGGCGGAGCAGCACTGGCTGCACCCGCCGAGGCGGCGGATGGCGTCACCGCCGGCTCACTACGCGTGTGCCAGACAGCCGCCGGGGGCCGTTGTGGCGCTGCCCCCTGACGGGCCACTGCGGCAAAGCTGGTTTTCGGCAGGTACGACACCCGCCTGCGTGCCTCCTTGAAAGTTATGCTTTCCTTTACTTTAATAGTTACTATTTCCTTTTCTTTTTTCCAGGATGGGAACGACCGCGAGTATGCGGCGTTCTCCCCATCACAGTTAAAACAATGTAGAGAGCTTTCGCAAGACTCGGAGGAGTGTTCATGAGCACTGCATTTCGCACAAGTTTGGCGGCCTCGGCAGTTCTGTGAACTATGGCCGAACCGCTGGCATTTCAAACATCGGACAGGATTTGGCACGTATGGCCTAACAAGAAGCTTGATGTATCCGGCCTCGATGGATTCGGGCAGAACACTTGAGTTGAAAGTATCAGGTGCTTGTTCTGGGTTTCCTTGCCGTCGCGCCTCATCTTAATCCGTTTAACATTGATTACATTCTGCTCACTGAAACCCTCCACGAGTTCAGCCCCACTCAGCTGCAACAGATCAAAATCTGATACAACGCCACGGGTGGTATTCATAGTACGGTGCGGGGTTACTGTTACTTCAGCATCTCCAAATGACACAATAGGTTGGGCAGTTTCTCGTATTGTTTCAGATCACGGAGCTCCAAGGGGAGATTCCCGTTTGCCATCCTGGATGCAGCCTGGTCCAAAAATATCAGTGAGACTTTGAGACAAGGAAAGGTGAAATTGTTCGTACTGATTTATCTGACTTTTCAGAGTGAATAACATGAAAGCGGGGGAAGTTCTGCGTTTCGCGTCCAAGAAATTGGAAGACATCTTCGGTGCGCCCTCTTTTCTGACGGCGATCTAGGAGTGGGGGGAATGGTTCAGCCATAAGTATTGGTGAATTTTTTGGCAGCGACGCCAGCCACCCACCATGAAGCCAAACGAGGGGACGCTGCAGGACCTGACTTTTCCAGGTCCTGCAAAGGCGAGCTGTACGCCACTACTATAACCAAATACGTATAACCAAGGGTGGTTATAACACACAACGTCAACCTTCGCTGCCTGGATAGTGGGAAGTGAATAGAAGGGGAGGAGAAAACAGGAAAGATTGAAAAGAAGTGAGAAAGACGCAGATTAGAGAGGGGGATAGGGAAAGGCAACCACCGATTTCCCCCAGGTGGGTCAGCCCGGGGATGCCGTCTACGTGAAGCGGAGGCCAAAGAGGAGTGTTGCCTCCGCCGAGGGGCCGTGAAGGTCCAAACACCCGGCTTCTGCTCAACCCCCAGTATCCCCTTTTCCCCGGACACGGCTAAGCCACGTACGGTTAAACGCGGGAGGGTCCAACCCCCATGTGCTCGGGTCCGTGGTGTCGCAAGACTCGCAACACACCAAACGCCTGCTGACGCACACGCCCCTGCGGGCTGGGCGCAAATAGAAACACGCGGTCCTGTAGCCGGCAACTACGGGAGTTCCATACACTTGGAAATTACATCCACCTGATGCGATGTGCTTTCTTTTTGTTGCGACAACAATTATATGGACACTCCAGGCTCGCGCACGCAAGGGCGGGAATGAAGCGCACAGGCTTGCAGTCGCGCTGAACGCTCTGGAGGGAGGGTAGGGAGGGGCCAGGCCGCGTACTACGCCGCGCGCTTCCACCCGGGCGGCTGTTTCTTAAAAGGCATCTGCGGCTGGGGTAGAGGCCGCCCTCTCTGTGTTTTCGCGGCTAAGATCGCGTTGATTCGAGCGCCAGCATGAAGCTCAATTCGCTTGCTGCTGCTGCCGCGCTGAATCACTCCAGCGTTTTGTCGAGAGTTTCCGCGGTCATCAAGTGAGACGCGTTCATGTTTGCTTGTGCGGGCGTGACACCATGCTTGTTAATTTAGTTACTGACCTATGTTTACAAGTTTGTACGGCCGCTAAAACTACTATACTTACTTTCTTTATCTGTCCACTAATTTGTTATCGCTATAGATGCTTTGCCTTTCGGGCGAAACTGTGACTTCTTTGTCCATCTTTTTTTCTTGTAAACAAGAATAACACGTATTCAATAATATCGCGGAGTTCTTGTAAGCAAAAATAACAAGCATGCTTCCTCTCCAGCCTATAATTTCGAGGACGAACAGGCCGGGCCGTCGCACCACTAGACGGAGACCGAGCAAGCGCAGTCTGGGTGCTAATCCAGATTTCCTAAATGGCCTTCTTTCTGCGTCGACTCACTTTATCCAGTGCTCGGAATTCGAGAGCGGCGCAAACTTAATGCAACACGTTGTTACGGCTCCTCGTCGGAGTATAATAAATCAATTTTCATGTTACCGTTGTAGTTGCGATTGCCATCGATGTCGTGGTAATGCAATCCTTCTTCTTTACTTCTAGTCACGATGCCATCGTCGTCTTCGCGGACTATATTCTTTGCCGTAGTCTTGAATCTGTGAAGGCTGGGCCATCGTGACATCCTCTCCGCCATTACCGTCATCGTGCCATCGGCTTGCCATTGTCGACAAAGGCACACTCGCTTAAAACTCATAATTGTCCGCCAAACATTGGTTTCCCTGTATATGAGGCAGTGTGTGCACGGACTCTACCGTGCAAAAACCTTTTGGGGCTTGTTATTACACATTGCCAGTCGTGATTGCTTAGTGCTTTAGCGTTGCGCTGCTAAGCACGAGGTAGCGGGATGAAATCCTAGCGACCGCATTCCGGTTAGGTCGAAATGCAAGAACGCTCGTGTGCCGTGCATCGGGTGCACGTTAAAGAACCCCAGGTAGTCAAAATGAATCTGGAGCGCCCCGCTACGACGTGCCTTATGGTCAGATAGTGCGTTTGGCATGTGAATCCTGGAATATAATTTAATTTTTTAAAGGCGTAAGTATTTTTACGCCTACCCAATGAAAAAACACGTCCGTCCGTCGCCCAGTCCGTCCGTCCCGTCACTTAAGACGATCGCTTTCAACATAGGGTCAGCAGAAGCGAGTGAATAGACCTTCGAGCTGCCTC
This sequence comes from Dermacentor silvarum, assembly GCF_013339745.2. Lineage (NCBI taxonomy): Eukaryota > Metazoa > Arthropoda > Arachnida > Ixodida > Ixodidae > Dermacentor > Dermacentor silvarum. Next base: position 191,386,659 of record NC_051157.2, read on the forward strand.
TCGCTTCAACGCGTACTAAGCGGTGAGAACACAGCGCACATACAGGCGCACTCTGTCCACATCGCAAGGCCCGCGCGGCCGCGCCATCCGCAACCGCCGCCGGGGTACGGTTGATAATGCTTCGAGGCGGATGGATAAGGTGCTAAACAGCGATAACGGCTTATAATCGGAACGTCATGAGCGAACCTAGCTCCGCCGCCTGCAGTAGTTTGCTTGCGCCATCAATTCACCTTGCGCCGCCGTCCGAAGCAGTTCGTGTTGCCGCTGCGCTGTCGTTTATACTGGTCGGATCAAGTTTCAAAACATTGATAATGACACCGGGCTGCGTGAAGATGAACAAGTGGCTCAATGCTTATGCATACTTGAACATCTCCCAGACGAATTTCTGCGCGATCTTTTATACACATTGCAGAACTCTAAGCTACTCTTGGTAGCCTGCAACCGGCAATATGCTTCAAATTACATTTTTTTCCACCAAGCCTAAGATGAGAGTAATTTTTTTTCTTCGGTGGACGAAATGGACACCGCCTGCTTCTTCGCTAATCTCCTCTAGTGGGTATTAGCCAGTGTATCGACACAAGAAGAAGCGGGCACTCTTCTTGCCCTGTTCGTTTGTCATCCACGGAATATTTTCGTATCACGGAAGAAGACCGAACGCTTCCGCTACATGTTCGTAGTTTCGCTGCAGACAACGGGTAAGCAGCTGCTCACATAAAAGTATAATGGAATAGAGCTGTCCCAAAGGTCAGGCAAAGTGGGTCGCTGTAATAACGCGAAATGGCGTCGGACCTAGCTCGACTTACCCTTTAAAATTATCATCGGATGTTTTACAGCTAAGCTGTTAGTGCAACTTGAAGCTCACGAAAATGTTATATGTGTGGTGTCATGGTATCCTAAAACAAACTATGTCATTCACGATGCTTATATTTATATTCTTCAAAGAAGATCTCGAAACCGGTAATGCGGGCAACGGTTGATTCATACGCAAGCAACGTATCAAAGTGTGTGACATAATTACAGGCCACTGAAGTTCTAATGCAACTGCTCGAAAGAAACAGCGTCGCTGAAAGTGGGCTGTGATTCTAGCGCACGAAGTAAATGGACGCTATAACGCAAAACTATTCCAAACTATTTCTATTCCATTCCTGCAATCAGCCCTCCACGTTTCGGGGAACCTTTTTCGGGTCACCCCCACTTCACTTGTCTGCCACGCGATGTCACGAAAACCGCCAGAACTCCCCATATGCTAAGACGTGTATACACTGATTATGCATGATTAGGCCGAACGAAAGAAACAAGTATTTCTGATTCTGCCCCTTTCTCGCCATTCGCCCGCCTCTATTGGTCAAACGTTTTCAGGCTGCGCCCACTTGGTCTGTCTATTACGCGACGTCGCAAAACCGCGATAACTCACCACGTACATACATGCACGCATTAAAGATGCATTAATGCCGAAGGAAAGTGACTTTTTTTCGCAATTGTCGTAGTTTTTTGGAAAGCAATAGAAGATCGCTGCCCGCCGATCACTCTGGCACTGGCTACTCGCAGCTGCAGGGGAGAATTAATTCATTTGCCTATAATTAATTTTTTTGCGTGGCAGTATAACACTTTCGAGCCCTTTCGACACGTATGCTACATCCATCAGCGAACTCTTCTTCGCTGATGATCAATTTTTCGGTATTTTAAACATTTCATTGCACGCCGCTGTGATGTTTGACTAGCCACCGCAAGCTGAGCAAGGAGAATGCCGTCCAATCGGAGATGGATGCCGGCAACACCCTTCTCGTCCGGTTATCTACTTTCACTGCGCTCGATCGGCCCCATCGAAACCCTGTCAACTTCTGCGTGTTGTTCGTCTCTTGTCAGCCAATAAAATAACGAGAACATGTCAAGGTAGGCAATACTATTCGATTTGAAAGCAAACAAATGTGACTTCCTATAAACGAGTGGAGCGTTTGATTTGGTTGCTCAAACAATGCGGCGGGTCACCGCCCGATGCTAGCGTCGATGGTTACGTAAATTTACCGTCGGGAGATTGGCATAAAAACATATTGGAATACTTTTACGTTATAGGGCCTAACTTATGTGCTTGAAAAACAACCTCTGTAAAATATGGCTGCTTTTCTTCTTAGAAACTGTAATGTTGGCTTCGACGAAGATAGCGGATACAACATATGGAACGCGATTATTCGGGCATTCATTAGTTCCATCAAATTTCGCGAAACCTGATGCGGCGCAGTTGGCAAACATCTGAAAGTGGAGAACCTAGCTGCCATCGGCAGCTCTTCGACTCCGCAGCTCATTTCTCCTCGCATTTTTGGGCGGACTTCGCTCAGAAGTATTAAGAGCCCAGAAAGCATCGCATGATGAGACCTTACAAGTATATTTCACAAATGTTGTGCAGACAAACTATGCAACAAGATATTACAAATTCATGTGTGGTGCCGACACGGCAATAGGAAACTAAAAGGAATCGGTCATCAGAAAATGTCGACTGCTTGTTCGTGTTAATAGGCGGAATCATAACGAGCATGTAGCCAAGTTCACATGTTCGGCACGATATATGCTGGAGAGTCGTTATAAATGCAGCATATGCATTTATATGTATATGTGTGTGGTATATGTCGTCGGTATAGAATAAAATTAACAAATATTCAACGTACTTTTCCGAACAAGCGCTTTCGACGGACCTGCTTCTAGTTCAACTTCCAAACAGCATAACGCGATTTATGAAGCGCGTAGATAGGTTCGTGCGGTGTGGATAAGAGTGCTGCTACTAGCTTTCCGGAAAGTGTACATATTGTGTAGTTACGTCGCACGTTTCTTTAATCACCGCCAATAGTCTGCTCCTAGGCATGTCCAGTAACCATTTGTTACGTCATTGCCTCGTAATGCTCTGTCGCTTATGACAGCTATGCAGCATCGGGATCGGAAAAAAAATTGTGTGAAAGCTAAAAAATGTCTCAGTTTCACCCGAAAGGCGAAGCATCAATTGCGATAGCAAATTAGTAGAGAGCTACACAGAGTAAGAAGGATGGATGGAAGTTTTATCAGCGGTATAAACTTCGACATGTAGCAACACCAGCAAAGCGCAGAACTGTTGTTGACGCCGTAGGCGTTTTGCCCGCGTTCGCACCGAACGCACAAGACGTTGGTGACTGTTGCCGGTGCCTCTGGCGGCGGCAACAGCGAGAAATGTTCTTACAGTAGATAGTTTTAGATTAGGGGGACGCAAGCGTTGGGGCCCCCTAGCTCTTGGAGCCGCGGTACTGCGCATGCGCAGACACCTGTGTCACTGGATGGGGTGTCTGTGCTAGAGCACTGCACGGGCTCGGGCTTACCCGAAAGCCCGGGCCTGGCCCGGCCCGTGGGCCGGGCCGGGCCGGGTAGGGCAGTTTTGTCACGGGCTCGGGCCAGGCTCGGGCACGACATGTGCTTTTTGACCCGGGCCCGGGCCGGGCTCGGACTTTCTGGTGGTGTGCATGTAACGTGCACCGAGTTATCCTCGCGCGTCTTGACTCTGAAAAATCTGATGCCCCGGCGCAGCTAGACCTCGAAAGATTCTTCACTGAAGTGACGAGTTTATAGGAGTATTTGCAAGGCCACAGAGTAGGAGACAAGTCAGTTTTACAGCCTGAGTCCCCTCGCACCGCCAAGAGACTGCCGTTTCTTGGTTGGCCATGCGACAAGCGGATTCAGTTAAAAACGTTAGGGAGATACACGTGTTTTGTGCGTATTAGGTCGCACAAGCACACATCTATGAAAAAGCAATGTAACGCCTTGTAAAAGACTCAATACAAAAGATACAATCAAGAAATCTTTTCCTGACGAAATGTCAGTTATTGATAAGATAAGACATAACATATTTAAACATTAAACGATATATAACAATTTCTGAACACAACTTATGACTAGAATTATCAGCATAAGTATAATGTGATTCCATAACGCCATAGTTTCATTACATGTCAAAGCATGCCTTATGCCACTGGTGTTGTTTATTTTCCGGAGGCAGAGCAAAGGATTAGAATAAAAATTATCAGGTGTAGAAATAAATAAACATCTTAATAAATAAATAAATAAGACATGCGATATCTCAAAAGCGCGGAAGGACTCGATAACAAATTAGAAACAACGTGGATAGTGTTATTGAGAGGCAAATGCAGCATACGACTAATAAAAGTTAATAAGGAAAATGCACAGATAGACTAGAGAGTTTTACCAATAGCGCAACCACGCGTCTTTTCTTACCCAAATTTCCTCACTCTGCTTGCGTTTTTATAGACCCCATTTTCGTTCCTTTGTATAACTTTTATTGCGATAGCAGTTATATGGACAATTCAACCGGATTTCTGCCGTCGCCGTGGCCGTGAGGTTCCGTATAAAGTCCAAGAGCGATAATATCGTCGCCGCGCACCGTATGCGCCGTGAAAGCGCGCGGGGGACGCGCGCAATCACGGAGAGCGAACGCACGGCGGAAAGCAAACGCGACCTTCGCCGCGCGAAAGGCCGTGGGGTTATGGGAGGGAGGGAAGCGGGGCGACGCTGTGCTGCGGCACGAAGGGCGTATCTTGCAACCGGGCGCAAGGGGAACTGGCCACTCAATCTCCCGCGCGAAAGCAAGCGGGAAGGCAGCATGGGAGGGAGGGGGGCAGCTTCTACTCTGCCAAGAACTGCGCTTGTACTTTGCCCGACTGTGGCGGTCGCCCGCACCGTCTCTTATCTCCACACGGCTCTGGCCTGTGCATGCGCTGTGCATTCGCCGCTCAGTTTCCGTTGAAGCGATAGACCGCACGAACCTTCGCCCGCTGCGGCGGCTGCGCTTGCTGCCAGCGTTTTGACAGTCGTTGTCTGCGGTCATTCAGTGTGATCTATTCATGTTTGCTTGTGCGCGCTGACACCACGCTTGTTAATTTAGTTAGTAAGCGAATGTGTCTTATGCAGCCGATAAAACAACTATGCCTACTCCGAATAGCTCTCTACTAATTTGCTATCGCAATTGATGCTTCGCCTTTCGGGAGAAACTGCGACATTTCTTTGTGTTGTTTTCTAAGCCAGGTGGTTTGCTTGGACCTATTAAAGACACTAGTTCGCTGTCTGATGCGATGATTTTACCATCATTGAAAAAGTGTTCGTTCTAGTTCGTTGTTTGATGCGATGATTTCACCATCATTGAAAAAGTGTTCGTTCGGGCACTTGATCTGTAAATGAAGTCGTCGGGAATCTTAATCAAATTGGTTTTGCGGCAGAGTTCTTTGTGGGCGTGAAAGAATTGCCAGATGGTTCAAACGGGCTTGTCCAGTCGTCGACCGCAAGTACATTTTCAGTCCCCGAAGGCCAGTAAAGGACCTCTCGGATGTGGTCGACGAGACCGGTATGGCCAACGCAATTTTTTAGCTTGGCCCTTTCCGGCAAAAGGTTTCGCAGGTGTTCGCCCTTGCTCCCCGTAAACATGTGCACGACGTCCCCAAATGTGTGCAATCATGCCGACCTTTACTGGCTTAAAATGTCGATCAGCATATCTGACTTCAAAATCAGGCGTCCTGGTTCAAGGTCGTCACCGTAGAACTATGTTATATATTGTCACGGGACTATTCCTCAAGAGGAGCGTCGACGAAGAAGACGTTTTTGATCTAGCGCGCTCTCGCCCATATGGTTCAGCGCTTCATCTCCTTGTAAATATATTGTAAATACGTTTTACTGTTGTGTCTGCCTCCCCGTAACATCTTGGTGGAAGTGCGGGGTATAACGCAAGACGGAGCTCCGCAGCGGCCGCCAAGTCGCCACGCTCGGCATGACTACTGGCGGTGAAACTGCGTCACCGGCGGCCGCCATGCCAGCCGTCATCCTGGCTCCACCCCTTGACCCTGGGACCTTTTCTGGCGCTGATGGCGAGGACGTCAACCAGTGGATTCGCCTCTATGAATGTGTCAGCGCACATTACAGGTGGGACCCGACCTTGATGCTGGCGAACGTCTTATTTTATCTGAAGGGAACTGCAAAGGCCTGGTTTGATAACAACGAAGAGGCCATCACGAGCTGGAGCTTATGTAAGACTCAACTTCGGGAGTTGTTTGGCCAACATGCAGGCTGCCAACGTGCCGCCAAAAAAGAACTTGCCTAGCGTGCGCAGACGTCTACCGAGTCGTACCTGACGTACATTCAGGATGTGCTGGCCCTTTGCCGGAAGGTTGACGCCAACATGACAGAAGCGGATAAGGTCGCGCATGTGTTGAAAGGGATCGCGGACGATGCGTTTCAGCTGCTTGTGTTTAAAAACTGTTCTACAGTCACCGAGATTCTCACTGAATGCCGACGCTTCGAAGAAGCTAAAAGCCGACGTATTGCCCACCACTTCGTCCGCCTCCCGAACACGGCAGCGACATCAACCTGTGAGGACGTTCGTATGACGACTCAGCCTTCCACGTCGGAGACTATCACCCAAATCGTTCGACGCGAAATCGAAGCCGCATCGCCTGCACATTTCCTGCGAGGGGCGCCCAGTGATACACAACTGACCATTTCACTGATCCAATCCGTTGTTCGTCAAGAACAGGCAAACGTGGGCCTTCAAAACATCTGCTCTGTCAACCGTCCTGACCTTTACCCTTCAGCCGGCTTCAACCCTATCCAACGCCACTGTCCTACTCCGAATTATCGTGATCCGAATGTGTGGAGGACACCAGACGATAAGCCAATTTGCTTCCGTTGTGGACGTGTTGGACACATTTCCCGGTACTGCCGAAGTCCTTGGCCCTCGCCTACTCGACCAAGCTTTTCCAGCTTCCGCTATCCGCCCCGAAGTCAACCCCAGGTACCATCCCAAACTGAACCAGAAACATTTGCTGAGAACACTAGGAACGCCGCCCAGTACAGCCGCTCGCCCTCACCACGACGCCGACCTTCTTGTTCACCTCCACCACGCCGTTCCCCGTCCCCGTCCTACGCCCGGCGTTTTCCTTCGGAAAACTGACGGCTGCAGCTCCTGGAGGTGACGCTGCTGTAACGACCTGCCCTCAAATTCCCCTGTTGACGCTCCCTACCAATCAGAACCTGATCGACGTTGAAGTGGATGGCCTACCTGTTAAAGCTTTGATTGACACCGGCGCCCATATTTCTGTTATGAGCTCTCACCTCCGTCAGCAGTTGAAGAAAGTTATGACCCCTGCCCCATTACCTGTTGTACGTGTGGCCGACGGTGGTACGTCTCCCGTAGCAGGCCTCTGTACCGCACGTGTCAGTGTTGCCGGCCGTCAAACTTCTGTTTTGTTCACCGTCCTCGCCCGCTGTTCCAATGATGTCATCCTTGGTCTTGACTTTTCCTTCCTTCCCTATGGCAAGCTGCTCAATGTGGGACTTGTGCTGCCACATATCAGGTGGATACCTTTTGTTTAACGAAGACAGCACTGTGTCAAGTACTTCATAGAACCTCTGGCGGTACATGTCACTCGCTGATAGAAACACGTGAGCTGAGGAACCTTCTTGATAGCGGCGTGGAGTCTTCTTTCGCCTAGCGGCTAGAACCCACGGGTCCTCAACTTCTACTTTTCCTGCCTCTGCCCTACATACGTGGGTCACGCGTTTTAGTTTGGAGTTAATCTGCGCCGAGTTGAAGCTTGGGCCATCCGAGATGGCTAGTCCCTTCGCGAGCGCGGTCTCCCCGCGCGCCTAGTGTTATGTTTCCGCTGGTGCTTATACGGTGAAAAATACGCTTCCTTTTCAGCGTCAGACGGGTTCTGGCGAAGTACCGATAATCGAGGGGCCCACTATTCGTTTTGTCGTTGATGCTCATGCTGTGTTTGTAGCCGGTGCACATTGCGACGTCCGCAGCCGCGGTAGAAGCGACCTCGACGCCAGTTTTCTATTTCTCATTTTAGTGCGACAGCAAGTGTATCGACACCCAGGTAAATTTTTGCTGTCGTCGTCGCCGTGATATTCCATATAAAGTCCAACAGTCATATGAGTGAGCGACCCATACACTACGGGTGCGAGAAAAAGCCCGTAACGCTGAGCCGTAACACTTGACGGACATTATCTTCCAACGCGCTCAATATTCGGGTTAGTTGGAGGTCACGTGATCAAATGCGCGCATGGGAAGGAGAGCACGCATGTTCTGATCTAGCCCTGTCGCAGCTGCAAATTACTGTGCGGTTGATGCTTACGTGGCGCGCGTGCCGTATCCAATTGTTGGTAATTATTGGGGGGTGCAATGATCAAGGGCGAGCAGGGATAGCTGCTAACTTCATGAGCGCTGTCTTCCTTCTTAGGCTGTTTTCCCGCGCCCCAAGTGTTGCAGATCACATAGCCAAAGTTAAGAGACAGGGATAATTGGAGATCGCTGACAGAAGCCGTCCTGCAGTGGACACAAAGATATGCAGATGATGATGATGAATCTAATTTTCGAGTCGCTGTGAATCGCATAGCTGTACGAACCAACCGTTCGCCCCCGCTGCCGGCGTTCATCATAATGCCAGCGTTGTGATAGCGACTGCTCGTGGTCATCCAGCGGGATATTTACAGGTTTACATGGTCCGTGCATTGCACGATGTTAGTTCTTTTAATTAGTGAGTAAATGTTACTACAATTCATATAGGCGATATAACCAACGTACAGATCGACTCGTGTGAGGGCCGCACTTTTTTGCCGCAATTCTGACGAGGCTTACAAGGGACCGGGCCATTTTATCTATTTTTTCCAACTACGAGTATTAAATCCGCCGTAAACCTCCGCGATCGCCTCCTCTCGCCATATATAGTCGTGTACAACTTTAGAAGGCAGCGGCATTTGCCCCTCAAAGAAGGATGCACACGAGCATCCACCAATGGGCGTGCACTCTAGACTGACGTCATGAGCCTGACTGCCGGTGACCCCGCCGATGGAGGACATGGCAGCCCGCGCTTCGAGTTGGGCCGAGTCGCGTCAGCGGGACTATTTCTTTAGTCGCGGTGGAAATCGGCTGCTGCGCTTCAGTGGTCAGAGCGGGGCCCCTCTCCTGTCTTCTTAAGTTATAAGCGACTTTCTTTTGCGACGCGCGAAAGTACGCTGTGCGGGAAAATTCGCAGTGGAGCGCCACTGGAATCGCGCTGAACGCGATTGCTTCTCGGTGGGATTTAAAAAAATATTTGCTTTCAAGTTGGGGGTCCGGCTCTTACACAGATTTATACCGGAAGAATCTTTTTCGTGTAATTGTCTTATGCTTCACTATCATTAAGTACTGCTTCGCCTTTCCGGCAAAACTGCAGCCTCTTTTTTTTTTAACACGAAAGTGTTTTATGCCGGGGTCCACCAAGACTTCACTGACGTATTTCCGTCACGGAAATACGTCATAGAACATAATACAAAGAAAGAAACCAGAAGAAAAAGTTCCACAAACATGCAAAATTTGGAAATCGAACCCACGACCTCTCGGTCCGCGACGACAGATCGCCGAGCGTTTAACCCATTGCGCCACAAACGCATTTGCAGAGAGCTACACAGACGCGCCTTATATATCTAACACTCCTCCGTGTACCCGCGCTCTTGCTCGGGGCGGTGCCGCCGCCTACGAGCAGAAAAGAGAAGTACTGCATTATGACACTAACGCGCACCGACAGTGAACGCTTCAAGTCTCAGCACTACGACGCCTCGATGCCAGCATTCGAAGGGACGCTGGCATCAAGAAGCACTACTAACGCCACCTAGGTGGCGTTCACCGTACTCAGCACAGCGGAGCGTGGCCTCCGCAATTAGCTCTGAAAATGTTTCTGAAGTTGATCGCGGAGGCTGCAATTACGACGCGCTGTACGCGCTGATTTGACTCGGTGACGATTCAGTTACGTGCTTTGTCTTGCGCGTTGTATTAGTGTGTCAGTTACGTGCTTCGTCTTTCGCGTTGTGCTAGCGTGTGCAGCGTAGTGCAGCTTCCATATGCACGACGGTTGCTCATGGTCATCGACGTTGGTAGTCGTGATAGAGGAGACGTGCCACCAGGCTTCAGCGTGGGTGCATCAACGCCTAAGGGCGCTTTAGCCACAAAACACCAATAGACATTATATATCAATGTGCAATAAACATTACACTACTTCTGTGAAGACACGTTTCACTTTCGTGTTCTATACCGATTCCTATATAAGAGGGATCAACCACATTTTTTCTGAGTCCTAGTAGAAGCTGTGCTGCGCATGACTGCTATTGACACTTATTTAGAATGGATCCGGCTTGGCCTCACTTCGGTTACTAAGTTAATTACATATATTTATGGCCTCTGCATGCACGTTGCGATGTTTCAATCCCCCATAAATGTTGTAAATTGTTATGTTTTTTTTTTCATGAGTCGCTAGCATTACCTACTGGAAAGAGAAGCAATGCTGAGACACATATACTTCACGTGTATTTCACACACAGTTGATAAACGACTCTGCCGAAGGGGTCACTGAAGTCTGCACGCCTTTTCCACTATCAAAAAAGTGTGCAAAGCAATTTGTAGCGAGTTGAACATACAGCAACATATTGATTCGCTAGACATAGGCTATCCATATCATAAGAAATAATTGTTAGTTGGCTACCTCTTTCTCTTTCAAAATATCATAAATTTTTTGCCTGTGTACACATTGAAATATAATGTATTTGTGCATGGTGTTCACACTGGAAACTGAAATAACACGTTGAAGTGAAAAAAAAAACGGATGAGGGAGCCGCCGTTGGTGCTTCTAATGAGCTTGTTTTCCTATTGCCAGGATTTTCAGAAATAGAGCGAAATTATGAATAACAGCCGTGCACATCCGCGTTAACAATGCTGTAATTAGCTTTTCGCCACAATACCATTTTAAGGGAAAATGTAGAAGCAACTCACAAAAAACCATAAACGGTTTGGGTTACAGGACTCTGCTACTGACATTTTAGAAGCGGGGGGGGGGGGGGCAGAGCCCCTCCTCCCCCCCCCCCCCTCGGAAGACCCTGGAGGCGGCTCGAGCCCCGGAGCTCCCCCGTAGTCGGCGCCTATGACCGCGGCCCCAAGAGCTAGGGGGCCCCAACGCTTGCGTCCCCCTAATCTAAAACTCACTAATGTTTCTTTTCACCATGCATTCCTGCGCTTGCCTTTTCCCATTTCTGTTTCCTGCAGGCTCGGTTTTGAGCCAGAATTCTTTGGCACTTGCAGAAAACAGAAGACGAGCATCACACTGCGTAGATAACGAGCGTTTTCCCGCAAAGATATGTCTCGGTAGGAAGTGTGCTTCTTTGCAGCAGGCTTTAGGCGGCATCCACCACAAAGAACTGTTAAGGAAACGTCCTTGATCAGGATTTCGGCCTCGTAGCGAGTTGTGAGGACTTGTTTCGACTTCTCCCTTCATCTCAGGTACACCGTGGCTACCACTTATTGTCGTTCAGGCAAAGGCTTCACGAACAATACCGTTTTCTCAATGAAAAGTGTGGCGAAGTTGTTCGCTTCGGCTCCACAATAAGCGTAAGCTACTGATTCTACTGGCAGAGATGGAACTTTCATCCAAGCGACCGGAATAGACAGGTAGCAGAACGGGTGGCCAATTTCACTAGTAGTTTGCAGGCGCTGAGCTCCATCATTTTGCGCGCTTGCTGCTTCAGAGTTACAGCGCGGAGTGCACTCTTCAGGTACAGCAGTATTCTGGTGGTCACCACATCCTTCGAGGCTCTCCGATACGGCACTCTCAACGGCTGAGCACAGCTCAGAGGCATCTGACTCGGCACGCCTGCGCCGCTTTGCTGGAAGCTCTAGATCCTGTTCGCATAGATTTCAAGTTTTTTCTTTTTGCTGGCACTTTAGGTACAAGGTGCTTAGAATACTCTGGAAATATCGTGGGTATGGCGTCGGGTTTCAGGCGCCGTTTATCGCGGGGAATCTCGTGGACAACGCCGTTCACAGTGATAGAGAACGCGCGCTCGATTCAACTGCTTTCGAGATGTTTTTCACAAACCACAGCAACTGGCGTCAGCCTTCTGTCCGTTCTCCTGATTCTTGCCCATTCTGCTAGCTGCGTGGCATCAGATGGTGCAGTGAACAAGGATACACGATCTTTGTTCGAGCGGTAACAACTTCTACAGAACGGCACAAATCAGGTTCTTTTTTGCACTGTCGCTTTGGCTTCGACATTTCTTTCGCCGCCACCACATAGTTCTCGTAAAGACAGGCACAGGAGCACAACAGCCACGCACTCACTCTTTGACAATACCAAGAACAAACGCGCGATTCTGTAATAACACTGAAAACGCAAACATAGAAATCGACGCAACCGCTGTGAAACTGCTGTGCGAAGCAGACGACACGCGTAGTCTGTACCCACCTGTATGCTGCGACCCCTGTCGGCCACCGTGGCCATTCATTGCAGACAGTGCCACGCTCCTGCATTGAAAAGAGTGGGTGGTTGGCACACTGGCCAATAGATGGATGCCAAGTGAAAAGTCGGCGGTGATTAAAGAAACGTGCGACGTAACTACACAATATGTACACTTTCCGGAAAGCTAGTAGCAACACCCGTATCCACACGTCACGAACCTATGTATGCTGTTCCCATCCCGCTACCATCTCCCCGCACTACACAGCCATGTGGAGTTCGTGGAGGCGAGTGGGATAGCAGCATACCGCTGAGCGTACCTGCCCTTGCCGGTCCCTGCCGCCTCTGCTGCCTACCCATGTGCGGACGAGCCCCCTGAACTATCTGTTTTCTCTTTTTCTTTACCTCCTACTCCCCATCTCCCCTACGACGCTGCGCCGTGCTCCCTGATCGGCTGCAGAATTAAGCGTCTCTTCCTTATGTATAATAAACACCAGTAGTACCAGTAGTAACCTATCTACGGGCTTCATAATCGCGTTATGCTGTTTGGAAGTTGAACTATATAATCAGGTCCGTCGAAATTTCGATAGCAAATTAGTATAGAGTAATACGGAGTAAGGATAGTAGTTTTATCAGCTGTATAAACTTGGACATCAACGCGCAGAACTGTTGTCGACGCCGTCGGCGTTTTGCACGTGTTCGCACCGAACGCGCGCGGCGTTGGTGACTGTTGCCGGTGCCTCTGGGGGCGGCTCGGAGGTTTTTGACGAGATCAGAACGTGACACTAGTCGAGCAGCTTCGGAAGTTTTTACCACCTTTTCGCCTGGCAATGTTTTATTGCGACACCAATTATATGGACACTCCAAGCAGATTTCTGCCGTCGCCGTGAGGTTCAGTGTAGACGAGAAAACGATCGCCTGAAGGCGCTGCTGCGCCTCCTGACAGCGCCCCCAATGTAGAAATTTCAAGCAGCGCGGTCGCTCCGCGGTGCAGTCTCCGCTTTGTTTACATTGTTTCGCCCGCGCTTTCCTTCGCTGCTCGTGCTCACGGCGCTCCGTTTTCGACGGCGGCAGATCGCCTGCTTGCTGAACAGCGATGCAAAAACTGCAGTGGGATTTCAAGACGGTTGCCGACGCCAACAGTTCTTTATTGCGATAGCACTTATATGGACATTCAAAAGCAGATTTCTGCCGTCGGCGTCGCCGTCGCCGTCGCTGTGAGGTTCCGTATGACGTCATTTGAAGATGAAATCGTCGCCGATAGATAAGTGGTTCTTGAGGGAAAGGGAAAGGTTGGCGCTATCTTCTGCAGCCCCCGAGGGAGCACGGCTCAGCGCCAAATGATGATGATAAGTGGTTCTTGAGGGAAAGGGAAAGGTTGGCGCTATCTTCTGCAGCCCTTGAGGGAGCACGGCTCAGGTAAGGTAAGGTAAGTGGTTCTTGAGGGAAAGGGAAAGGTTGACGCTATCTTCTGCAGCCCTTGAGGGAGCACGGCTCAGCGCCAACGGGGAGGGGTAAGTGGGAGCGCCCGAACGCTGTATGTGCGAGTGAAAGGGCGCGAGGGGTGCGTCTTTCACGGGGAGTGAACGCACGGCGGAGAACAAACGCGCGTTCTGCGCCGTGCTCGCTTAAGGATGATAAGTGGTTCTTGAGGGAAAGGGAAAGGTTGGCGCTATCTTCTGCAGCCCTTGAGGGAGCACGGCTCAGCGCCAACTTAAGGGCTGCAGAAGTAGGCGTCTCTTTTCTCCTTTACAATCACCATATATGTAGAGGAAACGCTCCTTCTTCAGACGCGCGAGAGGCCGTGGGGGAGGGGGAGGGAAGGGAGGCGACGTTTAGCTGCGGCACCAAGTGCCTATTTATATCAGAGGCTCCGGCAACAGTCACCAACGCCGCACGCATTTTGTGCGAACGCGGGCAAAACGCCGACGGCGTCGACAACAGTTCTGCGTGTTGCCGGTGCTGCTGCATGTCCAAGTTTGTACAGTTGATAAAGCTACTATCATTACTCCGTATAGCTCTCTAGAAATTTGCTATCGCAATTGATGCTTCGCCTTTCAGGTGAAACTGCGACAACTTTTTCAACACCACACACGTGTGGAAGCAGACGCTCCCATTTCTTGAGGTTGCCGCCACGAAAAAAGTTGTCGCAGTTTCACCTGAAAGGCGAAGCATCAATTGCGATAGCAAATTTCTAGAGAGCTATACGGAGTAATGATAGTAGCTTTATCAACTGTACAAACTTGGACATGCAGCAGCACCGGCAACACGCAGAACTGTTGTCGACGCCGTCGGCGTTTTGCCCGCGTTCGCACAAAATGCGTGCGGCGTTGGTGACTGTTGCCGGAGCCTCTGATATAAATAGGCACTTGGTGCCGCAGCTAAACGTCCCCTCCCTTCCCTCCCCCTCCCCCCCCCCACGGCCTTTCGTGCGTCAGAAGAAGGCGCGTTTGCTCTACATATATGGTGATTGTAAAGGAGGAAAGAGACGCCTACTTCTGCAGCCCTTAAGGGAGCACGGCACAGAACGCTCGTTTGTTCTCCGCCGTGCGTTCACTCCCCGTGAAAGCGCGCGTCCCTCGCGCCCTTTCACTCGCACATACAGCGTTCAGCGGCGCGCGGCGACGATTTCATCTCCATTGACGTCATACGGAACCTCACGGCAACGGCGACGCCGACGGCAGAAATCTGCTTTGGAGTGTCCATATAATTGCTATCGCAATAAAATTGTGGGCGGTGATGTGACAGTGAAAGCCAAGTGCGTGTCGGAGGTGTCCAACAAGATTGTATACCACATCGAGTTAGAGGTACACACCGAGTTGTCATTTAGTCACTTTTATTTCTCTATGGTGCAGTCACAAAGCGATCATGCATGCTTGCAGAGATGTGCAGAGACGGTGACGATTGCGGTTGGTTTCGTTGGTCGCTGGGCGCGCACACACGGCTGCAGTGGCGTAGCCAGAAATTTTGTTCAGGGGGGGGCTCAGCTTGCAGCGCGGCCTCCTCCTTATGAATTTGTCGAGGGATCAAATGCATTAGTAATAACTGCATTGCCAATTTCATTGTATATTAGATGCTGCAAACGAATTATTGAACGCTATCCACTGTCCATTAAATATGTATGTTTTCATAACAGAATATAGCCGTATGTCCCAAAAATTCTGGCAGCAATAACTGATATCAATGCTTCCGTTTTTTTTGTCTAATTAATAAGTAAAGAAAACATCACATGAACTTTAGAACTATTGACTCTTTTCGCGGAGCAGTTTGTTTTAGAGAAACGAGATGGCGCTCACGGCGGCGCGCCATACCTCTCCTCAGCGACCGCGCACGATTACGAAACCATTACCGATTCTACCTTGCTTCTGTGCGATCAGCTGTCAGAAATGCAACTGAGTTTTCGCTAACACACTGTGCTCCAATCATGCTAGATTGAATCATGTGGATTGAAGACGTGTGCAGTAGGTGGCTGCAAAAATAGTGACTGACATGTTAAGGAATAGAATGAATCTGTGTGGCCAAGTTCGCGGACCGCTGCTGAAACTGTCCGAACGTGTTACCGGCACTTCGTGATGTGCGGCTTTCCTCGAGGATACAGAAATTTGCTCATCCGCCAGCCTTATATCGCTAACCTTCAAAGACAAGGCTTCATCCCCAGAACGTAGGCAACAGTGAGTGGTACGTTAAACAATGACAAAGGGAGTAGCGCCGCTTCCTGTCATAGTAAGTTTCGCGCACGTTATCTATACACATCTGTCCAAATGGCAGGAAAACTTACGACCACTCTATCGCCGACGTATCAAGAATAAGTGAATGGACGCACACTTGAATATATGCGCACTGTATACACACAATAAATGACGGACTACACCTATGGCGCACCAATGGTCGAAGCTGAATGTTTCGTGACGGTCCACAAGAGTAAGCAAGTTACTAGCTGTAATATATGCTTGCTACAAGGTATTACAATGTACAAAACAGCTACGTTTCAAGCCTTGTGCGCAGCAAGAACAAATCTATCGGATTCGGAACTGAGCACACCCGCGAGCGATTAGGCAGAAAATAATCAGATAGTGGCCACACCGAGTAACTTCGCCGAGTCAGAAACTGACAAGCCACTGCTTCAAAATATTTGCTGAATAAAGAACAAAGAGCAAAACACACTAATCCTGACTGAATTCATAATCGCAAAGCTTGGAATGCATATTTAGCCCCACTTTTAGAAGAAGCACCATATAAACTGCCTGCGCCGTTTGGACATAGCTCAATCAGCTCCGAAAGCGCTTTTGCATGTTCTCTGAAGCTGTGATCAAAGCTTCGTGTCGTCCACCTAGTCACCGTCTACGATATCTCCGAAAACAGAGGTTTTCTAAGCCGCACCAGCGTCATACACTTCCATTGTAAACAAGGAGGCAACGGAGGCAGTTGAGGCAAGCAATGAACGCGTCACCACGTAATCAAATATGGCAGCGCCCACGGGATTGCCGCGAAAAGGGTCAATATCAGTTCGAAACCAGCAAAGCAAAGCATGCAGCTTATATGAAAAACGTAAAGGCCATGAAATGAATAAGTTGAGGACAAATATTTTGATGAATCTTTGTCATTCAAGAACCTTGTTTACATTTTTCTACATATGCAACGGCCAGGAAGAAACCTCAATGACGCTATCCCTCGTTGCAATCGATTAAGCAGGAGCAGCTGTAATTCGTCGTGTATTGTAATTACACCGAGATAATACTCGCAGCAGTGAGTACAAATAAAAAGTGGGAGTTCTGCAAAGTATATATTAGAAATGCGAAGATAGAATGGAATATACGAATGCGAAGATACAACTCGCTAAAGGGCAAAGAAAAGAGTCGCTGGAAACAAAGTTCACTGCTTGTATACACAAAACCTCGCAACAAGATATTTAAAAATACGTATCGGTCTCCAATAAATCTACGTATTTAAGCAAACGTCAGTGTATATAATGCGTCAAATACGACAAATAAACGTGTTGCTCAGTCACAGATAGTAAACTTTGAGCACAGAAAGACAGATGATCCTGGCATGAAATCGTGATATGTATTTAGGCCATGCAGCGGTCGCTACAGTGCCATGTGGGTAGAATAATAGAGGAATAATGCATAAATCAGTACGAAAATGTGTAATTTACCTGCCTGCACAACGCCAACAATTATTCTGCACCCAAAATTAAAGGAGGGTATTCCTTCGTTTCAAAAAAAGAAATAAAATCAGGTCGCTGAAAATGAAAGAAAAGGACAAACGAAGGCCACAGATGGTTCGGTAAGTTGAACTACCCAATATCCGAGTGTTTTTGGCGAACGCCGCGTGGGCCGGGCTTTCAATGAGCAAGGTCGGTCAAAATTGTTTATTGGTATCCTCGTAATTTTTGTATTCGCGTGATAATTGTGATCATGATGCTAACTGCTAAAATAAACGGCGAAAATTTCTGCGGTTTTAAAAGCTAATGAGCGGTCATACGTTTTCATAATTAAGAACTTATGGACCTGAAGAAACAGTGCTTTTTACTTGCATTGCTGCAAGTAAAATTTGTATTTTGCTGCTTCGCTATCTAAACGACAAACTTCTCTCGGCGGGAAAATTGAGCGAAGCGGTCAATGACTTCGGACACGTTGATGCCGACGTCTCTGTAGGTGTATAGAAGCGCCAGCCTAACCATGCGTTCCACAGACATTGTAGAGCGCAAGTAGTTTTCTAGTAAACTCTTGTTAAAAAATATTCTCTCTGCGCTGGCAGTGGTCACTGGAAGGGTGACTAGAAGCTGCAGCAGTATTTACACATTTACATAGAACCTGCTGCCGCAGTGAAAGATGGGCATCTATTCCGGTGCTAAAACCTAAAACACTCCCTTGATGTCGTTGGCATACTTGTTTAGGTACCTTGCAGAAACAGTAGGCTGTTCGATTCCAGCGATGTCCGTCGTTTCGTCAGGAAGTATGGAGAAGCAGCCTGCTTTTGAATCTAAGCTTTCTTTGATAATGTCATCACAAATTTCTATAATTTGGTTTTGTGCGTCTGGGCTTAAATACGAGGCAGTACTGGGGCAACTTTCCAAATGGTTCTTCAGATACGTATCTCCACAATCTGCTCGCATGCGAAGAAGCATTCTGAAAATGCCTGTATTTTCAGCAGGGGCATTGCTTAAATCCATAGGGCCCCTGTCCCTGTAGCCACGGAGAGCCAGACCTTGTCGCCCGCAAGAAGAAAAAAATCCTCATTAATAGGCCGTTCACTTTCTTCTGTTTTGTCATATTTTACTTTGCCTGCCCTGGTCCAGCTGATCAATCGCATTGGGCACGCTTCCTGAAAATGTTTGGAGAAAATTATTAGCTACTAGCTGACAGTCACGGTGATATTTAGTATTTTCGTGTGTGTGGGAGATTGCGAGCACGCGCTTCCATTTCTGGAACGGCTTGGACACGAGCGTTCCAGTGCGCGCATGTTGGCCCAAGTTTATAAGAACATTAACCCCATAAAGTTCTAGAAATGAGGTGGTTACAACATCTTTATTGAAAATCATGGTGGAGTCTCAGGGTGGCCCCTGTTGGGGGCGACTCCCTCGGCCCAAGTGACGATTTTCAGTTGTTCCCTGAGATTGGCGGCAGTCCTAAGTAAGGTCTCCCAGGTAAGTTTGGAGGGGGCTGGCAAGAGCGTATTTAAAAATCTTTTAAAGCATGCCTTTGGAAATGTCAGCGCACATTTCGCGTCAAAAGTTTATGAGAACTTTATACCCATGAAGTTTCGTAATTGAAATCCATGCGCTCCGTATATTCCGCGGCCGCTGCGAGATGCCGCAACGCGCCCGCTCGCTATCGAAAAGCCGTTGAAAGTTTGTGCTCAGATGGGGCTCCTCGCGTTACGTGACTCCAGGTGCAAGGGCGTTGTCATGAAATCCAGCCCGAGTTCGCAATGTTCGTGCTGAAATGTTTTTTTCGAGCATGAAGAGGACATTGTAGACAAAATCCAGAATGATTGCCGGCGTCGGTGGTAGTTTTGGTCGGCGGTGCATGCCAGCACGAAAAAATTTCGGGGAGGGGCTGAAGCCCCATCAGACCCCCCTCCCCCCCCCCCCCTGGCTACGCGCCTGCACGGCTGCTCTCAATTTGGCTCCCAGGGAGTGGCATCAGCACTGTCGCAACAGAAAGAACACAAGCATTAGCCATCAATAAGCCAATAAAATTAATTAACTATGTAAGTACTACATATGTGCATAATGCCTTATATCATGCTGTATAAATATTTAATGTATATCATGCCTTATTCAATGCTAGAGTCATGGCAACTCATTGCATTATTCAGCAAGGTATCTTTTCACTGGTCATGAGAAATCACTCGTACAAACTTCTCCGCGAAATGAACCCAGGTCACGGTAACCAGCGATTACCTTGGGACCAGCAGCACGAGCGCAAGCATTAGCGATACATGCCTCACCAAAGCAAATCAAGTTTCTCGTCGGGAGAATGCCCCGCCGCAGCAAAAGTAAGCTCACACCGATGGCTGGCTACCACACGAAACGAAGATTCTTGGCAGGAAAAGTAAAGCAGGAAGAATGTGCAAGGTGGCAATTACTTTAAAACATGCTTGGATATTGTGAACCCAGAAAGCATGGCCAAGCAACAAACATAACGCGCGCGTCTCAGGCAGCTGCTTTGCGATCTGCCGCTTACCGACGCATGCGATGACCGCAGCTTGGATTAAATACGGATTGCCACCACACAAAAGACAAGTAACGTGCGGCCCTATTTGTTGCCTGTACAACTAGGGATTTAAGTTGCAGCGTTTGGAAAAAGGATATAATTATCTTGAGCTAGTCTTTGCCGATCGCGAGTGAACGAACAGTACAATCAATTAAATTCGTAGGTTTTACGTGCCACAAGCCCAATATCATTATGAGGCACGCTGTAATGGAGGGTCTCAGGAATAAATTTGACCACCGGGGGTTCTTTAACGTGCACAAAAATCCAAGTACATGGCAATAACTGTATTCTTGCATTTCGCCCCATCGAAATGCGGCCGCCGTGGCCAGGAATCGAGCTCGCGTTGTCGAGCTTAGCGGCGCTACACGTATGCATTTACCGCTAAGCTAACACAGCCGATTTCACTGTACGATTCAACTACGCGACACGTCTAAACAAACGGCCATGCGCTAAATACAGGCACATTACTATTGCGTTTTTATCGAGCGGCAGTGTTATTGCACGCGAATGCGAAAGTACGTGACTTACTTGACTCGCCGCACTGCAGTTATCCACGCTTGTCGTCTGTCCTCCTCGTACCACCGCTCCGGAATTCTGTAGAACTTCACGGGCGGCTTTCGAGTTTTCGAGGCTCTTGTGGCAATCAACAACACAGCAGTATTGCGTGCCACCTTTCCTGGTTGATGAGGTCGCGCTCGCCGTCACGAAAACAACGCACGCGGTCGCTCCCGCCGTAGAGAACACAGGCGCGCGCTGGCCCCATTGCTGGCCCGGCGGCGACCTTCGACACTTCCATCCTTCCGCCAGGGGAGTGGGTGGCGCTGATGCCGCGCGGGCAAACTTTAGGTTGCCTCGTCACGAGGCAACTAGAGTGTACTAGAATATGGTCGAGTGGGACGAGCGGCTGGGGCGGCGCATGCTTTGCAGTGAGGCGCCCGACGTGGAAAAATACTGTGGCGGCGCTGCGATAGAACTGGATTGGGCCGCATCAAGGTCGCGCCGTTGGAAACTGCTGGCGGTACAGCTCGGCAGGGTCATTCGTCCTACTTCGCGCGCTGGTATTTGCGTTCATATCGCTCAAATGGTGTTAATAATTGCATATGACGTGTATTTATGCCTTAAGAATAAATTCTTTGTTTCTCTTTTTTTATTTCATTTTATTTTTTAATGCCGCTCGGTAATTGCGCGTGCATTGCGGCCGCAGTGTCGGCTTTCATTCTACTATGTTATTCTATGGTTCCCTTTGGAGAACAAATATTTTTCGTGTTCTTCAAGCAGCATGTATCTCGCGTACGTATTGTTGCGCATATAGTTTTCCATCAGTAGGTCTTGAGAAAAGCAGACGAAGTAACATATGTAACGTTCTTGTTTGCCGCTTAATTCAAACAAGTAAAGCATATCTGCCCCATCCGGCGCCTGTACTCAGATTTACGGGAAGCATTGTTATAGATAAAAAGAGTAAACTGCAGCGCAACATTTCATTCAAGTCTCCGCCTTCCTCGCGTAACAGAATGCGGAGTAATTGGTCAGGGGTCATTTATTGCAGTCGGACCGCGATCGAGCGCCAAAAATGGTTTTAGTTAGTCATTGTACATGCTAATATTTGGCCGTAAGCCGTACGTGAAATTCTTTTTCCAGTCGATACTTCAAAAAAGAAAAAAAGAAGAAGAGAAAGAAACCTGCGCGGTCGCCTAATTAGTGGCTATAAAGTGGATACGGCGTTGCGCTGCTAAACTGGAGCTGGCGGGTTCAAACCAGGTCGCGGAATTCGATGGGAACGAAATTGAAAAAGACTCGTGCACTTCTATTTAGGTGCACGTTAAAGAACCCAGGTGGTGAAAACTAAACCGGGTGCCTTATAATGACATCGTAGTTTTGCCACGTAAAACCAAAGAACTTCTTTAAATAAAAAAAGAGAAAAAAGTAAGTGGCTGCGTTCTTCGGCTTTTTTCTAGGGGTAAAATAAATAATACTCCAGGCTGATTTCAGAGAAAAACGCTTATCGCGCGTATCCTATGTTTCATACATAAATGTAATGCCGTCCCCAAATGTATGACGTACCACTCAAGTCAGCAGCTTGTACATTATAAACGGCTGCTTTCAGTTATTCGGTGCACTATCATAACGATCATAATGAAACAATTAAAGGAACGGCATGCCTCACATACACGTAGAGATGTGCAGATCTGTTGCGTTCGTTGAAGAAGTGTGGTACCACATCAGGCACCCAGTTTTAATGGGTTGCAAACATGATGAGACTGTCAAAAAAAGTTTTCCTTGTCTGAATCAAGTGAGCAGATTTACAGGCTGCCCCAAAACGGGGCGTTTATATTGAATGACAGCTAGCAACTTGTTAAGCAGGACTTATTAACCCCCATGCGTTAATTCTCTCAGAAACTGCGCCTCTGCGCAACAACCACGACTCTCCGGCAGCACTATCATCCGGAATAACAGTCTTCACTTGCATGCAGTCACTCACCTTTGAGACTTCAACAGTGCTGTTATGCGTTACATTCGAACGGAAACGACAATTCGGCGTGGTACAGTATATCAGCAACACTTGCACACACACACACACACACACACACACAAGCATATATATATATATATATATATATATATATATATATATATATATACACGATGTTTTTGCCTGGCTATGAATATTATTTTTGCGAATGAGAGTTTTATGTGCAGTATTCCCTAATGAGTGTGTTACAGCAAACACGTGCGCTTATTCCGGTCGGGAGTTCTCGCTTTTTCAATTCGTGCATTTAGACTATTTGTTATTTTTTCCTTGCATATATATCGTGAACATATATGTCTATGTACCCTTCGATTTAATTATCTAGAAATACATTGGTCATTCTTCCCGCCACGCAGCTATTAAACCTAGTTTATTTCACTCTAATGCTGTTTTGTTCGATGATTTTCCCTGATAAACATCCACCAACAAGAAGCATGCGTAAAATGACACGATATCAATAATAAAATGACGTAGCTTCATGTTGCAGAGATACCAGTTACTTTTAGAAGACAGTGGTAAAAGCAGCAGTTCACCTGGCTAAAACTACATTTGGTACCGGCCGTCAAGAGTCATGGGCTCACCAAAGCAACTAAACATAAAAAAATGTACTGTACAGACGTTCTGCGAGAAAAACTGGGCGTCCGCCAGCGTCCACGTAGCGAACGCGCGCTCGCTAGCAGACGACGCGCTTGACAACGACAGCAAAATTGAAGACGTCGCGCTGTGTAATTCATGCCTCAAATATATATGTTTGGCAAAATGTTTCTGTTCGGCCGAGAACCAGCACATCCTTCTGTTCGGCCGAGAACCAGCACTGCCCCTCGACACAAGCATCCCTGTTCACGCAGCACCCACCAGTGAATATGCACTTGACGCCGTCGCCCGCGCTGCCCACGCAAGGGAAATTGCCCGTGGCCGCCTTTTGCACTCCCAAGAGAGTCAACGGCGTTTGTACGACCAGCGACACCGCGACGTGCACTTCCCGCCTGGTTCTTTGGTGCTTCTATGGTCTCCGTCGCGTCAGGTCGGCCTGTCAGAAAAACTGCTGTCTCGTTACACAGGCCCCTACCGAGTGATTCGTGCCGTGACTCCCGTCACCTACGAGATCGCCCCTGACGCCCCTTCTGCTTCCCAGTCCAGTGATATCGTGCACGTTACACGACTGAAGCATTATCACACTCCCAGTGATGACATTTAGACGCTCCGGGATGTCGCTTCTGCCGCCGGGGGATTATGCTACACGCGTGTGGTATTTGGTGGTTTGAACGAGGCGCGCGGGCGCCTAGACGAAGAGGACGAACTGTTCTGGGCTCTCGAGCTATCGGCTGATCTGGCCAGCGCTGCAGCTATCTTTTGTAAATATACTTGTAAATAGTCTCCTGTACTTAATTCTTCGTTCGCGTAACATTTTCAATGACTAATTGTTATTACTTTTCTTCTATAAAGAATGGCTCATACATGTTGCTTCAGGGCTGCGTCATCATGGCAGCTGGTGCAACACGTTGCATTCTAGTGTATGTGGTGGGCCTGACAGATTTGAGCACGGCTTCAGAAACTGCCTCTCATTTTTAGTGCAGCCATAGAATGGTAAAATGTGATTTCCTGTTATTGAGGTTCTGATTCCAAAACACTAGGGCTGAAATCAAATGGCCGAAGACCTTTGCTCAAGGTGACGAGTTGAAGTTACTGTAATACTGATAATCTGTAACCGCCAAGTTCTTCTGAGGCATTCGCCAGCGAAGGTTATGATAGTCTAAATAATGTGCCATGCCATTGCCCGCTACAACTGCTCAGTGTTTATGGCATTTTGTTGAGAACATGGGTCATGGCTTCCACTCCTGGTAATGGGGTATAAAATCAATCTTGATCTTCATTGCATTATGGCACCTCACAGTCTCTACAGCGTTTGGATAAGTGTGCGAGCCTCCGTTAGAGCATTCTGTATAGATGATAGGAAAAAGCGAACATGTGAATACTTTAAACTATAAGTAGCATGGTACCAAATAGTCAGTGTAGGCAATGCAAAATGGAATCAACACACTTTACGAAAACAGACTGTTAGGTTGCTACACGGGGTTCCGGCTGGGCAGACCTCTTCTCACCAAGGCGGGATGTGAAAAGTGCTTGTGGTGGTCAAGTTCCTCACTTCATTACTCGAAAACAGGGCCACTGCTGACCTTGCTTGTTGGAATGTTGTGTTCGTTTCTTTATGATGTTCATAGCATGGCAGTACAGAGCTGCTGCACGTAGCATGGAAATGCTATGAACGCAGCTCATGAAAACTGAGGCGGTTAGGTCGCTGCACAGGCGAGCGGCTGGGCAAACGTCTCATCAAGATGAAATGGGACACGGAAGTCAAAATAGTTTGAGATGTTCCCTAAGGGCAGCCATCCGGAAATCTGGACCTGTGAGCAGCAATGAGCTCTTCATAGACGGTGCCTTATATCTGTCTGTCAGGAACGTGCCAGTCTCGGAAGGGATCTCTTTGGAGCTTGTCTTGTGAGGAGTGGCACCTGCTCTTGCCATAACATCCACTATCAGTTTGGCGACATATCCTGGGAGCGAAGAAAATGATTATTGAGACGTGCATAACAGCGACTGTATGCACATGGCAACAGTTCTTTTGTAAATATCGTGCGATTGCATATATGAGTTCGCACTGTTAGTGTCAGTGCTAGTTACTGTACTACACTTCATTTGAAAAATAGCAAGCAATGCTGCGGTAGCTGCAATGCAGCCGTTTTTGAGGTAGAGTGCATTATATAGAATAAGGACATTAAATACAACAGCCTATGCATGCAAGTGTACACCAATTTGGATTTCTCGGTGCTTCCAGTGTATGACATATGAAGTTGTGATTGCAAGTGCAGGTAGGCCACTGGTCACACAAATCAGTGGATACATTTGTTTGGTGTTAAACACGTTCTTGTCACAGAATATGAGTACTCAAATGTAATAAATACATCATATTCTGTGATATAAATGTACAAGATTTCAAGCATGGCAGCGGTAACGGAAGCCTGTAGCCTTAGTGTTACCTGCTACGTACTGAACGAAGTCCTGTTGTGCATGCTGTTTTCAAGTATGTTAACAACTGCTGCAAGGTTACAGCTAACTACTAAGTCGTGTGTCCTGCTGTTTTTGTCTTTACGTGCCTTATGATAAAAAATGCCTGGAGCTAAATAATAGGTGTTGCTTACCAAATGTTGGTGCCGCCTTGACTTTGTGGGCTGTAAAGTGCCCCTTCCTGGACTTGCTGAGCCTCCTCTTCCAGCGTGTCTGCCCAATTCGGTCCTGAGCTTGGTCCCTTGAAGTATTCTCGTTGAAATGTAACACAGCAAGCTGAGTCCTGTGGCAAAAATGAACATTTGTTAAATCATTGTGAACGTGAAAATGAAATGGTAAGCACCTTGAACAGAAATCTGTCTCCAGGGAAACAGTATATCGTAAAAGACGAGCTCTCCAGGCAAAATTTCTTTTAAACAAAAATTAACTCGCCATGTCGAGTTCAATTCATTCTCCTCTTCAGGGGCGACTCACTAGCAACTTCGGAAAAGCGCATGTGCACGACGACTGAGTACATGGCACCTTCTTATTTAACGACTGCCTCTCTGACAAGTGTTTTAGTATTATTCTTTATTAGTGAGAAAATCTGGCGGACCACACGCATTCACACAAATATGCCTTTCACTGTTATGAATAGCACACCTGTGCTTGCAATGCCCGAGTGAAGGCCTCCACAACACTTGTCAAGATGAGGCATCTTATTGCCTTGCTGCACATCCACTGAACAACATAACATTGTCATATCATTCTGTCACTTCAGTGAAATTACAGTGATGCACTGGTGAGAACATATTCATAAGTGTGATCCCTACTGAGGAAATATTTTTATAGACCAGTTTTCTTCTGCAGAAAAGCATGCATGACTATCCGTAACTTACATAACATTTAAATTAAAACACACCTTGCTTTCATACCAGGTCCTGAATATGCAATTGACTTGGGAACAAAGCGGATCAGCAGGCTATTGCTGAACAAATGAGTTGTGGCGCAAGGAAAGAAGAAGGAAAACCAAGGGGAGACAGGATAGGGCGCCATTTTTTTTCCTCATAGCTGAACAAATGAGTTGTGGCGCAAGGAAAGAAGAAGGAAAACCAAGGGGAGACAGGATAGGGCGCCAAATTTTTTTTTTCATAGCTGAACAAATGAGTTGTGGCGCAAGGAAAGAAGAAGGAAAACCAAGGGGAGACAACTCATTTGTTCAGCTATGCACCAACTCGCCCACGCACTACCTTACTACAGCAGGCTATTAAAGGACTCCAACGAGAATGTCGGGACAGCTGGCGGAGGTGACTCAGAAGGCGAGGGTTCTCCAGAATAGCCCGCAGTTTAGTGAAGGCAGGAAATCCTGTTGGATATAAAGATTCCGTAACTTTTGTTCAAGTTGGCTTAGAAGTGAATCGCAATCCTGTAGCACCTGGTGAGGGGTGCATTTAGAAAGCTACAAATAGCATAGATTGCTATGAGTCCGAATTACCTCTTGTCATCCATTTCTTGTTGTCAAGAGGCCCATGCACGCAGTTTGTGAAGGGTCCTTCATGCCCGTTGTGCTGGTTACATATGTGATTCAGCAAGCTTAGCCACACAATGAGGTCCCCGTCACCATGACTTGCTGCAGCCACGAAGTACAAGTGGTTCATTATACTCCTACTCCACAGCAGCATGGAGCCACAGTTGCGGTGCTCGCTTGCAATGCTCAGCTTCTTATTTATACCTGCATGAAACAATAACATAACTCAATTTCTGTAAAACCAGAACAAAATCAAATAACTTTGACAAAGAAATTTACCTTTGTTTAGTCACCTGTTCAACAATGGTTTCCATAAGCTGATAAGCAATAGTGGATGTTTTGTAGGTGATGCTCACTCATTTTGTTTCTTTTGTGTTGCATGCGGCGATCACAATGACTCTGTGAAAATTGATCTATGAGTTTAAACTACGTGTTATTTTTTATTTTATTCAGTTACCAAGCAAGCTTCGCCACATATTGCACCTAATGAAAACGTAGGTTCGGAGACCTCAAAGCAGCACAAATTGTTTACGAGCTGACTTTGTTGGGGGATTTACTCTAGTGAACTTTCAAAACATTTGTGTCAGCTAAGCAAAGCCATAATTCTTCCATGCCATGAAAAAACTGGAGTTTTGCACTCATGCAAATAAACCACACTAAAGGCATATGACACAATGATGAGGGAAATGCACCACTTTTAAAAAATGCAGAGCAACCAACTAAGTTGAAATTACCAAAATACGTTTGCCAGAACATTCGCTGCAAGTCGTTAGTTTGGGCAGATGAGCAGGTCCATTATTCCCTCCAGCCAGTAATATACAATAGAGGGGCTTTCATGGTCCATTCCACATCTCGGCACCCATTTTCAATATGCAATTTGTTTTTACGCATGAACAGGTATTTTGCTCGTTTTCCTCAATAGCCTACTACTAAGCAGCGGTGCACTGCTGAATTTCGTAACCATGTACAAAACATGTGCCTTTGCGTCTACATTTACGTTCACTTGGCAGAGTAACAATATTATTATTGCACAGTACCTCTCATATTTTTTAAAGAACCAATTTTCTATTTCATTTTTGCGTATTTCGGCATTGTTCTTAAGAAGTAAAGGAACAGCATAATTATAGGCCATTTATTTCTTATCTTTTCATTTATGAGTAAGTCCAAAATTTTTAATTTTGTGCGCTCGCATAATATAAATGCGAAATGGCACATTTTAATATTCAGCATTTTTTCATCCCAATGTAGCTTTCAGATTGAACTGACACACTTTTCAGCAGAACAGAATGTGTGAACTGTTATCATTATGTTTATTTTCTGCTGCTGCTCACATAATAGGGCGAACATTCCAAGCCAGCATTTTTAACTCAATATAGCTCTTGAATTAGGGTGCATTCATAGATATCTTATTCAGCATTACGAGGTGGCTAGCCCAACTATTGTCTTTGAGTCATTCCATTCCTCTACTGATGCACTTTTGATTTCGAATACACGAAGACACTTCTGATTTCGAATACACCGTGATTCCGAATACACACATAGGCATGTAATTGCTCAAACTAAGTCGAATTCAGGCGGTCACAATAATTGCAAGACATACTGTACATAAATGCTGCAAAATAATTTTGACCACTCTGATAATTGTAGCTGCAAGAACAGAGGTGTGGCAAGCATCTTTACACTCATACAGGGCTTGGAAGAATAGGTCTATCCACTGCCATGCATTACTGTCTGAACAGTGCACTTACCCATCACTTAGGGTATTATAATGTAATTTTTAATGTTCAGAATATCAAATGGAATTAGGTTCATTCCATGTGACACAAGTCAGAAAGCAAGCACGTGTTTTTATACATACCCTTGGCGATGTGCCAGACATCAAAGTAATGCTACATGCCTGGCCTCTCCTTTCGACAGTAGCTCCTGATGGCAGGGTGTCGGTCGACAAGGAAGAGCGACAGGTGCAGTGTGAGCATGTAAATTGAAGGCAAACTACAAAGTTCATCTGCAGCCACACTGAAAACTATCTGCTCTTCCATTTTCATACCCCATTTTATACGGAGCAGTGTAATGCAACCAAGCCTCGACAGAAGTCTCTCACTCACAATCACAACAAAAATAAGTGCATCACATGGGAACGACACATGTAGGTATGCATAATGTAACTTGGTTTAAAATTAACTCATAGTTTTCTCACATATATAGAAATACTTATTCCTGGAGGGCGTCACTCGTCTGAAACAATTCATTACTAAACGGAGTGGCATGAATCTGTGGCTGCTGCACAGTCCACTTGTGCTCATTACTAAAACATAATACAATGCATAGGATAGGAATAGAAACATGACTGCACTCATTTCATGTGACGTGAAGTTATGTTCATGAACTGTAGGTGTAATATTAGTATTTAATCCAAAAATTTGTTTTAGTGCAAAATGCTCGATTGACACTTCTATAATCGCTCTACTTGCTTAGCCTACGCATTGCCGTCTGTGATGTATGAAAAGAGTATAATAATCACCAGGCCAAGCATCACTGGCTGCATTGGACTTGCACATAAACTTCTGTATGGTGCCATACATGTAGGCATGGAAGCTGTCGAGAGCATAAATAAAGCAATTAAAGGCCTCCATTTGTTACCTGTAGTGATGGAATTTATGCTGACACCTTGCTTGTCAAGCTTCTGCAGGCTCCTGGCAAGCCCCTCCTTCTCCATAGCATTGCTGCTCGAAACAGCAGCTGACTGCATGGGGATACGTACATGTCATCATTAGCCTCTAGCAACAACTTGCTTCATTTTATAGGGTTTGAATTTGAATGAACCTGAATTTGTTGGCAATGCAAGATGCGCTTCACTTGGGTACAGTAAAGTAGATATGTTCCCTATTTCGCACTGTGTCCCGGTGAGTCACAGCGGCCATCCCCAGCCAGGTCCAAATCCACGCCAACCACTCTGCTTAGCAGCTGGGCCTGCTGTTCTTTGTAAAGCGACACAGAAGGATGCAACACACAGTTGTAACACCAGCTTTGGCAAAGGCAAAATAATGTCGATACTATGTTGCAGAGTTGCAACCCTGCCAGTACACAATTCATCCAAATAGCCATTCATCTGGACGTGCCACGTAAACATCTTATGTGAGATTTGGTTACTTACAATGTACTGTTTTCTAAAGTTTGAGTGTTAAAAAGCAAATATAGGTGCGTAATCTTAGATGAAAAAAAAATTGTTCAATGAAGGCACAAGTCCCTACTTCCTTGCACAGTAACACTAATTTCTAAGACAGTTGCATTAATAGCCACTTGCCACAAATTCCTCAACAGGCCACTGCCTTTTTGACAAATTTATACCTAATTCCACGAAGTACTGAAGACACACTAATCCTTCTTACATTACAGGCAAAATTGTTGATACCATGGAATGAGTAGCCGTGGTCTCACTATCAGCATTACATTTTACCATGCAGTATACAATGGTCTATGTTCATGTATTCATTGAATGTGGTCTGCCTGTTTACATTGTAGTTTAGCACAGTTTGCTAGAAAACAAATGTCACAGTTTCGCCCTAAGGGCGAAGCAATGAATGCGATAGCAACACAGCAATGTCATACGAAGTAAGGTGAGCGGCTTTGGTAGCAATATGAATTGTAGTAAACATGAGCTGATTAAGTAAGCAGGTGTGCTGCGGCGTAAGTAGACCGACATGAAGAGAGACTCGATGACCACGAGAAGGCGCGTGTGAAACGGTGGTGTTGATGAGAAGCGCTTCCCGTGGGCAGCGCGTGCGAAGGGACACACCTGTAGCGCTGCACTGCCGATCCGGGCAGCATTGCATGTGTAGCGTGCGTTGGAAAATGTGGCCCGACTATTACTAACTGTGGTGTGAGCGCGCACAAACAAACATGAATAGATCACACTGAATGACTGCAGACAACGACTGTCAAAACGCTGGCAGCAAGCGCATATACGCCGCAGCGGGCGAAGGTACGTGCGGTCTATCGCTTCAACGGAAACTGAGCGGCGAATGCACAGCGCATAAAGGTCAGAGCCGTGTGGAGATAAGAGACGGTGCGAGCGAGCGACGAGCGCGGTTGTTGGCAGATTAGAAATGCGCCCCCCCCCCCCCCGCTCCCTCCGGCGCTCGCTTCCCGCTTCCTTGCTTGCGCGTGGAAGATTGAGTGCGTTCGCTCTCCGTGACAGCGTGCGTCCCCGCACGCTTCCGCTCGGGCATACGGCGCGCGGCGAAGAAAGATTTTATCTATACGGAACCTCACGGCGACGGCGACGGCAGAAATCCGGTGGAAGTGTCCATATAATTGCTATCGCAATAAAACTTACCTTCTTGGAAGGAAGAGAGTTGGCAGCGCATTTGGCAGACCGCAGCCCAACTCCTGCAGCAGGCGTGGGTTGTGATGGTAGTCTTCGGCACGGAAATGGCGCCCACAAACACGTAAATCGCCGTTGCGCTTTGATTCTGCCGAAACGCCAATACGCTCAAGCCAGGCATTGCGCAGGGCGTCATCATGAGGCAGCCGGTGCCGCGTCGTTTCGTTTTCCCAGTCGGCGCTTTTGCAGCCAAGCACCGCACACGGGTACATTTTAGCCATCGCGAAACATTGTCGCACTCTGTTCGCGCAGCTAATCAGACCGCTAAGCACGACTGTGTTGGTACTAGAACGACTTGGCACTTGCGTTGCGGGCTGCAGTTACCGATTCGCAACTGCGCACAAACGAGCAACACGACGAGGAAGAGCAGAAAGCGCGCGTACCTGCTAGCAGACTAACCGGAAGTCGTAGGTTGTTCGACCAATGGACATCGTTTCCGCAGTTGACATCACCAGATTCCCCCTGCTGACATCGTGACGACCGCTGGGATGCCGGAAAGGCCAGCGGAGGAGGACGGCATTGTTTTCTTTTTTATTTTGTGGCGCTCCCGCGGCGCGTAGCGCAGCAGCGTTTGGCATCGTTGATCGTGACGGCATTCTGAACTCGATGCGCGTGTTTACTTGAAATGTTCAAAAAATATCTGAGGTGGTTTGGGGGCTCTTTAAATAACTAGGCATGCGCAGCCTGTTCAAATGCCGGAAGTGGTAATGAGTTCTGGCCACTGTCACTTTTGTACGTCATAGTGAAATGCCACACTTTCGCTCTCAGCAACCACTGAAAATAACGGGCGTTAGATAATGTAAGGTGTGGGAACTCTACGAAAGCCGCATCTCAACGGGGTAAGCGTTTCACTTTATCACTTATGCCCAGTTTCACTATGGTATTCGTATAAACAGTCATTCTAAAGCACCTATTGTCTCAAAAACATTACACCCCTTATGCACATTTGTTGCACGCTTCGGCGCCGTGATCGCTTTAACGATCCTAAAGCTAAAACTCGTTTGGGGGAACGTCGAAAAGAATTTCACGTGCCTGCTGTTTTGCAACAAAGTGTCAGGGGAACTAGACTTCAAAGTATGTTGCTTGAATCTTCCATTGGTTTCTTACTTATTTTGTATAATATTGCAAATATACAGATCATTTCTGATATTGTCATCTCTGTAGGTTTTCTTTATTTGTTCATTAGAGTGGTGTTTAAAGGTGACGTGAGCTGCCGCGCGCTGCCCTACAAGCCGTCGTGGCTTTGTTAGGTGCGTTTTATTTTCTGCTAAAGGCAACAAACAAGTGATTATGAACTATTAAATTCGCGCAGTGGGAATCGGCCAAGGTTTTTTACATGTGATGCTTATCGAAAAACGTTGCCAATTTCTTCGTACTTGCTTAATCTACTCCGGTTACGCTCACAGCAATGGCGGCCCCTGGTAAGTATTGAAATGCTGCATTTTTTATTGCACACGTTCATCGTCTTGCACAACTTTATAGCGGAAAAAAAGTTTCACATTTACCTGACTGCTCTATAAACCTATGAAATATTAACCAAATTCACGCATGCAATGTAACAGCAAAAGCATTTTCGAGCGCGCGAGTGATTTTGGTGCCTCCATTTTAAGAGCTCAACCTGCTGTAGTAACTCTACTTGCTGTAAATGACACGGTTTACAAAATCGATCAAAAACATAAATTATTTCAGTGCAAGCAAGTACCAGGAGGTCGAGCGGTAAGCCTTGAAGATTAATGTACAAAGGTGCGCTACGCAATATTATTGAACACATCTATTTGACAAACATACCAGCCAAATCAAGATAAACTAAATGAAGGTAAATTGAAAGTAGAAAATGAAGATAATCTCCAGGACGTGCAGGCTGTAGTCTTTATCAGTAATCACGTTATGTGCAGCTGAAAACGACGTATTTTTTTTGGCCCTACTTTAATGTTACAAGGCTCTAGCCCCTCCACCTTATGAAATACAATAATTCTGGGTGAATAAAAAATGCCTCGAATCTTGATCAATATATGCCGCTCCGAGTCAGCTATGAAAAACATATTTAGCGGTAGTTCTCTGTGGAACCTTCGATTCCGTTTTGTTAGGCAACTGAGCGGGAAGTCTGATACGACGGAAACAAGTTAAAGAATGCGCGTCAAGCATGCTTTCTCTAATGATGGATGCCTACCTTCCTTACTTGGATGACCTCAAAGGCCATAAACGCATAAAGTTTAATAAACGGCCAAGGAATTTAAAAGCGGAATTCCATCATATATTGCGGGGTGTTTTTCCTAGGACATGCCGATTTTTTAATAAAAAGTAATGAGCGCAGCGAACGTGGCGTTTTTGTAGACGAGTTCCTAGGCCAGGTGCACATACTTTCCCGCTAATAAAGTGAACTTCAGAAGAATACTTCGCAAAAACGTATTAAATAACCTTTTTATAATTGCCTTGGGGGCTGTACTCTAAACGGCAAATTTGGGAGCAGTCACATTGTAATACACACTCTTTTAGTTTAAATCTCGAAAATTGCACGTAATTTTAGATATTCATAATTGAATTTCAAAGCTCAATCGAGGCAATATTGAGACAGAGTACGTCTCGCTGTGCGTCAGAGTGCAGTGCCCCGTAAAGATGTTTGGTACGAATTTGGAATGATAGCATATCGCGGCAAATCCTGACCCGGTACAAGCCGCACATGCTTGCCAGGCAAAGCGTGCCGTAACAGTGGCTGGCGCGACTGGCCCTGACGTTTAGTTTTTCATTCCGCAGTGATATCCTCGCAGCAGCTAACGCTACGTAGAAACTGTGCGACGCTGTGCCGCCTTCGTGATTGCAAGTCGAACAAGTTTGGTCGTCGCATCGGCCCGGAGTGCAAATGTAATGCTCCAGTTACCGTAAACCACATTACATATCCGTAGATACAGTCATGAGCAAAAGTAACAACCCTGCGAGTGCATGCCGAAATGCATGCTAGCACGGCATTCAAGTTCGTGTGACGTCAAATCCGGCGCAGCTCGCATGTGCCAATGCCATTTCGACGAATAATGCAAGAATGCACATGCGCACTGCGCCGGAATTGACGTCATACGAGTTTGAGCGGCGTGGAGTCAGGTGGCGCTGGCATGCTTTTCGAGATGCACTCGCAGGGGTCCGCTAATTTTGCCCACGACTGTACATGCGACTGCGTAACACGTAGCCGCGAATGACGTCACCATAGGTCTTTGTCTCGCTTACGCACTCGCCTAGTACGTATTTAAAACCCGGCAATCGGCTAGTCGTAAGCTCGCGTCGAATAGCCTGAGTAGAAATCATGACGTCGGCGTGACACGATCGTCGTTGCTATCTTCTTGTTGCTGTAGTCGCACACATTGCTGGTCGTCTACACAAATACATT
Organism: Dermacentor silvarum; assembly: GCF_013339745.2. NCBI lineage: Eukaryota > Metazoa > Arthropoda > Arachnida > Ixodida > Ixodidae > Dermacentor > Dermacentor silvarum. The sequence continues at coordinate 191,421,530 of NC_051157.2, forward strand.
GGTCCACCTGGAAGCGCATTGCGTAATCCCAAACGACGCACTGTAGCTAGCTAACAGCAAATATGCTTCAAATAATATCGATTCGCATACTGCGTAGGATCTACTTCATTGTTAATTATGCGCTCGGTAACTCAAATTTGGCGCCAGAAATGTGTCCGCCGAAGCGCATACATCACCTGTGAAAATATATTTTGCGTAGCTCGCATAGCATTTTTAAAATTAAATGACCGTTAGTCTAAGTTCGAAAACCTTGTATAGTGATCCGATGTGTCTGCGCGTGCGAGAAAAAAAAAATAAAACAAAGAAGGTTGAGTCTTAATGTGGAGAGAGATCCTCTATGTCGCCTTTGGAGTTTGCTGCTCGTGAGGAATTTGATGACGTCACATACGTCTCTCACTATCACGGCAGTGGTACGATTCATCGCAATTCCTACGAAGAAGTAGCTGGTTTTTTAAAGATGTGGGAATCTGGGTCTGTTACCCGACATCGCGAATGCAGATATATTTTTCACTTCAGTCTGCCACGTATGCTTCTTTACGGTAGCAAAATGCATTTAGGAGCCTAAGCGTCTACGATTTCCGTCAATACATCATCAACCCAGAACAGTGCAGGTTCGTGTTATCAATTACGGTTAGCACAATAATAAGTAAGAAGATTCAGTGAGAACAATCGGCTCTCAGAACCACAAACAAAATGCTGGCATGTTTTTTTTTTGCGTGTGTGTGTGAATAAAGGTTATTTACAACGCGCATAAAGGGTGACCTGCTTAATCGCTAAGAGGCGTTCCTGATTTTATCTTCGCACTTTTTTGTGCTTTTTTTTTGCCTGGTTCTCTCAGCGAACTCCGACACAGGTAAGACAGCCAAAACTGGTAACATGGGCAATTCTGTTTTGACACATAATGCTAAAGGTAATTCATTGACCAAATCATTCACGCGATGTGCTTAGAAAAGTGTGGTTTATTAAATGCAAACTGTTGTCAGAAAAGGCGGTGTCACCTTAAAGAAATCAGTTCTGTGGAAAGCTGCAAGGTAGATAGAGTTTTCCGAAAGAGAATACTTGTCATTCATTAGAGTATAGCACTATGCTACAAAGGGAATCCATATCGAGTTTCGCAAAAAGAAAGCTTTGCAATTCATGAAAAACTTGGAGGGCGCTTAAGCTTCGCTTTTAAGAGTGGAACGCAATAGCGTTCAAAGATCCCTGACTACTTCTCAGGCTTCCCGGCAACTGCAGCTTATGTAACCGTTATGTTCACGTGGATACGCTGGCGGCGAACGCTATATATTGTCACGTAGTAGTGACGGTAAAGAAAACAGTCGTAACACTGTTTATGACGAAAGTGGTTGTTTATTGGGCGAACCTGTGCCCACAAAAGCAAGCTACACTCAAAGCACAACGATAGCGGCGAACGCAGTCGGCGATCGTCGAAAATCTGATCAGCGGCGAGACGCGTCGGCTTTTATATCTGAGTCATCGAAGGTTCCAGATTAATCCCTGATGCCCGCGTGTCTTCCAGAAAGTTCTAGACAATTCGCGTCGGTCACACAATCAGATAACATAAGCGTCGGTGAAAACCGGCAACGAAAAGAAGCATCGATAACGTTCTAGAAACTTCCGATACAGGCGCGTCCTGCGCCGAGCGATAACGTTTAACATTTGTTAGCCGGTGGGAAGCGGCCACCGGTGAAAGATAAACATGTATACGTGTCAATATTCACGAAGGCGAGATTCCTGGTTCTTTGTTGTTCTTTCCCCCGCACGGCGGGCACAGCAACTGCCGCGGATGCGTGGAGGCGAGCTCCAGCTGGAGTGTGTTTCAAGATACTCCAACTAAGGCAGAGCTCAAACGGCAGCTGGAAAAGGGGTTTTAGTTTCCGCGTAAGAGAATTATGTTTTCTCGTATAATGAGATCACCATCCGACGCTATCATGTATGTAGGTTGCGTTTAAGTCGTACTTTACGAATTTTCTGACGCATTTGACTTTTAGAAATTCAATTAGTTCACTAACGCCTATGCGCCATGCGGAGGGCCTACATGGGTCGGGATGCGTGCTTCGGGATGATCTTTCTCATACGGACAATGCCGCCGACACCGGACACCAGATTTTCTGCGACACGGGACCCTTAAAGCTGTCGGGTTAAAGACTTGTCCTGGTGCGGGCTCACGGCGCACTCACAGTCGTGGCTTAGCGCATGTGGCGTATCGCTGCTAAGCACGCAGTCGCAGTGTGAAATCCCGGCCAGAGCATTCGCACCTCTATATATGGGGTCGAAATGCAAAAAAAAAAAAAAAAAAAAAACTCCCGTGTACCGAGCACTGGCGTGGGCACGTTAAAGAACCTCAGGTCGTGAAAATTAATCCGGACTCCTTCACATGAAATCCCAAAATTATTTTTTACATCCGGGGACGAACGTCTTACCAGCGCAGTAAGTCAGCCATTTAAGGCAACGAGAAGGCTAACATATAGCAGCGCCCGAATGAAAGAAGAGGTGTCGCCAGAGCTGGACGTTCAGATTACTAAACAATGACAATTTCTGCTAATCATTAAGTCTGTTGTATTCAGCTCTCTGATAATTGCAGCCCCTGGAAACCAGAACATTATGACGATAACCATTCGCTCCCCCATACAGATCGCGTATTGCCAAGCAGATTACAGAACCAGTACTCCCCGAGTACCATAGTGTATCGAATATAATTCATATTTCCGTTGATAACGCGGGTGGAGCGTTGCTCTGACCACTGACGAAGCGCAAAAAAGGAATAAGCATCGGAAAAGCCACCGCTGCGAAATTCTTGGCCAGGGAAAATGAAATACGCGATGACAACACACATTTCACTTAGACTCGCTGCATATCTGGCCACAACAACCCTCGGAGGCGCCCAGGCCTCGTACTTAACTTGTCGTAGGCCAGCCGTGCGCGTGTTCTGACGCAGATTACAATACCCAGCGTGTGCGCCAGAAGTCGACGAGGCGGCGCCCAACAAGCGCATAGATAACAATGCAGTGACGAACAGATCGTCGGAAGCGCAGGCCTGAGTTGCCTGGCTAGTCTTCTACCGCACACCAAAGTCAGTGCCGTTCCCTGCACCGAGAACTGCTTTGTTTGCCTTATTAATTGCGATGTCCGTTACATGATATTCACGATGCTTTTTTTTAGACTCTGCTTAAACAGAACTCGGAAGGACAGAAAAAATTGTTCCTTTTATCATAAGTTTTCTTTATGCGAAGGGCGCAAAAGTCACGAAAAAATGTTTCATTTCAAAAGCATTGAGTGCTTTAATTTCACTTCGGTGCAAAAAGAATACGTTGTTGTACTTTGCTTGAATAGCACAGCTTCCTTCGCACAATGCATTCGTTCATGCGCTCTCGGTTTTTAGCTGTCCCCATCATGGTGCATCAACGAACGCGAAAGATAAGCAACGTGAACGCCGCTCAGCAGCCGCCAATGTCACGACAGCGCCATAGATAGATTGGAGTTTGTTGACTGTTTCGCATCACCATTTGACATGTTTGTCCAGCTACTTCTGTTTCATTCGAAGTTTGAGGGCAAATGGGGTAGGTGCACTTTCGGTTTCAGTTCCGTTTAACCGGAGTTCACAAAACAGAAGCTTTCTGTTGAAACGTGGTTTGTTATTATTGTTCTTTTGGGTGCCCATCCAAAGTTGGTACCCTCGTACCGTTTATGCGGCATTTGCTTTTACGCGCGTTTCGTTTATGCGGAGTCCGGTGTTCGTGCTGGCAAAGTGGGCGGTGTTCGGTTCACGTTGCCTCCGTGACGTCGCGCGTTGCTCCGTCGTCTGCTCTTTGTAGTCCTAGCGTGTGGATCTTTTTGCCATCGCGCAAGTACGGGCGCGAGACTATATACGCTCACATAGTTTGCCCACTTCAAACGCGGTTGCGCATTAAACAAGCGAATGATGTAGGTGTCGATCTAAAAGTTGAGTTGAGAATAGTTGGCTGGTGAAAAACAATTTAATTGAGCTATTATGTTTCAGACATGACGCAGCTAACGGACGTAAGTATGCATTTCGCTGCTCTTATACTGAAAACTGCTCTGGCACCGGTCGTAGTAACATCAGTTAGTATTAACTGGGAGTCTATTTCAAGTCAGGCTACGCACAACATATATGCACGCTATCAAGCTGAAGTATTTCTGCGCAACCTTAAGTATGAACGTGTATCTAGCAGGCTGTGACTAGACCTGTCAGCGCCATTTTTTCTTCACAGCTCAGAACTCTGGTAAATAAATTGGCTGTGGTTTAGCTCTGGTTAAACCTAGTCGAGTAGCGATAGCTACACACCCCCGGCTGCGCGTAGGCTTGCCTTGTTGTTAGACATATTGTTATTAAACTTAGTGGTTTCCCACTAGACTGAGAAAGGAGAGACGTTGTGGTTAATCAACCGGTACAACTATTTTTCACACCAATGAATACGCTTCTATGATCCGTAAAGTAATGGCATAGTCCCTCAATAGTTTTTTGGTCACGAAACTCCGCCGTCACTATATGGGAGAGCTTGATATGTCGCATGAAGCCGCCGCGCTGCGGCGCCACTGCAGCTGAGAGGCTACCTTTCTCTGTGTTAAACCCGGAGAGACTGCAGATGCGACCGGCGTGGGCTGAAAGTTTGAACGCGTACTTTATATTTTTGATTGATATTTAGGCAAGATCCTAATTCTGGCATTCTACGATTGAAGCGGCACGTTCGCTTGACGATGCCGTTCAGGTATTGTGTGCTGGCGGGCCGTTCCAGCTACAAAGGCACTGCCGAAAAGGTATCGTTATTTTGCATGCCGAGTGTTCGTGAGCACTTCGAGAATTGGAAGCGAGCCATATACCACGGCTTCGAGTCCAAGCATGTGCGTGTGTGCGCGAAGTACTTTAATCCATCATCCATCTCCGTACGGACGATTTCACGATAAACGGTGACGCCGTATCGTTGCCGAGGGACAAGCCGCACCTGAGACCTACTGCCATTCCTCGTGTTCTCTACGGCCTGTGTGTGTGCGTGTGTGTGTGTGTGGTTGCTACCTCAGCGCTGCACGGCTTACAAAAGGGCCAACCCACAGAAGTAATTTTGTTTCCTGAAGCAAAGTTGGCTTCCAGCCGTGATAAAAAGGACATTAGTAACCTAGTGCAACAGGAAAAACAAGATGTCAGTTTTGTGTGTGAATAAAACTTTCAGATCGTTTTTGAGCTCTACACTACTGCAGTGCTGAGTGAAAGCGAAAATTAAATGTCATTTCTCATAAGAATTTGCGAGTTAGAACGGCTACAACTGCTTCAAATAAAGCTCGTGATTCAAATACTATTATGCGTCAAAGTTCGCCAAGGAGGTATGGTACTGAGTGCAACGGACTGTCAATCCTCGTCACTCGGCTTGTGCGAGTTAAAGATAATTAAGCGCAGTGCTGAGTCAGTCGGGCCTAATAATACGTTTGGGTTTTCATACGGTATACTGACAACGAAAATCGCGTTTGAAAACTTTGTGGCATATTAGGAATAATGTGCACGAAAACTAGCAGAGCTTGCGATACATGAAAATGACAATACTTCCTTTCAAGCAAGCGTTTCATTCATGGCTACGATCTGCTTATGTTCCTGTTCCAAACTAATTCTGACGTCATAGAACATTTTATGTTACGTGCAATTACAATCTGTCACCATCGCCTGAACGGCTCGAGTGCAATCGGAATTCGGTAACAGCACACGACCTTGAGCTCAGGTTGTCGTTTACTGACAACGCGTTAATGTCTTATTCTTTTATACAGCGCTTAAAAGTCACTTAAAAGTTTTTAATCGAAGCCGGTTGGGCCAAGTAACGACATATTTCTAAGAGGAAGTCTATGCACGTCGTCTTCCTGACACACGGAGCCGCCAGCTGACTTTGAGATTGTTTGCTGTTTGTACGCGCCTTGATTTCGGTTAGAAAACGCTCTCAGATGTTCGAGTTTGGATACTGTAATTGCTATGACAAAATAGAATGTAAATAAAATCGAAAAGAAGCCGGGCTTTCGGCCGCAACGCAACCAGAGAAGAAAAAATACCGCCGCCGCCCGCGGCGGCCGCTCGGCGAGGTGGCCTTTCATTTACTATGGCGCCCCTAGCGGAAGGCGCTGGCTCTATGTCAAACTGAGGCGGGAGTTTCGTGACCAGAAAAGCTATTAAGGGACTATGGTAATGGGCTTTAATGGGCAACCGTTCGGCACGCTGCTCTTGAGTCTCTTCAGCGCGCTGTCTCCTCTTCACTTCATTTCTACGGTGATCCCTAGCCTCCTTCAGGCTGGCCGACTTCGCACCATCCATACTGCGGCCTCAACTATGGCTGCGGCGACGCAAGCTCTCTCCTTCTATACTCCTGGTTATCAAAGCTGCGGACCGCGGGGTGTGACGTCATGCAGAGGTCACAGCTAGCGCTCAACGGGTAAACCCCCTCTATTGACCAGTGTTGCCAGGTCCGACGAGGCGGCGTAGCCAAAAGCTAGATAAGTTGTAGCCCAAATGTAGCCAAACAGAAAAAAAGTGCAAAATATTTCATAGCCAAATGTAGCCATGTTTATTTGCAGTTTTATTTGTGTTTACATTTTCCCATTCGACTACGGCAATCCCTTTTGCACAACCCGCCGTAACAAAATGACCGTGTCGCCGTGACCGTCGGCCCTTGATATCAACAACAGCGACATCATGCTTGCACAGAACACTTTTTGGTTGGCCCCGGAAGCTCTTAAGTTCCAGCGAATCGCTGCAGAGCGCGAAATCAGTGCTTTTATTTTATGACAGATAGTATACCAAGTTATTTTTTTAGTTATTTAGAGTAATATTAACTATGAACTCTGCTTTTTAGCTGTCGAGAACGCAAAATAATGTTCAGCGTCATCGATCTGCCTACGGCGTTGAAGTTCAGCGGTCCAGCGATTTGCGACGGCGACGTGCTCACGGCTTCCTTTTTATGAGCTAAAACAAGTATTTCGTGCTATGATATCTCGCGTTATTTGTCTCATCGTCCAATCTTCTTTTCTCGTTTTTTTTCGTTTTTTTTTCAATTAGCTTGGCCCGGATTAGCTGGGACACACACTACCTATATAGTGTCCATTTACATCAACCTGGCCGCCATCTTAGGTCTCTAGCACGCCAAGAACATGCGTTAAGAAGAGGGACAGGCATCAGATGCCACTCACTGTCTGAATCGGTGTAAGCGAAGCTTTAAAAGATTACTGTGCAAAACGGCACACCAGTGTAAGAAGCGCGCAGTGGTTTTCGGCGACGAGCACGTCCCGAACTTCTCGCTCGAAATGGTTAAAGCCGCGACGGCGCAGAAAGAGCAAAGGTAAACAACAAATTGATAACAGTGCTAATGCTTTGAAAACCGGTTACTGTCAAAAAGCAAACCATTTTGATGGCTAATAAAGATTTAGAATAGGGGCCCCTAAATTTTGGGGTACAAAGAGCTTTGCAGGTGTTAGCGTTAGGGCATGCAGGAGTGAAGAGTTTTGGAATAGGCGTATTGCGCCTGTAGCGTCAATACGGCGTTAAAGAAAAGATGTTATAAATATTTTAAAAATATACATTTTTATGATAAAAAACGTAATTTAGACTTTAGTGTTTTCGCCTTTAATTACAATTTAGAACCAATTCTATTAGCAGCATGCAGCTTGTTGCACTTAGTTTTGAGTAATCAACTTTACGTACTTTCACCCAGCCAAGACAATCCGTGTTAGACCTACGAGCCATGATATCGACAACTGAATTCTGAATCAGTGGCATCTAATGAATCAATTTTTATTACACGTGTTAGTTGAGAGAAAGCGATAACCGCAATCATTTCTTCTAGCGTACGAACTTCACGCGTTACCACTAATCGAGCCCAGTTTTGTGCTAGGTTAGAGCCGTCGCTCCGATGGGCGCCGCCATGATTGTTGACGAAAGCTTTTGTGGCAGCTTTTGGGGCTCCCGCTAAATCGATGAAATAGCGTACTTGACGCAAAACCCAAACACAGTTTGCGTCTTGCGCATGCGCAGTGGCTTCGACGCTATTTCTTTGGGGGCCCAAAACGTTTGAGGCCTCTATTCTAAAACTCTAATAATTGCTGGGATTTTACGTGCCAAAACCACGATGTGATTGGGAGGCATAACGCAGTCAGGGACTCCGGAATAATTTTGGCCACCTCGGTTCTTGAAAGTACACCTAAATCTAAGTACAGGGGTGTTCCATGCATTACGCCTTGACCGAAATGCGGCCGCCGTGGCTGGGACTCAAACCCGCGTCGTCGAGCCAGCAGCACGACACCTCACAAGCTAAGCTAACACGGTGGGTGAAGTTCATGTGATGTGGTGCACTGATGTCATCGTGGCAAGCATGTTTCGATATCAGCAGAATGAGTATCTGCCTCCGTGACGTCACGGGCACACGATCTAGAATAAAAGCACCAAAAACCCACCTTTGGCTGGGGGTCTTGCTCCCATTCTTTTTTATACGATCTCGCATACTTGGCCCACTTCTCCATGTTTGCATTCACCTCTATGAGGAGAATCCGATCTTACGTCAAACCTATCGAAATGAATCTCGAACGTAAGCAGGAAGAAAAATTCATCTAGCAGGAAAAAGAAAATGGCAGTAAAGCCTCGCGCCAGAAACGTGGACTAGGTCGAAAGCTGTGCCCGGCGCGATACGTCACCCGGAAGACATGGCCATGAACACACTAGAGCTTGTCATCCACCCGTGCTTCTCTTCTTTCATGTCGGCGCCACGATCAGCCGGCGGCCCCGACCCTATGTTATTGCTCTCCCTTCCTGAGCATAGCCATGTTAGTACAGTGTACTGTGAAAAACCCACTACCCCCAGGTTCATCCCGATGCCCGGGGATCGGGTGCCTTACGGTCAAGCAGGGTGTACGTTTAACTGCATCAAAAATCAAAGCCACCGGTTCAGACAACGGCGCAGAGAGGGAAGGGAAGACGGGGGAGGGGGTCATTTCGCGCACGCACACGTGCACAGTCACGCGGCCGGCTCAGCCAGCGAAAACGAGATTTGCTTCTACCCGATCAGAGCCACCTCTGGAGCGTGGATTGGGGTGACACTTATAGCCCAAACAAAGCCAAGTTGCCGATTTTTAGTAGCCCAAATATAGCCACATAGCCAACTCGTCCAAGTCGACGCCAAAAATTTTTTCCCGTAGCCTAATTTGGCTACATATAGCCAAACCTGGCAACACTGCTATTGACCCTTTTCGCGGAGCAGTTTGTTCTAGAGAAACGAGATTGCGCTTACTGCGGCGCGCCATACGTCACCTCAGCGACCACGCACGAATACGAAGCCATTGCCGCTTCAACCTTGCTTCTGTGCGATCAGCTGTCGGAAATGCAACTGAGCTTTCGCTAACGTACTGTACTCCATTCATCCTGGTTTGAATCATGTCGCTTGAAGACGTGTGCAGTAGTTGGCTGCAAAAATAGTGACTGGCATCTTAAGGAGAATGAATATGTGGGGTCAAGTTCGCGGACCGCTGCTGCAACTGTCTGTACATTTTTCCGGCACTTCGAGATGTACGGCTTTCCTCGAGATACACTAATTTTCTCATCCGCCAGCGTTGTATTGCTAACCTTCAGAAAAGGGCTTCACCCCGGTACGTCGGCAAGGGTGAGTACCGCTCGTTAAACAATAACGGGAGTAGCGCCGCTTCCTGTCATAGTAGGTTTCGCGCACAGTATCTACATACGTGACACATCTACCCCAACCAGCGCGGAAACTTGCACTTACTCTTTCGCTAACGTGTCAAGAATAAGTGAATGAGCGCATAATTGAATATATGCGCACTATATACGCACAGTAAGTGACGGTACTACACCGATAGCGCACGAATGGTCGAAGCTGTATACAAGTTTCGTGACGGTCCACAATAGTAAGTGAGTTACTAGCGATAATACGCACTCGCTACAAGGTATTATAATGTGCAGAACAGCTACGTTTCAAGCCTTGTGCGCAGCAAGAAGAAATCTAACGGAACTGAGCACACACACGAGCGATTAGACAGAAAAAAGTTGTCGCAGTTTCACCTGAAAGGCGAAGCATCAATTGCGATAGCAAATTTGTAGAGAGCTATACGGAGTAATGATAGTAGCTTTATCAGCTGTATAAACTTGGACATGCAGCAGCACCGGCAACACGCAGAACTGTTGTCGACGCCGTCAGCGTTTTGCCCGCGTTCGCACAAATGCGTGCGGCGTTGGTGACTGTTGCCTGATATAAATAGGCACTTGGTGCCGCAGCTAAACGTCGCCTCCCTTCCCTCCCCCTCCCCCCCCCCCTCACGGCCTTTCGCGCGTCGGAAGAAGGCGCGTTTGCTCTACATATATGGTGATTGTAAAGGAGGAAAGAGACGCCTACTTTTGCAGCCCTTAAGGGAGCACGGCACAGAACGCGCGTTTGTTCTCTGCCGTGCGTTCACTCCCCGTGAAAGCGCGCGTCCCTCGCGCCCTTTCACTCGCACATACAGCGTTCGGCGGCGCGCGGCGACGATTTCAGCTCCATTGACGTCATACGGAACCTCACGGCGACGGCGACGGCGACGCCGACGGCAGAAATCTGCTTTGGAGTGTCCATATAATTGCTATCGCAATAAAATGATCAGATAGTGACCGTACCGAGGAACATTACTGAGTCAGAAACACGACAAGCCGCTGCTTCAAAATATTTGCTAAATAAAGAACGAAGACCGAAACATCATAATCCTGATTCAACTAATGAGCGGAAAGTTTCGATAGCGAATACATATTTAGACCTGCTCTTAGAGCAAGCACCATATACGCTGCTCGCGACGTTTAAACATAGCTTAATCAGCTCCGAAAGCGCGTTTGCATGTTCTCTGAAGCTGCAGCCAAAGCTCGTGTCGTCCACTCAGTCACCGTCTACGATATCTCCCGAAACAGAGGTTTGCTAAGGCACACCGGCGTCATGCGCATCCATTGTAAACATGGAGGATACGGAGGCAGTTGAGGCAAGCAATGGACACGTCCCTACGTGATCAAACATGGCAGCGCCCACGGGAGCGCTGAGAAAAGGGTCAATATATTGTTTTTTCCGCCTCAAGGCCGTTTTTTTCTGCCTCAAGGCCGACAGCGGCACAGCGAATTCCGTCGCTCATTCCGTCGATCCCGTCGCAGGCTCTCCGCGACGGGATTCCAACATGTTTTAATTTCCGTCGCTGAGTCGCAGCGATCGGCGCGATCTGGGCGGAGCAACGTGACGTAACAGCAAGCACCGTCGAAATAGGCACTTTCCTGTTTTACCGCGTGTTGGAAGCTCAGCGTAGCAATGTCGCGCACCAGTTTCAATGATGTTTTAACAGAGCGTACCAGCGTCTGTGGCTCAGGAGCTTCATGAACATTTTTTTTCTCCTGCTCGCATCATTCATTTTAAAGGAGAAGCTGCATGCGATCCAGGTCGGGAGCTGACGCCGCCTTCAACATACGACACGTACCCTAACGATCGTCGCCGTCGTCAACGTCTTCATTGCTACATATTGTGCCAGGCACTTGCACACTTAATAGTAGCTTCCTCTTTTGAAGAGGCAAATACTCCTGGAGGAGAAGAGTTGTGGCTTCCATCGTACCGCAACAACACAACTAGAGTGTACAAACCAAAACCACCCCACCACGCCGCACGCTTACGCGGTTTGTGCAGCATTTTCACTAGCCGCAACTGTGGACTAAGCGATCGCAGTCTCAACGCGTTTTAACGCTGAAAAATTGTGTACTATTCTATTTTCAAATATATATATATATATATATATATATATATATATATATATGTGTGTGTGTGTGTGTGTGTGTGTGTGTGTGTGTGAAATTGTAATATTTGACTAGTTTCCATGTTGTTTTTATGTAACGATGCAAGCATGGATACTTTGTGAGCAGGGAGCCACCTTGCGCGTCGCTGCGACGGAAATCGCGCGGCCAAAGACGCATGTGAAAGCTGCGAGCGAAAATCGCTCTGCGACGTGCGCGACGGAACGATTTTTTTTCGCCACAATCGCGCCATGTGAAACGGCCTTTAGAGCCATGTTGAAAGTCACTATGCGCAGCCGCAGTCTCCGGTGGCGGCGCGCGCCCTGCCCAGGGTGTAAGAACATGCGAGAGGTGTTGACACTCTCCCCACAACGCGCGCGAAGGCGCTGCCCGCTCTCGTCCAGATTATGTTCGGCTCGTTTAAGGCCTGTACACGCTCGAGCCGCTCATCGCCGCAAGCCGCACCGCATGCTGGCGGTTCAGTGGCGGCGGACGGTTGAAGCAACCGGGCACAAAATTCGATTCACGCTGGGACCGGCGCGAGCGGTGCCGTACGCATGCGCCCTCTGGCTGGCAAAACAGATAACCAGCGACTGGCAGCATGCAACAGCGCGGTCGCAGCGTTTGTGTGCTGGCGACCAGCAAAATTTTGGCCCGAGCCAGGATTTTGTTATTACGTTTGTTTTCTTATTAGGTAATTTTCTGATTAATGAGCTCGAGCGGTTCGCATGTGCCGGCATCCGCACTCCGATTTGGGGCGTCGACGCGACGTATCTTAAGCCGGCAACCGAGAAGCGGGGCAAAGATGTTCTAAGTCGGCAACTATCGTCAACAGCAGACGACACTGGCATATTTTTGTCGGCGTGGGTTCAAGCTTCCGCGTCACGGCGAAAACGCAAAACTCTTGCACTGTCATACTCTGTTGACTGCATGTGTTGCGTTGGCGCGCTGAGCCACCTCTCGAACACTATGCAGTGATCTTACCTGCGCCTTTTTTTTTTTTCGTTTTCCTTCCTTTCTTTTTTTTTTTTTAAATCATTGCTACCGCATACTGTTGTAACAACATACATCGCTATGTACTCGGTTGTGTGCGGCGTGACGGCGCATTTTTTGTAGATGTGCTAGCGAAAGCTTGCAAGATCGCGCGTGCGTTTTTAAGCCAATGAACAAGGGATTTGTCGCAGCAACAGCGTAGCACGCTGAAGCGCCGCAGCGTTATACAGGGTGTTCATTTATAAGTTTTAAAATTTTTTTAGAAATCCTCTGTGGCAGGTAGCATAATTCTTATCGTTGAGCTGGGTTATTCGATGAGGCGGACATTAGTAACACGAGAAGTCCCATATTGAACTAATTAAAAAAGTGACTAATCAACTTCTTAATAATTATTGTACAGCACATATTGTGATTTACGAATTGGAGCCGGTGAGCTTGGCAGGCGTATCCACTTGGGATGAATTTCCAGAATGACGCCAGTTTGGAGATATGTGCCATCAAACTCGCCCTAAAAATGCACTGTTGTTCCACTTACTTTTTTACCAAAATGCTGTTTTATACATTGAAGCACTAAAGTGACTGGAACGCCCACGTATTTCGTCCCACACTTAGGAAAATAATATCTCAAAGCTGGCGTCATCCTGGAAATTCATTTCAAGTGGATGCGTCTTGCAAGCTCACCGGCTATAATTCGGAAATTGCAATATGTGTCGTAAAGTAATTAACTAAGAAGTTCATTAGTCAATTTTTGTTACTTGAATATGTGTTTCGATTTTTTGTGCTACTAATGTCCACCTCATCGAATAACCCAGCTCAACGATAAGAATTATGCTACCTGCCACAGGCGATTTTTAAAAATTCCGTAACACTTTAAAATGAACGCCCTGTATATTAACATACTCTTATACAGATGGTTCTATTATCGCGGAATACAGCTGTGTAGATCGACAAGTCACTTCTCTTCATCACGGAGCACACGAGTGAATATTCAACTACGGCTTGTTGATTTACTTACGTTTTTTTTTAGTAGCTGCCAAGTTAAAAGTGAGCGTACAATTGATTACATGATGGAATATGACCGTGTCACACAGCACTCGTGTTTGTTCATTCTGTGTTATGTTGTTGTTCCATTGATGAAAAAAGCCGGCGAAGCAGTGCCCCCGGGCCTGACCAGAATCTTCGAGGTTAGGCCCTAGAGACGCTTCTAGACCCCTTCAATGACTTTTGGACATCACGCAAGCTATCACAAGAATGAAAAACAGCTGAAGTACGCTTTATCCCCAAACCGGGCAAGTCCCCGCACATTGACAACCTGTGGCTGATATCCCTCACATCATGCATAAGCATTATCATGAAAAGGATAGTACTCAAATGCCTCCAACAATACCTGGACGAAACCCAGCAAATGCCAGACCCCATGTTTGGCTTTATATGACATCTTGAGACCCAGGACGTGCTAATGCAATTGAAGAAGGAGATTGTCATCCCTGCCACACACCACGGGCCATTCTTGCGCTAGACCTGAAGGGGGCATCTGACAACGTGGCACACGAGGCGATATTTCGGAATCTCAACAACACAGGCTCAACAACACATTGGCGTATTTAAGCCACTGAAAAGTAAGCATGGATGTTCAGCCTTGCTGGTGTGGCATTTCATAGGTTGTAACCCACCATATTTTTAACCAAGCAATAAGGAAATTATATGGTCACGCCGTACCATCAGTACAACTGAAGTGTTGCTTCCCCAAGGAGTCTCACTGCCACCTTCTCGATTTTGTAAACACTTTGTAAATACAAACTAGCACATGGTATGTAGTCACATTATATGCTGTCTGTATGCTTGGTGAAGTGCACCAAGCATTTTCTCACCCTTAAAACCTGGGCTAATGCTGTCTTTTTTTAAATAATAATTATGCAATAACCTTACTCAATACATTGCTGTGAGAACAATAGTTGGCTTAGCAGTAGCACTGCACACATACCCTCATACCACATTGCAGACATACTCTATAGAGGCTGGCCACAATCAGCGTAACTGAAAGCCAGCTGAACAGGGTGCGAGTTCATGTGTATCAAATAAATGTCTGTTCCATTGAGAGGTTATATATCTGTCTGTGATATAATTATCAATTCAGAATACATATGGCAGAAGAACAATGCACAAGACAACACAATCAAGTTCCCTGTGAGAAGCTGCTTTTTGCGACTATTACATGCAGCAAAAAGAGACTTCATTAAGCACCACTATGGCTTGCGTGCCTCTTTGTGCATTGTACAAGAAGTAAAGGTGGGCGAATGTAAACATTTTCAAATACGAATTGAATAAAATATTATTTATCAAATATTCAATAGTCATACGACGACACACGTACCTGTAGTAACAATATTTATTTTCATATAAAAAAATTAGGTACCACACCTTAACTAGTGCAAAAAGAGAGCTAAATATTGGGCACAAAGGATAAATTTTAAATGCAAGACTACTAATTGTTACGTAAAAAAATCGACATAAACAGTCTATCAACAACTTTAGAGCCTGGCTGCAAAGAAGCTTTTCAAGAAAGAATGGCCTCTGAATGGCTAGCTTTCAAAAACGTGCAATATATTGTTCCTAAGAAAACATCAAAGTTGTAGAAAAAAAAAGAATAGCCGATGAAGGACCTACGTGTTGTAGACATATGTAAAACTACTCGCTGCAAGGAAAGCAGCACAGACTTGTAGCATAAAAGATCAGTCTGCTAGATCAAGAAATGTGTGGTCACCTTTCGCGTGAAAAAAAGCCTATGGGAAAGTTTTCTTGCCAATATGACTGAAAGATACTTTCGTAAACGTGCTTGCTTTTGGGAGGCTGCATACACTTGTTCACATGCAAGTACTTGTCGCATATTCATTGTTAAAGAAGTTCAATTAATATAATGACACGAGAGCCTCCTCTGATTAGGAAAAAATAATAGTTGTGTGGTCATATATAGATAACATTTAGAATGTCAAGGTACCCTTTTCCATACTATGCAAGTACTCATGAAAGACAAGACTGCAAGAAACAGCATAAAACTAATGCAAAATCTATAACTGATTATGTCAATGAGATTTCCATTTCATGTGGCAAAGTATTTCACAGGGCAGATAGGATGTGACATCTGTGATTCAGAGATACGTCATTGTATCGGGGCACAAGTATTGTACAACTGATAATTTTGGGAAAAAAGGAATAACAAGCATTGATTCCCGGTATGTCACCATGCCACTTGTATCTTAAAAAGGACTATCACTTATATGTCAAGCTTGCACCATTATGTTTATGTGACCATACATGTGTACCCCATCTGTAATGAACCGTTGCTTTAAGTTATGACCACTGTCATGTTATTCCCGTACATTAATTGTGGTTTTGGACAAAACACCTAGAAAACTTTTGAGCGGCATTGCAGTACTTTTTCTTGTATGTGCACACTGGCTTTCTGTCACAACACCCACTTCGCATCCATGATAAATGCTGCAGTCAAGCAAAATAGAGTTTCAGACTAAGGTACCTAAACTGCTTTCATTCCAGAAAACCCCAAACAAGGTTTAGATTCTTCAGGACACAAGCAACTTGCATCCTTTGATCTAAGGCTGTTTTCTGCATGCAATGAATGTTAGGATTTCTGCTGTGCAAATCAGTGTTAACCTGATAAAAGGGATGGCAAGCCAAAACTTGCATTCGTGATACTAGTTACTACTGGGGCCAGATTAACCTATGGGCTAAGGGGGCTGCAGCTCCAGGCTAGGGGGCCCTGTGAGAAAAATGTTTCCTTGAATTAAACTTTATTTCTTACGTACAGTACAGAGTAAAACATAATGTGAACAAATACATTGGGATCCCTAGCTCAAGGCCAGTTGCAATCCATAAAAAATGTAGAGGAAGCAAAGCAATTAATTTAGCACAGACACATGTACTTAAACTCAGCAACAATATGCACTTTACATTAGAAGAAGTAGAGAATACAATACAAAGAATCTTTAAAATGCAAACGGTATCATTGAACATCTACAAGTAAAGGAAAATGCACCAGAAAAAAGAGAAAGGAAGCGGTGAATGTATTAATAAACATACGAAAGAAGATCACGAAAATGCAGTTTTAATTATCTCTGAAAATTAGCTGTATTTCTAGCTTACGTGGGCTGAACGTTCCTCTCGACTACTCCAACACTTCAAATTCTCCGTTTACCACACACATTACAAGCCTTTGGAACCAGAAAATTTTGTTTTAGTGCACTGCGTGTACAGCGTCCTGATTCGGTAAAGTTGGTAGCAGAGAGTGGGTAGTCAGCAACGATGCTACTATTAACCATTACAAGAGTTTAAAAATTTAGTAATGAAGTAAATGGTAAAATGTGTACGTGTTGAAAGAGCGGTGTCGTGTTAGCATTGTATTGTGAGGAAGTCATAAAATGGACAGCCCTCTTTTGAAGTTTTATAAATGGCTCAATGTATGAATGGCCCAGAGATGCAACACAGTACCACAGATGGCTGTGGAACAAGCTGAAATAAATTTCTCGAATGGTTTCTGTATCAAAACAATTTCGGCTCTTGAGCAGAATATAACAAGCCTTGCCGAGATTTTTGCAAAGCTTGTCAATGTGAGGTTTACATAGAAACTCGTCTAATTTGTACAACCCCTTGATGGGCCCCTCAGAAATTTAAGAGGACCATTCGCCGGGGCCCAGTGGAAAATTTTAGTTATACTATAAAAGTTGTAAAGTGTCTTCCAAGGAATATTCTACCACAAGAATTCTTTAAAACGGCCTAGTAGCAGCCAAAATAGAAGCGAAGAATCTGTAGTACAAGAACGTGAGCTGCTCTTCGTGCACAGAGGCATTCTTTCTTTGCCCAACCAGCAACGCAAAGGACCTTTCTCTCTTGCCTACTCCCATATAGGAAATGAGGGTTCACCTCCTTCTCTTTTTTTTTTTTTGCAAAACCCCTAATGCACCTTTCTTCATTTTTTTTATTTAGATCACGACAACAGCATAATACATCCATGTTACATTTACAAGTCAAACTTCAATGAGTTTGTTGACATGATGGCAGATAATTAATGTAAGGAGATGGATCGTTGCGAAGGTGCATGAAGCTAAACATTGTTCCCTCGTCAATTCCACGCCTTACGTCTCTCATGTTGCCTAGCTTTGTTGTCCTTTGGTGCAGGCTACATGGTGACGTTCACAAAAGATTTACAGATGTTAGGCCCTTCTCGCATGCCCGTCTTGTACAATGAATTACTGTGGCGGTTAGCACTGGTAACATCAGTAGCCACCCTAACCATGATTACGCAGCAACATGGCACCACCTATGCAGCCCAGACCACCCGCTTCAATCTCAATTTGCCCTTTTACTAGCTGTACGCCCTGACAGCAATAAATAAATGGTAAAATCCATCACTGCGTAGTCTCATCTCATGCTGAGGACAAAGCATTAGGTATTTCTTGTTGTTCTTATTGAGATCAGCTGTTTGTTTTGACACTGCTAGGACTACACAGGCAGTAAAAGTGGTTCGGTTTCTATTTAGCAGGTGACACCACAGCAGTAGCAATGGTGATGCATTGACGATGCAGAACGCTACGAAGGCGTCATTGTTCACTGCATCATTAATTCCTACTCTGCTCTAGTACGGTATGTGATGACAGCGGTGAGCAAACGTCAAATACACGCTGAGCAGATGGCGCGGTGCATGTGAACATTTATCAGGGTGTTCACTTTTACTAAAACTGGCTCAGGAGGCTGTCTTGAACTGCTCAGATAGCGTGTCGATGAAGCGAAGCCCAACAGTAGCATTCATGGAATGCGTATGGAGCCTTTAGTTACAACGTAGGAACATTTGTTGCGTCACTGCTCCAACAGTGGCTGATGTATCAAAAGGATGGCAAGCAGACGCTGAGCAGCTGACGCAGCATGGATGAACACATCTTAGGGGAATTCAGCCTTCCTATTGGCTAAGAGCCCTGCCGCTGCCCCAGTGCTGCAAGGAACTACTGAGATGGAGTATAACTGGCAAAGCACATCGTTCAGCATGAAAGGTTGGGCAGTGGCAGAGAAGCTGCGTTGCAGTGTCGTCACATCCGCAAAAAATAGCATGCGGCACATTTGCATTGTTTACATTACAGCACATGACACCTAGCACAAAATTAATAATTGCAATATGTGGAGCAGTGATATAACTTTTAAGCTGTTCCCTAGCCTCCCCTCTTCGTGAAGAGTAAAATGTGCAGTGACAACACTGGAAACAAACAACACGTGTACAAAGCAAGGAAAGCTGGTTTGATACAAAACCCATACTGAGATGCAAAGAGCACAAACGACCAGCAGTGCTTCTGCACTGTTTAATTCAGAGCACATGCATAAAAAGCACCCTAAAGAGCTTGTAGTGTGTGCCCAACTCAGCAGCTGCTTAGCTACAAGAAAGTTCGGCCAAGGAGAAGGAGGTTTCATTATTTTTCAATGTATGTGTACAAGTACGGTTTGTTTCCGCCTCCTTGAATTTTGGTTTTGGCATCCTTGAATTCTGGGTCTAATGTTCTGTACAAACCGTTCTGTATGCACGGTTCACTTCAGAGCATATGCATATCGCATAAAACGAATACTTATGCGCCTAGCACCACTGCGACATATTGCACGTATACATAACAGTACCCTTCACCTCGTACAGTAAGAACCCCAGCACTCAAACGCTCTGTACGTGTTCGCGGTCAATAAGGCGCATCGCAGCCCCCAAAACAGCTCACATGAACCAAAGCACAAACAGCACATTACGAATGGCTGCGATGACGCGACAATAAAGCTAATCGCTACAGGTTATATGGTCACTTCTTAAACACAAACCAGCACTGCACAATGCACATGCACGTATGAGCTTCGCAGCGATGAAGCGCGCACACACAACACCTAGGCACACCATACGCTGAGATGGGCGACCGCACTATTTTCGTTCTGGAGCGTACTGAATGCATGTGTCATGCTTAGAATGCGCGTGCATGTGATGGCCTTCGCGTTTGTACTGCTGGTACTGCACAAGCGAAATACGGCCCAACACACACGAAATCGCCGGTTTCATTGCTTCCGAACTTCGCGTAAACACAACACATTTCCGTCTGTTGCCGTTGACGATTGCACGCACTGAAGAGGTCAGGCAGGGTACACTGAATGCATGTGTCATGCTTAGAATGCGCGTGCATGTGATGGCCTTCGCGTTTGTACTGCTGGTACTGCACAAGCGAAATACGGCCCAACACACACGAAATCGCCGGTTTCATTGCTTCCGAACTTCGCGTAAACACAACACATTTCCGTCTGTTGCCGTTGACGATCGCACGCACTGAAGAGGTCGGGCAGGGTACAGCGGATTGCTGCGTTCGACGACTATCTCTGCGAGTGCTCGATAACTCTTGCAATGATCCCCAAAAAAACACGAAAAACAAACTGTCACAGCAGCCTAGGCGCCTAGGCCTCGCGCTTCGCTTCGCTACGAACCAGCGCCATGTTTGTGCGGTCGCCGCATACATGCTGCATGGTGAAAAAAAGTTCACGACCGCCTCGTGTGACGTCAGAGCGGCCATTTTAAGCGGACCGCGCGAGGGCGGTGCGGCTTGCGGCGATGTGCGGCTCGAGCGTGTACAGGCCCTTAGGGCCCATACGCGCTCAATCCGCACGCCCGCTCCGCAAGCATGCGGACCGGGCCGGAAGCCTGTCCGATCGTCTGGACGGGCGGACGCAACTTTGCCATCCGCATGCCTGCTCGTCTCTCATTGGCTGGTACGAGGCGGACGGCGTAGGACGTCATCACGGCAAACATGGCGCTTGCTCGAAGCGAAGCGAAGCGGTGACGCGAGGCCTAGGCTACAGCCGCGTCTGAAACAGTCTATTTTGCTCGTTCTTGTGATTCTTGCTAGAGTTATCCAGCACCCACGAAGATAGTCGTTGAAGGCAGCAAGCCGGTGTACCCTCCCAGGCTTCATCAGTGCGGGCGATCGCCGACAGAATCAGACGGAGCGGAGGAAGTGTGTTGTGTTTGCGCGAGCGTCGGAAGAAAAAAAAATGTCAGTTTCGCCCTAATGGCGAAGCAATGAATGCGATAGCAACACAGCAATGTCATACGAAGTAAGGTGAGTGGCTTTGGTAGCAATATGAATTGTAGTAAACATGAGCTGATTAAGTAAGCAGGTGTGTTGCGGCGTAAGTAGACCGACATGAAGAGAGATTCGATGACCACGAGGAGGCGCGTGTGAAACGGTGGTGTTGATTAGAAGCGCTTCCCGTGGGCAGCGCGTGCGAAGGGACACACCTGTAGCGCTGCACTGCCGACCCGGGCAGCATTGCATGTGTAGCGTGCGTTGCAAAATGTGGCCCGACTATTACTAACTGATTGAACAATCGTGGTGTGAGCGCGCACAAACAAACATGAATAGATCACACTGAATGACTGCAGACAACGACAGTCAAAACGCTGGCAGCAAGCGCATATATACGCCGTAGCAGCGGGCGAAGGTACGTGCGGTCGATCGCTTCAACGGAAACTGAGCGGCGAATGCACGGCGCAGAAAAATCAGAGCCCTGTGGAGATAAGAGACGGTGCGGACGAGCGACGAGCGCGGTTGTTGGCAGCGTAGAAGTGCGCCCCCCCCCCTCCCCCCGCGCTCCCTCCGGCGCTGGCTTCCCGCTTCCTTGCTTGCGCGTGGGTGATTGAGTGCGTTCGCTCTCCGTGATAGCGCGCGTCCCCGCACGCTTCCGCTCGGGCATACGGCGCGCGGCGAAGATTTTATCTATAGGGAACCTCACGGCGACGACGACGGCGACGGCAGAAATCCGGTAGAAGTGTCCATATAATTGCTATCGCAATAATATTTCAAGCCGTCGACTTCGTGATTTCTTGTGCCGTGCTTCGCGTGTGAATTTCAAACGAGAAGGCCATCACATACCCGTGTATTCTGAGTATACAACACACATTCAGGGCGTGGCGAAGTGAAAAGTGTCCGATCGGCACACAGCGTACGCGACTTGTATGTGTTCTGTGTATGCAGTTTGTTGCCGCGAAGTGGTGAACGCCAGTCCTTTACAACCTTTAGAAGTGGTGACAAGATCAGTAGCGATAAGATTTGTTTCCTCGTTATCGCTGTCATTCCTCGTGTGCTATACTGCGTGAGCCGTTTTGCCGCCTGCGATGCGCTGTGGTGACCGCGACGTTCGAGCCGGTTCGAGCTCTGTTGTTGCTGTTACGAAGTGTTCGCAAGCTACAAATCGGGATATATATGTGTCGCAGTGGTACTAAGCGTAAATGTGCTCGTTTTATGTGATGTGCGTATGCTAAGAAGTGAACTGTGCATAAGTGTTGCCGATCGCGTTTTCTTACGTAGTACCCCGAGAGAGAAGCCCTATCGCACCGACCTTTCTGCTTCGTACATGTGTCGTTTGTTGCAAAAGTTGTTACTGCACTTTTGAAGATGCTTCTATCGGTGAGGGTAATTGAGGGAACATCATAATAGTTACATACGTCAAGACATACTGCGCTGTGGTGAAATGTGGACGCGCCTGAGCACTAATGCTATGAATGTAAATTTCTAGCAGCCTTGATTTTTATCATGTGGGCAGTGTTGTGAAGAGCAGGAATTTCTAGATTGCACGAAGGAAATAGCTTTATATTTTGTGATGCAAGTGGCTTGCATACCCAAGAATGCTAACTGCTTGGTTTTTGCTGGTGACTAAGCGGAGTCTGTGAAGAAACCAGTGGTATTGTAGATGAATATGGTATGAATGAGTACTGGATACTTCCTTATGATTAAGTACAAATTTACGTTCCCAGACAAAAACAATATGCATGTAAAAAAAATAAGACAACACAGGTATGGTGATATATTCTGCTAGCAGCCAGCAGAATCGCATGCAAGAAATTTTGCCCAGAGTTCTTCCTCACTGGCTAGCTATGGTCACGTTAGTAATGCAGGCAGAATAAGCTAAACGAAACTTTGCCGTTACTGTGTGCATCCACCCTATTTCGTTCTCTGGTTCGTGTCACCTGTTTTGGCACAAGCCTTCAGTTTAATGCAAACATTATTTATCACAGGGACCAGCATTATCTGCCTAGGAAGTGCTATATTTTTTATCCTGTTGTTCGTTCTGCCCACAGTCATTACCAAACAATGTGTGTTAAACTGACTTGAGCCTGCAAAGTATGTCCATTGGGTGTTTTTCCGGTGCATTTTCATCTAGCAGTAAGTTTCATCTAGCATTCGTGGATGTAGGATGTTGGATACTATGAGTGGCCATCTCGGTGATCTTTATTTTGCACAGGCCATGCTTCCACTCATTAACTGAACATTCTTCAGCTGCGCTGCCAGACTATGGAAAGAGGTGCCTCACCTCATCATTCTTAAGCATTTTCATGGCCACAGTGCATTGCACCTGAGAATTAAGCTGCTATCACAATAAAAAGGGTGCCTATTGGCTGTCATGAGAATATTCTAAACAGAAATTTCACAATTATGTCAGCACTAGATATGTGATTGAAGAGAGCCAATGAGATTGAATTGGTGGCAAAATTTTCCAAGTGACTCTGCCGGCAGAATATTTGCTCCCTATGTTATATTAGCCGCAATGTTTTGGTCAGTGTGCTGCATTTTTTTGCACAAGTTTACTACCCAGGCAGATAAGATATTGTCAAACCATCAATTTTAGTCATACACATGGACATTTCTTTATTTGTCATATTTTGGAAATGGTAGCCAAGCCCAGCATATATTAGCAACATCAGCTTAACGTATGCATGCAGTTGAGTTGCTGCATATGAGAAATCATTGCGAAACTAATAGTGATTAATCCAGTAAAAAAACTTACTCGTATTTACGTATTGATTGTGTAAATTGTGCTGTTCATTTTATGCACACAGTAACACGTAAACACAAACTGTATGCGTACATTGCGTTTACATGCATGCATGTGAATAAAACAGCACAACTTCTAATATCAAGACATGTCACTACAACTTGACCCCATGAAAGATGCTCTATATGGTACTCAGCTGGTCTTATTTAAATTTTATCACGTGATGCGGTTACATTTCTTACCTGTATGTAAACCAGTTTATGAACTGTATCTGCTGCATGTGAGAATGCATATTTTTGGCCAATGACAGTACCTGAGGCAGCAGCTTTTTATTTATCCTTTGCCATCACTTATAAGAGGGGTCTTGTTGATTATGCCGTCTAAACAACTCGTATAAAGTTCTGTGTTTAGTATACCAGCACTGAAATACTGAACACAGCTGCACTACTTTGCACACTAGTGAGATAATTCCACTGATCATCGTTCTGTCACATGTTGTTCTTCAATCATAAATGGTGACTGCATTTGGTGTCATGACTTCTAGGCTCATTTTCACTTGGGCCTTTCGATGAAGTGAAATCTACCCAACAGTGAATTTAGTGGAAAGCTACCACTGAACCAATAGCTCCAAGACGAATTCCTGCATGCTTTTATCCAATCAGATTGTGTGCGGAAACTATGTATGATACATCACTTCAGCTACACCAATAATCACACAGCTGAAGCTGCTACATATAGTTAAGTCATTGATATAGGCAGATGTAGATCTACTTATGCAACTGTCACTCATCACTTGAAATGGGAATGACCCAAACCTTTGTGAGCTTATCGGATTGCAACCGTACGACAGCACAAGGGGGAAATAAGCTGTACAATAGTGCCACCATCTCAGCTGGCTTGTCATGATGCTCTTGCCTGTTGGTTTCTTGTTTATATTTAATAGCCTTTCTATGTTATGAATTCACAGCTTTCATAACGGTTACTGCACTAATGAAGGCACTGCACACGTACCCCTACAGAGCAGAGAGAATTTATGGGTAAGTAAAAAAATATACAGGTGTAAATACGTCAAACAAAGAACACATTAGAAGATATTCCACCGGCAATGTATGCACATTCAGAACATGCAATAAGTGCCATGTGAGAAAAATGGAGAGGTATGGTGCCGAAAACCTGCTTGCCTTTTGAATATTGATGTGAAGAAAAATTCCAGTCTGTACTTTTGTCTTCTGTGTCAGAGGGTAGAATGTCAAAGTAGAAGTGAAAAACGGGTGTTGTATGTAGCAGTCCATTATATGTA
Source organism: Dermacentor silvarum (assembly GCF_013339745.2). Lineage (NCBI taxonomy): Eukaryota > Metazoa > Arthropoda > Arachnida > Ixodida > Ixodidae > Dermacentor > Dermacentor silvarum. Next base: position 191,446,468 of record NC_051157.2, read on the forward strand.
TGCTACTCAAGTTGCACCAAACACAGCTATCAATGTGCAAAGCAATGGACAAGTGACCGTGTCAATGTCTGACACATTAAAAATCTCTTGCACTGATCATTTTGAGCTCTAAATGTGAAATGCATGCTGTTTTCAGCTACAAATAGTGCATATATATATGCACCACAAAGAGCTGATGTGACAAAAAAATGTGTACACCTGAGTGTTATATTGCTTGTCGTGCAGTGCTATGGTGCATTTCATAGTGTCTCAGTTACTTAATACAATTTCGAATTTACAGATTGCTTCACATGTTTACAGCTAAAAACCACAGAGGAAACCTCGGGAAACTACTTGCATTATGACTGAGAGGTCACAACACGAGTATTTGTGTGGTGTCCTTCCTGTTCAGTGATGTGGTTTTGCACTATAAATGTAAAATGTCACACCAGCAATCACCCTTACATTTCAAACGCATTTTTGAATGCTAGGCAGTTATGATGATAAGCACATTTTGCCAGCAAATCTGCACCACCTTAATTTAAGTGCGATGGAAAGGGATGTTTGTGCATAGGCAAGCTGTTCTGGCGTGCCTGGTGGCACCGTATAGTTCCAAGTGTAATAGTGAACAACTAGTAAAGAAATCGACTGATACTAAGCTGACCCATATGTAGGAGCATTATATTACCTAAGCCACACGCAAAGTTGCTTTCAGTGTACTGAAAAGCCACAGCTTTGATTTGTCAAGTTATTTTGCTGCACAAACACACAGCGCTGCAATAAAGTCTGTACAATGGTGAGCAATGCAGCAAGCAATGAAAGATTACTTGTGATGTGCAGATTTGAATAGTACATGTGAATGTATACCCAATTCATCAGTATTGTTTTCTTCTGGAACGATTTGATGTTTTGTACAGAGGCTGAGCCACTGTGGCCTCCTGACTACAAATTTCAGTGATCTCTTTCACGGTGTTCATGGGGGTACCATTCATTTGGCTACTTGAATAGTGAATAGATAGGTAATGGAGCGCACCAATCTTGCACTTTTAGGCAGAACACGTTGCGCATTATTCACAAAGCTGAACCAAAATAACTATTCGTTGGTTTGTTATGAAACTAAAAATTGGCAATAAATGTTTCCTCACTTTTTGTGCGGGCCTGTCTTCCACCATATCATTGTCATGTGCATGTTAAATTGTCATGTGCATGTCATGTGCATGTTAAATCGCTTCAATTCATTGTCATGTGCATGTTAAAGCAGCTATTAATTAAGAAAGACAAAAACAAAACCACTTACTACGTCAGATACAATTTCACACCACAAGTGATCACTGAGCTCACTGCGAAGCTAAGTCATTTAATAATCTTGGTTTGCTGTCAAATAAAATACAGGTACTGGCCAACTGTTTGTTATGGTATGCATTTTCTTTATTTTCCTAAAATCTGGCTGTGCATCAGCTAGCTAGGTTGTTCCTACATAAATACCTAGACAACGCGTAGCCCACGCCCAACTCACTAAAATAACCTGAGTAAAGCTTACAATAGTTCACTTATCATGTGCATCCTGTGTGAACTTATTTTTCATATAAGAGTGATCGAAATAGAACATGCATGTATGATGCTGACAGTATCAAACAGCCTCAAGTCGATCATCTTTGTCTGCTGCCATGGCTGAGAGAGGGAGCATGCCTATCATGGTACCAGGCGCGTAGCCAGGGGGGGGGGGGGGCTGATGGGGCCTAACCCCCCCCCCCCCCGAAATTCTTTCGTGATGGCATGCACCGCCGACCAAAACAACCACCGACGCCGGCAATCATTCTGGATTTTGTCTACAATGTCAAAGACATTTCGGCACGAACATTGCTAACTCGGGCTGGATTTCGTGACAACGCCCTTGCACCTGGAGTCACGTAACGCAAGGAGCCCCATCCGAGCATAAACTTTCAACGGCTTTTCGATAGCGTGCGGGCGCGTTGCGGCATCTCGCAGCGGCCGCGGAATATACGGAGCGCATGGATTTCAATTACGAAACTTTATGGGTATAAAGTTCTCAAACTTTTGACGCGAAAGGTGCGCTCAAATTTCCAAAGGCATGCTTTAAAAGATTTTCAATTCTAGAACTTTATGGGGTTAATGTTCTTATAAACTTGGGCAAACATGCGCGCACTGGAACGCTCGTGTCCAAGCCGTTCCATAAATGGAAGCGCGCGCTCGCAATCTCCCACACACACGAAAATACTAAATATCACCGTGACTGTCAGATATATATATATATATATATATATATATATATATATATATAGCTGATAATTTTCTCCAAACATTTTCAGGAAGCGTGCCCAATGTGATTGATCAGCTGGACCAAGGCAGGCAAAGTAAAATATGAGAAAACAGAAGAAAGTGAACGGCCTATTATTGAGGATTTTTTTTTTTTTGCGGGCGACAAAGTCTGGCTCTCCGTGGCCACAGGGACAGGGGCTCTATGGTTTTAAGCAATGCCCCTGCTGAAAATACAGGCATTTTCAGAGTGCTTCTTCGCATGCAAGCTGATTGTGGAGATACATATCTCAAGAACCATTTGGAAAGTTGCCCCAGTATAGCCTCATACTTAAGCCCAGACGCACAAAACCAAATTATAGAAATTTGTGGTGACATTATCAAAGAAAGCTTAGATTCAAAAGCAGGCTGCTTCTCCATACTTCCTGACGAAACGACGGACATCGCTGGAATCGAACAGCCTACTGTTTCTGCAAGGTACCTAAACAAGTATGCCAACAACATCAATGGAGTGTTTTAGGTTTTAGCACCAGAATAGATGCCCATCTCTCACTGCGACAGCAGGTTCTATGTAAATGTGTAAATACTGCTGCAGCTTCTAGTCACCCTTCCAGTGACCACTGGCAGCGCAGAGAGAATATTTTTTAACAAGAGTTTACTAAAAAACTACTTGCGCTCTACAATGTCTGTGGAACGCATGGTTAGGCTGGCGCTTCTATACACCCACAGAGACGTCGGCATCAACGTGACCGCTTCGCTCAACTTTCCCGCCGAGAGAAGTTTGTCCTTTAGATAGCGAAGCAGCAAAAATCAATGCAAGTAAAAAGCACTGTTTCTTCAGGTCCATAAGTTCTTAATTATGAAAACGTATGACCGCTCATTAGCTTTTAAAACCGCAGAAATTTTCACCGTTTATTCTAGCAGTTAGCATCATGATCACAATTATCACGCGAATACAAAAATTACGAGGATACCAATAACCAATTTTGACCGACCTTGCTCATTGAAAGCCCGGCCCACGCGGCGTTCGCCAAAAACACTCGGATATTGGGTAGTTCAACTTACCGAACCATCTGTGGCCTTCGTTTGTCCTTTTCTTTCATTTTCAGCTACCTGATTTTATTTCTTTTTTTGAAACGAAGGAATACCCTCCTTTAATTTTGGGTGCAGAATAATTGTTGGCGTTGTGCAGGCAGGTAAATTACACATTTTCGTACTGATTTATGCATTATTCCTCTATTATTCTACCCACATGGCACTGTAGCGACCGCTGCATGGCCCAAATACATATCACGATTTCATGCCAGGATCATCTGTCTTTCTGTGCTCAAAGTTTACTATCTGTGACTGAGCAACACGTTTATTTGTCGTATTTGACGCATTATATACACTGACGTTTGCTTAAATACGTAGATTTATTGGAGACCGATACGTATTTTTAAATATCTTGTTGCGAGGTTTTGTGTATACAAGCAGTGAACTTTGTTTCCAGCGACTCTTTTTTTGCCCTTTAGCGAGTTGTATCTTCGCATTCGTATATTCCATTCTATCTTCGCATTTCTAATATATACTTTGCAGAACTCCCACTTTTTATTTGTACTCACTGCTGCGAGTTTATCTCGGTGTAATTACAATACACGACGACTTACAGCTGCTCCTGCGCAATCGATTGCAACGAGGGATAGCGTCATTGAGGTTTCTTCCTGGCCGTTGCATATGTAGAAAAATGTAAACAAGGTTCTTGAATGACAAAGATTCATCAAAATATTTGTCCTCAACTTATTCATTTCATGGCCTTTACGTTTTTCATATAAGCAGCATGCACTGCTTTGCTGGTTTCGAACTGATATTGACCCTTTTCGCGGCGATCCCGTGGGCGCTGCCATATTTGATCACGTGGTGACGCGTCCATTGCTTGCCTCAACTGCCTCCGTTGCCTCCTTGTTTACAATGGAAGTGTATGACGCCGCCGCGGCTTAGAAAACCTCTGTTTTCGGAGATATCGTAGACGGTGACTAGGTGGATGACACGAAGCTTTGATCACAGCTTCAGAGAACATGCAAAAGCGCTTTCGGAGCTGATTGAGCTATGTCCAAACGGCGCAGGCAGTTTATATAGTGCTTCTTCTAAAAGCGGGGCTAAATATGCATTCCAAGATTTGCGATTATGAATTCAGTCAGGATTAGTGTGTTTTGCTCTTTGTTCTGTATTCGGCAAATATTTTGAAGCAGTGGCTTGTCAGTTTCTGACTCAGTGAAGTTCCTCGGTGCGGCCACTATCTGATTATTTTCTGCCTAATCGCTGGCGGGTGTGCTCAGTTCCGAATCCGATAGATTTGTTCTTGCTGCGCACAAGGCTTGAAACGTAGCTGTTTTGTACATTGTAATACCTTGTAGCAAATATATATTACAGCTAGTAACTTGCTTACTCTTGTGTACCGTCACGAAACATTCAGCTTCGACCATTGGTGCGCCATAGGTGTAGTTCGTCATTTATTGTGTGTATGCAGTGCGCATATATTCAAGTGTGCGTCCATTCACTTATTCTTGAAACGTCGGCGATAGAGTGGGCGTAAGTTTTCCTGCCATTTGGACAGATGTGTATAGATAACGTGCGCGAAACTTACTATGACACAGGAAGCGGCGCTACTCCCTTTGTCATTGTTTAACGAGTGGTACTCACTGTTGCCGACGTTCTGGGGATGAAGCCCTTTCTTTGAAGGTTAGCGATACAAGGCTGGCGGATGAGCAAATTTCTGTATCCTCTAGGAAAGCTGTACATCACGAAGTGCCGGTAACACGTTCGGACAGTTGCAGCAGCGGTCCGCGAACTTCGTCACACAGATTCATTCTATTCCTTAACATGCCAGTCACTATTTTTGCAGCCAACTACTGCACACGTCTTCAATCCACATTATTCTATCTAGCATGATTGGAGCACAGTGTGTTAGCGAAAACTCAGTTGCATTTCCGACAGCTGATCGCACAGGAGCAAGGTAGAAGCGGTAATGGTTTCGTATTCGTGCGCGGTCGCTGAGGAGAGGTATGGCGCGCCGCCGTGAGCGCCATCTCGTTTCTCTAAAACAAACTGCTCCGCGAAAAGGGTCAATAGTTCTAAAGTTCATGTGATGCTTTCTTTACTTATTAATTAGACAAAAAAACACGGAAGCATTAATATCACTTATTTCTGCCACAATTTTTGGGGCATACGAATATATTCTGGGATGAAAACATACATATGTTAATGGACAGTGCATAGCGTTCAATAATTCGTTTGCAGCATCTAATATACAATGAAATTGGCACTGCAGTTATTCATGCATTTGATCCCTCGACAAATTTTATAAGGAGGAGGCCGCGCTGCAACCTGAGCCCCCCCCCCCGAACAAAATTTCTGGCTACGCCACTGCATGGTACTGCTTAATTTTTGTGCACTTTGGTAATGTGTTTTACATTGTGTAAATGCTGAATTAGTATAAGTGCAGTATAATAGGTAATGAAAAGGCGGATGAGTTAGCCCGCAAAGGACATGATCACATAAAATTTATAAAAGTGTTTTTCACTAAAAGTGAGGCTTCAGCTTTGGCGAGCCGATATGTACTTAATGAACGCATAGAAGATGGTCTTCAACTTCAGGTAATTGCAAGTTTTTGTCCTACATCAACACAGAACTCCAATCAAGGCTACCACAATGTCTACCACGGCATCTGGAGACCTTGTTTCACCGGCTTCAACTGAATGTTGCATACATGAACAATCTTTTTTGCAATGGCCAGTCCACAAACCCATGTTGTGACAACTACATGTGGCACCGTGCAATCTCTAGAGCACATCTTGCTGGAGTGCCCAGCTTAAAGAGACGAGCGACATCGATATAAAATGAACATGGAAAAGCTCGACCAAGGCCCATTGACATGGCTGTTGGGTTCCTGGCTTTGCCATCAAAACAGCACTAAGCCCTGGACTTATTGCTTTAATGTATTGAGGTTTGCTATCTATACTCAGACTCATGCGCATCGTCTCATCAGGACTGTGATCTTATTTTCTTTTGCATTGGCCGTCTACCTTCATCACCTCGAACACTTACTCTACTGCTAACATGACACGAGTTGCACGTTTTTTTTTGTTTTTTTTTTTTTCATTTTTCTTCTGCTTACCCTTTTCTAGGGCCTTACTTCTTCGTCCCATTCGCTGCAGAGTAGCATGTAGGCAAAAATATGCTTGCTGAACACTCTGAATTTTCAATAAAGAGCGTTCTCTCTCTCTCTAAGTAGTAAAGGGGCAACAGATTGGCCACCCAGGCTGGCAAGAAAGAATGTAATTATTTGATTTCACTCGAAATAAGTTGTCTTATCAGCAATATAAATTATTATTAGCTTTCAAATAAATATTCTGCTTGAAAACATCTCATGAGTATGTGTCTGCATAAGGTGACCATTATACGTACAGTCTGTTTCACGCTTAAGGGAAAACTTGGAGCGCCCGTTTTCCCCCTAAGTGTGAGACAGACTACATATTGCTTTTCTGCCTGTCGTAATGAATTGTACACTTGCTGCTTAACCTTCGATTCCTTGCTGCGTCAAGTTAAGCACTTATGCACAACCTTTTTACACACTGTGAGAACTTCATCCATGACTGAGCCCATCTAAGGTTTTATTTTGTTTGGAAAGCTTACAAGCAGCAAGTATTCAATGTCTGAGAGGCACGTTTTATGCCGCGCTTCGTCTTCGGTGGTTTTATATATGCAAAAAAAAAGAAAGGAAGAAAAAGGCATTTCATGCATCCAAGTGCTTTTTAAGCACTCTTAAAATTGGCAGAGTGAAAAAAAAAAGCATGAACAAGCAAATGCAAGCATTCGCTTGCACAGTCGTAAAACTGTATGACGAAACTGATTCTTTATTGGGGGAACCTGTGCCCACAAACGCAAGTATTTACACTCGAAGCACAACGATAGCGGCGAACACACTCGGCGATCGTCGAAAATCTGATCAGCGGCGAAACGCGTCGGCTTTTACGCATGAGTCATCGAAGGTTCCAGATTATTCCCTGGTCCCCGCTTGTCTTGCAGGAAGTTCTAGACAATTCGCGTCCGTCATGCAATCACATTACGTAAGCGTCGGTGACAACAGACAACGGATAGAAGCATCGATAACGTTCGAGAAACTTCGGAAACATGCAGGCGCGTCCTGCGCCTAGCTATAACGTTTAACATTTGGTAGTCGGTGAAAAGCGGTCACCGGTGAAAGATAAACACGTACACGTGTCAATATCAGCAAGGTGTACTCGGAGCCTCAGACGCGTGCTGAATAGTAAAGAGGGGTGTCGTGTCGACTACGCAGCTGTATTCCGCGACAGTTGTGCGTGTGTTCTGTTTTCTTGCAAACTGTCACTAGCACTACAGAAACAGCGCCATCGCACCGAACACGGGGATTTTGATCGAATCGCTCGGCGATACTATCGCTTTCGCGTAACGTAGAACGCGGCACGTTGGATGATTCTAGAGGTTTTGCTCAACCAGCCAAGGCAGCGTGCACTGTCCCATGTTGCGACATGATGCGATTGCAAATACTTATTTAAAGGTGGCGCAGATACGATGATTGTGCGGTGTTTCGAACAACGATGACGGCGCCAATGCAACACATGCGGATGCAGAACAGAATGTACAGCCTAAAGTCGCATTTTCACTGTGACGTGGAAACTTGAAGTCGCATCTGCAAAAATATGCCAGTGTCGTCTGCTGTCAAAGGTAGTTGCCAACCTTGAACACTTTGCTCCGCCGAATGGTTGCCAGCTGTCAACAGACCGCGTCGTCCAATCGGAGTGCGCGTGCAATCCGCTCGTGCGGATGCAGCGAACGACGACTTTTTCGACACGATCCGCCTTTTGGCCTTCCGCCCTGGTCCGCAAGAGGGCGGAGGCGTGCGGAGCGGGCGTGCGGATTGAGCGCGATTGAGGTCGGCGCCGTCGTAGAGGGCGCTGTGGAATGCGGTCCCAGCTTTGGTCCAGGTTTATTTTATTGCGATAGCAATTATATGGACACTTCAACCGGATTTCTGCCGTCGGCGTCGCCGTCGCCGTGAGGTTCCGTATAGATTCCAAGGGCGATAAAATCGTCGCCGCGCGCCGTATGCGCGAGCGAAAGCTCGCGGGGGACGCGCGCTATCACGGAGGGCGAACGCACGGCGGAAAACAAACGCGACCGTCCCACGAAAGGGCGGCGCTGTGCTCCGGCTCCAAAGGCGTATCTTACCACTCAATCTCCCACGCGAAAGCAAGAAACGGGAACAGGGAGGGAGGGGGGGGGGGCAGCTTCTCCTCTGCTGACAACTTCTCTGCCCGGCGGTCGCCCGCACCGTCTCTTATCTCCACACGGCTCTGACCTTTGTATGGGCTGTGCATTTGCCGCTCAGTTTCCGTTGAAGCGATAGACCGCGAGAACTTGCGCTTGCTGCCAGCGGTTTGACAGTCGTTGGCTGCGGCCATTCAGTGTGATCTATTTATGTTTGCTTGTGCGCGCTGACACCACGATTGTTAATTCAGTTAGTAAGCCAATGTGTCCAAGTTTATGCAGCCGATAAAACTACTATCCCTACTCCGAATAGTGCTCTACTAATTTGCTATCGCAATCGATGCTTCTTCGCCTTTCGGGCGAAACTACGATAGCAAAGTGATATGCAACGTCTGGCTGATATCTGTGGAGAAGAATGTGAGCAGTTAGGATTAAAATTTAGCACAAAAAATCAGGTTTTATGGTATTCGATGAAAACAGAGAACAGACAGTGTTGATTCAGGGCCAGGAAATGCCTCGGGTAAAAGAATACAATTACTTGGTATATGGATAAACGAAGGCGATAGATATCTGGAGACACAGGAGAAAACAACAGCAAAAAGGGAAGAGAAATGCGGCCATAATGAAACACAGGGCGCTATGGCGATACAATAGGTACGAGGTGCTCCGGGGTATGTGGAAATGTGTAATGGTTCCAGGGCTTACATTTGGAAATGCGGTTGTTTGCTTGAAGTCAGGGGTACAATCAGGACTCGATGGCAACCAAAGGTCAGTGGGACGCCTCGCGTTGGGCGCCCACGGGAAGACTACTAATGAAGCTGTGCAGGGTGATATGGGCTGGACAAATTTTGAAGCAAGGGAGGCTCAGAGTAAAATTGATTTTGAAGAACGACTGAGGAAAATGGAAGAAAGTAGATGGGGTGCAGAGTATTCAGGTATTTGTACAGGAAAAACATTGACTCACAGTGGAGGAAAAGAACTAGGAAGCTTACCAGCAAATACGCGATTGGTATGGCCAGAAACATGGCAACAAAGAACGTCAAACGCAAAGTGAGAGAGGCTGAGACAAGGTTATGGGTGGCGACAATGGAAAAGAAACCTGCTATGACTAACTACCTCAAAGGAAAAGGAAAATCAAGAAAGAAACAGTTTATGATAACTCAAAGGAAAAGTCCTTACTTTTCGAAGCGAGATCAGGATGCCTTAGAACGCGCAGTTATAAAGCGAAGTACACCAAGGACGGCGCCGCATGTGCTTGCTGTGGTAAAGCTAGAGAAACGGTGGAACATATTTCATTGGATTGTGAAGAAATCTACCCAGCTGCAAGTCTAGGCTCCTCTGACCTCCTCGAAGTCCTTGGGTTCAGGGATAGCACGGGCAAAGTAAGCATGTCAGCTGTAAGAGGCGGTTGGAGGTTTGGTGGCAGAAAAGTATGGAGACCACAAACAAGGGAGACGTACAGAAACAGAGTTCCCAATAATGGATCAAAAAGGTTGATTGCCGGAATTCTTTGTATTTGTGTGTTTCTCAAAATAAAGGTAGGGCATTATTCAAAATAATCACAAGAGCATGGTGGCGCAACCCACCAGCCCGTTTCAAAGGGGACGCTCATAGCATCCATCCATCCAGCCTCGGCGGCAAGGCGCGTGCTGCCGCTGCTTCGTCTTCCTGCTTGCATGTGCGGCCGCGCTCTTTTGAAGGCACGCTTTTTGTTCGCGTGCGTTTCCTGAGCTTGTGCTTGGGTATTGTCGCCACGGGCGCTCGACAAAGGTGGCAGCGCCCTTCTGAGGGGCGTTTGAAATGGATAGAAAGTGCTTCGTTCCGAACTGCAATTCTGGATACCAGCCTTGTGCGGAGCGTGTGCCTTTATTCAAAGCACCGTGTGACAGCGGTCGTCTAGAGTAGTGGCGCCGTGTAAATCTGAGGGCAGACCGAACTCTAATGCCTACCGACCATGTCTGCGCCAACCATTTTTCAGAGGATACGATATCGATGGCATATTACGCGGAGCTCGATAAAAGGGTTCCCACGTTATTTGCGAACTGTCCAAAGAACCTCACACGGTAAAAGAAACCTCGAAAGCCGCTGCGGAAGAGAGAACCTTCTGTGTGCCACAGCAGTTTGTGCAAATTTTGCTGCATGTACAAGATATATATTGGGTGGCTTACACCAAGATTTAAAATATGCACCAAGATTTAAAAATATATGTCACCTAGCTGGACAGAACCAAGGTTATGTTGTGTGCCGTGGCTTGCAGATACTCAGATAATTTTTTTGCATTCCACCTAATTACATAATTACTTTCATAATTGATTAATCAACTTTTCTAATGCTATAATTGGACAAAAAGTGTGAACGAGAGAATTGTACAGCAACATGGAAATCTCCTGATACAGCTTTCTGTTGCTCAATACGTGATGCATAGAAGTGTTTTCCTAGCGTTAAAGAAACGCGCGAATACACGCCAAATTTCCGCGCGACTGGTCGCTCGAGGCATTTTGCGTGTATTCGTGGGCTTTCACGCTCGGAAAAACACTTCTACGTAGCGCGTAATGAGTAATAGAAAGCTGTATCGGGAGTCTCCTGTTGCTGTACAATTTCCCCATTGACTTTAGTAATCCAATTATAATACTTGAGAAGTTGAGTAATTAATTAAGACTACTTACGTAATTAGGCGGAATGTAAAAAATAACCTGAGTATCTCTAAGGAACGGCAACATTACTATGGTTCTGTCCAGCTACGTGACATTTGCAATTTTTAAATCTTTGTGCACCCTGTATAATACTGCAGTTTTCTGTGCTGATGTGTGCCCGATTTTCAAATTTGTTCCATCCTGGCTACTGATTTTTTTTACAATGCGCGTGCGGTGTATAGGACACGCTTGGATGTTTTTATTCAACATTTTCCCATTGTGGGAGTGTATGAGAGCGTAAGCATCTGGGATCATTATCCCCTATTAAAATTATCGAGCTGGTTCATGCCCATTTCTTTTTCGTATTGTGTCTTTGAAAAAAAATGTATATGGGATTATTGTGTGGTGGGTGTAAGTGTATTTGTGGACAGGCTGTAGCGTGCATTGTCAAACACACTACTTACATTGGCATATTTTCATATGCTATTTAAGAAAAAAGAAAGTCACCTCTTTTTTTTAGATCTTGCAAGAGCCACTCAGTCCTCAATGGACGAAAGCCAAATGAGTAATATACACGGTCTATGTTCAGTGAAATTGAAATAAAGAAAAGCATTTGCTCAGGTTTTCACCAGTAAACTGTATTAGTGGTGCTGTAATCCAAGATAAGACACCTGACTTCGTCCCGCCTAATAAATTCCGATTTGAAAGACTTTTTACATAGCTGATGTGCATTCTCATCTTAAGTTCTAGCCATGACAGTCACTTTGTGCTAGTGAGTTGCATATCGCAAGCTTGCGCCGTTTAATTTCTTAAGTTATATCGCGGCCACACTGGATTCGAGCAACGGTGCTTGAACAGTTTTCTGAGTGTGAATGGAAGTAGCGATAAGGACGAAATACAACATTTTCCTGTGCAGTCACTATTTTCTTCTGATCGAGGGGTAGCACGTGGGCTAACGCTTTTATTTTTTTATGCTTGGATGAACGGCTAGACCGGACGAAACAAATTGTGCGCGCGAGCGTAACTTGAGTGGGTTTTGAATGCTGCCCGATCGATCCGTGTTTACGTCATTCACGCCCTGCACAATATACGTTCATGTTAGCAAAGCATTCAGCCTGGTACACTTATCACCTGAATCTGAAATAACGAATTTCCTTCGCGCTTTGAGTTTTACTGGCGCCACTATGAACGAAAATTTAGCGGAGGCAGAGGAATGCCAAGCCGCCGGCGCCGCTAAGCTGGGACCGCTAAAGTCCCTATATATAAAAAGTAGCGACACTCTCCTCCTCCGCCTTCCCTCCTCCTCGTTTCTCCTCTCTTTCGCGCTTTTTTTTTCGACCGTTGCGCCGCCTACACCGCTTGAAACACGTGCACCTGTTTATCTTTCGCCGCTGATCAGATTCGACGATCGCCGACTCTGTTCGTCGCTATCGTCGTGCTCCTCGCCAGTCGGTAGACGCTTCTCGGGCGAAAATGGCGATGGAGCGTGATCGTAAACAAACGCAGCCAGCGCCCGGGGCTCGACGGTCCACGTGATGCCATTAGGCCAATACCGACGCGGCGTCGGCCGCGGACAGGGTGTGCGAGGAGGCGGCGGCATTCTTCAAAGCGTGTCGCTACTTTTTATATATAGGGACTTTAGGGACCGCTGGCCGCGGCGCCATCTATCTGCTCGCAGCAGAGCTACTCGGTGCGTCCGCGCGCTGCCGAACATAATCTGGACGCTCGCGCGCGCGCATTGTCAACACCTAAATGTTCTTACACCGTGGCCCTGCCTTAAAGTTTCAACGTGGACTTTCTAGGGCCGCCACCGTCGACTTGCTTTCGCAAGCAAAAAATAAAGAAAGAAGCAAGCGCTTTAGGAGAGGAGACGGCGGAGGAAAGAGTAGATGGCGGTACTTTTACTATATAGGGACTTTACCAACGGCAGGAGCGGTGGCCGCGCGGCGACCGCGACAAGGCCGAGTTGCTGGAGAATCGAGGGCCGTGGTGTGACCTCACAGTGCGGCCACGGCTCAAAGTGCGGCGACGGCGAAGAGACGAAAACCTGGCGTATTGTAGCTCTCGCTACAAAAACACAAGGCGGTGAAAGTCTGAATCATAGCCCTCCATTACGGCACCGTGAAACTTCCCAGCATAGTATGATGCCATTTTGTCTTCTGGCTTTGTACCCGGCTAATTAATTACTCAGAAATTGACAGCTTCTTTCCGTACTGGACATGTATATCTATTGCATTGAATTCTGGGGTATTACGTGCGAAGACTACGATTTGATTGTGAGGCCGGCCGCAGCGGGGGACTCTGGAAAAGTTTTGACCACCAGGGAATCTTTAACCTGCCCCCAATGCACGGCACACGGGCGTTTTTGCATTTCGCCCCATCGAAATGCTGCCACCACGGCGAGAATTTGATCCCGCGACCGCGTGCTTAGCAGCGCAACACCATAACCGCAAAGCAGCCGTGGCTGTTATATATAAACTGGCACAACAATATAGATTAACGCTCTAACAGAACAGAAACAAGCACTTTCTTTTCACCTCTCTGGAGCACGGCTTCCAAACTTCATCGCATCCGCTTAAGGGGTTGGGTAGATGGCGGATGGGGGGTAATCAATTGCCTTCCAAAAAGCCTTTTTCCAGTTTTGATACCAAAATACTATTTTTAATGAAGAATATATGCTCAAAATTTCATACCGAAACGAGTACTAGAAATGCTTCAAAACTTACGTCAAAATTACCTCCCCGTTGTAAAATTTAGCTTGGCCTCACAGTGATTTGACAGAACTGCCTCAAAAAAGCCATAAACATGTAAAAAGTTGTTGTTCTGCTTTCGGAATTAAGATTTGCGGCTTCGTAACTAATTTTAGCTTTTTTAGAGTTCGGTACATTAATCAAAATTGACATTACTGACCCTTGGCGGTAGCGAACATATTTGTGCATCAGCAATCTTGTTCATTATATTCCAAATTCTTAAAAAATTATTGCAATAGAGTGGTCGGGTTGACATGCAGCACTCAGAAAGCTGGAATAAGTGCAGATTGTGCGGATACCGGCTTGTTTTTCTCCGTCAACAACGTCAAACCGCACTCACGATGTCGTGCCATATGAAGATCGCTGGTATCTCGCTCAATTACTCAAAAGCCATCGAAAGATAAACGCTAGAGTAATTTCCACGAAGGATTTTGCAAACGAATGACTGGTAAACAATATAAGAAATTATGACCCTCATGAATTTTGGGCTTGATGCTTCACAACAGAACACTGAACGCGATTTTAGGAAAACACTGGTTTTTGCTAACAAGATGAACCTTATCTCCTCAACTAACAACATTTTCAGCGCTCGAGTTCGGCCAATTGCATGATTGGCCAAGTGATAAAGCAATCTTGTTTACACTGAGTAGATAGCGCTAAATAAAAAAAAAGTTTCCTTGCCAAATTGTCCTTATATAAAGCTGTGAAGGATGAAATATTTTGAAACGAATTAAGATGTGACTGTCATTCTTGTAGTTCAGTGAAAAACCAAATTCCTGAACAACAATTGACAGAAGTTTCAACGCACTAATTGCTTTGTTTATTTTTTTAATCTAACTTAAAGAAGCGCTCAACTGGATAAATAAAAATAGGTTAGAACTAGATCGCTTTTCAATGTTTAAAAACAAAACATATTGGGCATAATCAGGAATGTCTTTACTTAGCACCTGCAAATTTTTAAAGATTTGTGTATAAAACAACTTGATCATCCTCCTTATTTCATAATGAGAATTGAATTGAACAACTTTATTGAGGGTCCTGCGAAGTTAAGTCGGGGCGGGCCTTAGCCCCGGCCTAGGCTTCGGCCGCGAGCCCTTGGGCTCGGGCGGCTTCCTCGGCTCGCTGGACGGCCCAGAGTTGATCTTCTAACGCGGAGCTTAGCAGAGCCACCTCCCAGCGCGCCCTGCGGTCAGAGACTGCCTCCTCGTGGTTCCTGTGTACTTCGTCGTTTAAATTCGAGCATTCCCATAGCATGTGTCCCAGGGTGGCCCTGGCATCGCACGCATAATGAGAAGTACCGTAAGATTTTGGGCAGGTTGTGATAATTTTTGTGACATGATATTTGCCACTAAAACATTCTGAATTTATTGACGGGATTTTTCATCATCATAATCCCTTCTACTTCTTGCGTGCTTGAGGCAAGTGGAAGAAACACATTTAGTTAAATGAAATAGTATTTCGCAGAAAAGATCCTAAACATGCTTCTCCTAGAGGGCACTACTGGCATTACAGAGGAAATACCTTATGTTCTTAAGAGCAAAGCCAAAAAGGAAACACCCACAATGAACTTCATTATCGGTCAAGTTTACTTGACATATCTAATGCTCCCACTTGATTGTAGAGTGTAAAACAATCTGCACACTGTGTCCAAATGCAATTTAATCTTGATTTAACATTGATTTATTTGTTTATCCTCTCAAGGCGCTAATACTTGTGAAAATTCTTCCAGAATTGGTCGTAGAGGGCCGTATTATTACTTGCAAAGCCGGTGTCCAGCAACCCTAGAGCGCGAGCTAATGGGAGAGAGGAACACATTGCCGCGCCTAACCTTTTATTGAAAGCAAACGTCGCATTTGGCTTCCGTAAATCGGCTAAGGCTGACCGCAAAAATGTTCCTACTACCCAAGCGCCACGGGTGTTTTCAGAGCTAAACAAAATAAAAAATGCCTGAACTGAAGGCAGCGGATCCGTTTGCCATGATTACTCATTGCGTTTTTTTCCCTACCGCACGCCTAAGCAGGTTGCTTGCCATACCTAAACACTTACCCTTACGAGGCCCATGCTACCACAATTCACATATAAAGCTGCTTTGGGTATGTTCGATGTTCCTATATTTCACACTTTGATGATGCATCTTGTTTCTCGCTTGGTTGCATGAGCCTGGCTTTCCTTTTTATTTTGTTTCTGAATGCACATGCGCAGCTGCATGCAACTTGGTGGAATACACTGTTTCACTACCTTTTATCTTTTTTCATTGGCCAAGTTTCTTTTCGGGAGGGGGAAATACAGATCCCTCGTTAAACGTGTAACAGAAAATGCTTTTTGCCTGCTTCTGAAAAAAGTAATGGCCGCGTTTTTGTTTTCTTTTGCAAGCGTTCAGTGCGACGAATAGAACACTCACTGAAGCAAATTCACCGCAGGCTGCTCGTACAACTACAAGCACCATCTCTGTTCCGAGGACTCGAGTAGAGAGGACGAGGCCAGCTCCTCGGCCGACCCGTGTTGGGACATCGAGACCCGTCGATAACGCGGTTGTTACGCCTGCCCAAAACCGAGTCAGAGAGTAGGAATTCTGACTTGCCTGTAGAATTTCTAAAGTTTTTTGTTCTAAGCCCCTTGTGAAGCTAACACTTGTTGTCGTTGAGCTTGCGAGTTAAAGATTAGGGTTTCACCACTGATCAGATTATTGCGATCGACGGCACAGATTTCAACTGCGACGTGGGATACATGATGCATCCTGGGTCCGGTTTCCAAAGTTCCATGTCAGGAATACTACCGTGAATTGGTAGCGAATAGATTGCTACTAGCAATAGGCTGAAATGCAATGATAACTGAAGCGCATGCTACGAAGCACCACGCAAGGAGGAAGGACATCAACGTATCGGTAAACTGTGATCTGATGTTTTTAAAAACAGTGCCTAGTCCTCTTATACAGGGTGTTTCAGCGAACACTTTAAAAAATTCATAAAGGTTGCCTGTGGCAGATAGCACAATTATAGTTCATGAGCTGGTCTACTTGAAGAGCCCTACATTACTTGCTCAAGAAATTGAAATGCATAATCGAATAATTAACAATAATTCACTAATTAAGTCTTTACCTAGCACTTCATGGCCCATATGCAATTTACAAATTGTAGCCGTGGAGCTCACAAGACGATCCGGATCCACTTGTGACGAACTCTCGGGATGACACCAGTTTCGAGATGTTAATTCCCGAACTTTGCGGAGAAATGCATTGGCGTTCCAGTTAAGTTCTTAAGAAAACGTCGCTTTATGCCTGGAAGCACGAACTTAACTGCAACGTCAGTGCATTTCTCCGCAAAATTTGGGAAATAATATTACGAAACTGGTGTCATCCTGAGAATTAATTCCAAGTGGATCCGCCTTATGAACTCCACGGCTACAATTTGTAAATTGCAATTTGGGCCATCAGGTAATTAGTTAAAAACTTAATTAGTGATTTTTGTTTATTAGTCGATTATGCATTTCAATTTTTTGTGCAAGTAATGTCCGCCTCTTCGAGTAGAACAGCTCATTAACTAGAATTGGGCTATCTGCCACAGGCAACCTGAAATAAATTTTGAGTGTTCGCTGAAACACCCTGTATATTGGGAAGGCATTGTAAGAAAAAGGGATAGCCGGGGTTGTCATGCTTTCTGCAATTTCCCCTGGCCGCGTTGAACTTGGACAACCATTTTCACTTTCTTACGTCATTAGCCCTTATTATATAATTTAATTTGTTCAAGGATCAACAGTAGGAAAAATGTAATTTCTTTACCTAATTCCGCAAGGCGAGCTTATAAACATGTGACGTTGTACATCACATAGGAAACAAGTTATGATTTCCTAAATGTAGGAACATTTTTGACCACGTATTAAATATGTGTTCCTTTAAGAGCTCATTCATTAGCTCGGCCTGTTCTTAATGAAGTCGGGAAAATGTATGTGTAAGAGTTGTGCTCTTCCAAAGTATTTTCTTGCTAGCTAAAGTAGACAGCAATAAAACTCAAAATATCTTACCTTTTCGTTGTGACGCTTAGATGTGGCGACCTATTTGCCATTAGTAGGGCCGATATAGCGGTTGTCGGGTGACGAATAGTGTGGAAGTGGTTTTTTTTTTTTTTTTAGGAAATGGTTTCGTTTAACATTCACCTGCCATATGCCCGGAGATAAATTGCAGTGTATTATTAACGTTTGCATTAGGCATGAGTACGTGTAAGCGGTTATCTGCCCAGGTTTTCTACTATAACCAAATATAATACAGCCTAAGTACACACAAGGTTTACTCTAGGCCACAGAAA
>NC_051157.2:191464795-191702791 GCF_013339745.2 Dermacentor silvarum
GTCACTGTGAAAGAACGAAGACGTCCTCTGTTTTTTTTTTCTTGCCTATATTGACCTTATCTTTCATACTAGTGTCTGTCGCCTACGTCCCTTGCTGCTCGAGTTTAGGCAACATTGCGCAAGGCGCCGCAGCAGCAGCTGACGCGCCCTCTTCACGCCTGTGGGATAAAGGCCCGTTTCACGTTAGCGGCACGGCGGCTTGACGTGCACCGTTTGACGTTCTGAGACTGACGTGCGCGGGCGGTTGTGCTCACGCCCGTCAGTTTCCTTGCCGTGCAGAGAATGGATGCAAGATCCATTTTTGCGACGTTCTCCGGCTGCCGCAAGCCGACGTGAGCAATTAGCGACGCAGGAATGGTGGCCGTAGCTACGTCGGCTTGCCCCCGGCTTGACTCCCCGCGGCGACGGCGCTTGGGCAAGTTGCCTAAACTCGAGTAGCAAGGGACGTAGACGAGAGACACTAGTATGAAAGATAAGGCAATGTAGGCAAGAAAAAAAAAAAAACAGAGGACGTCTTCGTTCTTTCACAGTGCCGGGTTTCATTCCCTGCGGCCGTCGGCTGCTGCGCGACAGCGCCACGTGTTGAATAGCGGCTATGCACGGTCGCTTTCATCGCGACCGAAGCAGCAGAGCAACCGGACGACGCACTAGACATTTTATCAAGCGTGACAAGACACAGCGCGAGTGAGGGAGAAGCTTACCGTCACCCACGCACTCTCGACCCAAGCGCGCGGAGTTAAAGCCCTATATAAAAAAGCGCCATCCACTTCCCTCCTTCTCCGTTTCACTATCGCGCTCGGCGCGACCGAGGCGCGATATCGACGGTGGCGCCGCCTGCGTCGGGCCTGCCGTGGCAGACGACAGCTACGCGCTACCAGAGGAAATCCGAGAAAACTTCGATCGCGCCCTGCGGAGACGTTTTTGAGGCGCGATTTTGCTTCGTCAGTCAGTAACTGGTCTTAATAATGCTGTGTTTGGAAGTAGCAACTCGACGATGCGAGACAGCGCAAATATCAAGTGTGCAGCCAAGCGTTTGCGCACGCCGGATGGTAACAAAAAAAGCCTTTTTGCCCTCGCTTGTCGGTTGCGGCAACTTAAGCGCAGCAGCATGCCATCACAACGAAGTTCTTGTCCCTAACCGTTTGATCCGTTTGTGCGTACAGCACTTTCGTCGCACAGGCCCGAGAATGGCAGTCGGAGCGCGCTGGAAAGAAAAAAATATACAAAAGCGCGACGCGAACTTCACGTGACACGGATTGGCCATGGGGGAGCGGAGGAGGCTGGGGCGACAGGAGGCTGCTAAGAGAGGGCGAGGAGGAAAGCGCCGGGGTGAGCGCGGTGGCGGCAAGATCTAAGAATGGCGCTACTTTTATAATATAGGGGCTTTACGCGGAGCGAGACAGAAGCGCCCCCTTGTGGCCAGGCAGGCGCTTCTGCCGCCGGAGCCGTGGTCCGTTTACTTTCTGGCCGATAGTACCTTTAGAAACCATTAAGTGTCCTCCGTCCGTTACCTTTCTTTTATGGAGTGTCTGTATTTTCGCTTAGCTAAAGTCATGTGGACTTTCCTGCATATTACCTGACCTTTCATTTTTTTTTTTGAGTGTCATATACTACTGTTAAGCGGAAGAAATGGATCTGGGCAGGCCATGTAATGCGTAGGATGGATAACCGGTGGACCATTAGGGTTACAGAATGGATACCAAGAGAAGGGAAGCGCAGTCGAGGACGGCAGAAAGTGAGGTGGGATGATGAGGTTAGGAAATTCGCAGGCGCAAGTTGGAATACGCTAGCGCAAGACAGGGGTAATTGGAGTCGCAGGGAGAGGCCTTCGTCCTGCAGTGGACATAAATATAGGCTGATGATGATGATGATACTACGTTATACATATTCTGCGCCTTCATTTATTGTAGAGCAAGAGAAAATGATTTATAATCTACAGAACTGAACCTATCGCTTTCAGAGGCGGTTCTCTTAACTGGCTCTGGTGGCGACCGTCGCTCTCCTGGCGCTCGCGCTCGTGGCCTTGGCGCTCACTTTCTACTATTTGAGCACAGGAGGTGAGTCTATTTGCACGATATACATCTACGCCGTGGTCTCTTGATAGGATCCGAAGTGAATGAGTCTCTTTCACGCTTACTCTGGTAGGTTGTTGTGTCCTGTTGGTGCCGATGCAACAGGCGCGTCCTCTATCGCAATTAGTTTTGTGGTGCGTTCGCGCCGAACGCCGGCTGTTATAGATCCTTGAGGCGTAGTGCGCTAAAGCCCTGGGACGCCCAAAGCAAGGATGATACCACTCTCACACAGACAAATTTAGCGTCATTTTGAGCGGGTGCACTGCGCACTATTGCCATTCGCAGGCTGTCACGCGGGACTCCGAATGCTTGGTGACACTCGCTGCAGAACACCGTCGCCAGCAAACATGTTCGCGAACTCACTTCGTAGCCTTGTAGCAGTGGTTGAACTTTAATGTAAGTATATTGAAAGTAGAATCGGTAGTACTTTAATCCCCTTTTCTCGATTGGAATGTTATAAGCTTGATAAATGTGCTACACTGTTACAAAAGCTATTTTACCTTTCTTGTCCTCATCTGTTTACGTGCAATGGCCGAGAAGTTCATGTTTGTGTATGCCTGTGTTAGCCAACCTACCTGTGTAGACGCCGTGGTTTGTTCTGAGTTTTATGAAAGAAATAACGCATCAGTGACTACAAGGGTCGGAAGAGGGTACCAAGAATGCATCACCTTAGGAACACGAGGAACCCCGAAAGGATCAGTTTGTTATCTTACCTTTACTTTTTAACTTTACCATGATAAACTGGCCACCCCTCCTAGATGCAATGCCCCACGTTAGCCTTTCAATATATGCAGACGACATAATAATCTGGACAAACACTGGCTCAGATGGCGAAATCAAGATGCATTGCAAACGGCTGCGGACACGGTCCAACACTACGTTAGACTAATAGGCTATCATGCTCTGCCCAGAAATCCGAACTACTGTTAATGAAACAGAACAGTCAAAACAGACTGCCAACAGCAGGCCTCTACAGTAGGGGTTCGAATGGAATCTGGCCCGGTCCGCCTCTGCTGACCATCCGGGTGCGGAAATGCTCTACAGCACAACACCCGCCACGCACAGGCTATAGCCGGCTGCAATCCACGATCCGACAAATGTGCGGATTAATAAAAAGAAGGAGATTCTTGTTGAAAACGGTGAAAGGTTGGGTTAAGTGCAAGGCAGTAACCGTCTCTCAATACAAGACACCTCAACTGCGCTGCACAGGGGGATGGGATTGTGAGGTAAGGGTGAGGAGAAAGAGATCGCGAGCGCAGCACCCAAAGCGCCGCAGGCACCCGAAGGGGGTGGGTCTAAGGTCTAGAGACGTCAATCAGGCCGGCGTCGTCAACAAAGGTCAGGAGAGCGCGGAAAAGCTGTTCATCAACGCTGCAGTCGACTCATAATGGCTGATTGATGACCTTAACATGCAAGGTATTGGTAGGAGTAGATTTGATGATTAATATGCGACAATGTTGAATGGGCTAGGACGAGTGTGCAAGCTCGTCGTTGGTAGCATGTCTGTTGAAACTGCGGCGTGATACGCAGAATAATAACAGCAGTTTCTTGCGCGAATTCTGGGTGTTCTTTAGTCATTGTCGACATCATAGCCTTAGCCACAAATATAAACATGCAATCAGTGAATCCTACATAATAACCCATAAGGTTATGTTTGTAGATTAACGGCAATTTCGAGATCCAAGGATGACAAAAACGAGCAATAAACAAATTAATGTGCATTGTTTAAAGGGACACTAAAGAGAAACCGGAAGTTGAGCTTAACTGGTAGATTATCCTTTCGCGATCACAGCCATACCATTTTTACTGCAAAACAGCTGTTTTAATAGGCGAGAAAATAGCGAAAAAACTGAAGGATAGGTGCTGACGCCCCTTCCAATTTCCCGCACTACACGTTCTGACGTCGGAGATTACAATGCAGGCCGGTCGCGATTGGTCGAGAGCGATTTATCGCTGTTAAAAAACGCAAAATGAAATACACCTTAAACGTACATAAACAGCATTTGCCAACTTTTTAAACCGTTTCAAGCGAGGAAGTACAAGTTTAGCACAAAATTAAATAAACAAGAAAAAATGGCATGGCGATACATCCAGTCGTGATGTTTCGTAGTTTCGTTTTGGTCAATGCATCGTAGCACGCGCCTGTTCCGCTCTACGGTGTTTGGTTGCGTGTTGCGTGGCTCAAAAAACGTTTGACTTCGTGGGAAACAGCCAGAAATCGTCGTCGTGTGTAGTGTAGAGGGCTGTATAAATGGCCCAAGGCGCTTGCTCAGGGGCAGCGGCAGTGTTGACTCGATTGTGTCCTTTCATGTGGTGTCGCGCGGTGAGCCCCGGCTCCCCGGCGTTCGCAATGGCTCAGCGCTCTGCCGATGATAAAACGGCAAAAGAGCCAGAGAAACCGATGGTGTGCTCTCTGCATTTGCGCCCTCGGAAAGTATCTTGGCGTGCCCCAGCGGCCGTCCTTTCTCGAGCAGCTGTTCCCCCAATGCGGCCTTCATCAAATCCCCTTCCGGTGCCCCTGCAGCAGCAAACGGCGGCTCGGTGAGTGCTGAATGTCATTAAATAAAGCCACGAAATAACCATACCGAGTACGTGCGCAACTTTCTACGCTTGTTCTGTCGGGAACATCGTCGCCTGGCGGACCGGACGCTTCGCCTTCCGCGACGAAAACGATCTCACCGCCATCGCACACGGAAACACCTACCGCTCGAGCACGGAGGATCATTTCGCGCTCCGTTTCACTGAATATCGGTGAAATGCAGTCCTGTTCCCTGGCGAGCTCTTCGTTGCAAGGTTCAGCTGCGCAACGGTATCCATCGCGGCGAACGCAAACGCAGCGACCATGCATGCAGCCATGATGCATCCAGTGCCTCGGCCGTTTTACGCAAGCGGTGACGTATCATGGCGCATGCTGATTCGCCGAGAGCAATAGTCAAATCTGTGACGACCTGAACAATGCTTCAAGCGCCAGATCTGGGGTGAGAGAAACTGAGGAAGAGATATTTGGTCTTTGTTGTATGAATTTCTCTGGGCTCGAGCGAACTGCATAGTTTTGCACGCCAACAAGAAACTGCATGCATTCCTGAAGGCTCCTCTATGTATGATACAGCTGAACTTCCTAGTTTCCCTTTACGTCAGATCACCATATTAAGTAGGAACAGGCAGTAGTATGCTTAACAAATGCAAGCGTGGAGTACCGCAGATTGTAGTTAATGTTAACCCGATAAATTTAGCCGGTGTGATCGTGTAACCGTAGCACGTAGAAATGTGTCTTAGATTAACTGAATGGGTTGCCGTGGGAGAGAAACGTTTTCAAGGACCCCTGATAATATAGGCAATGTGACCATAATTGGAAATTAGGAGGCATATGACGCATATGACAACAAATGATTGACACCTTAACCGAGAAAGTGTAAGAGTGAGGTTGAATATGAATATGCAGAAGACAAAGATATGTCAATAGCCTGGCAAGGGAACAAGAATTCAGCCATCGCCAGTCAGCCCTCTAGAGTCTGTAAAGGATTACGTTTATCTAGGTCAATTACTCACAGGGAACCCTAGATCATGAGAAGGAAATTTAGAGAAGAGTAAATTGGGTCTTGCAGTGCATACGGCTAGGCATTGCGAAAATCCTGATTGGTAGGTTACCACGGTGTCGGTGAAAAAAAAGTACAATCATTGTATTCTACCGGTGCTACAACATATGGGGAGAAACTTGGAGGTTAACAAAGAAGCTCGACAACAAATTAAGGACCAGACAAAGAGCGATGGAATTAAATATTTAGGCCTGACGTAAGAGACTGGGAAGAGAGCTGGTGTGGATCAGAGAGCAAACGGGGATAGTTGATATTATATTTGACATAAAGAGAGAAAAAATGGAGCTGTAGGCAAGGTCATGTAATGCGTAGGGTGATGATAAACCGGTGGACCATTAGAGGTACAGAATGAATACCAAGAGAAGGGACGCGCAAGTCGACACGACAGATAAAATAGGTGGGGTGATGAAGCTACAAAATTGCAGGCGCAAGTTGGAATCAGCTAGCGCAAAACAGGGGCAATCGCAGACAGAGTCCTTCGTCCGCAGTGGACATAAATATTGGCTGATGATGATGATAAAGCACTGGGCGAGACAAGGATAACTGAAGCGTAAGACAGCGATAACTTAAGTTCAGGGTGAAATGATAGTATAGAGAGAGATAGTATAGATGGAGGTTACAAACGCAAGGTCATGACGTTTTCATGCATTGATACACGTATCTCTTTTGTAACGCAATCTAGTGTCGGCTGCGCAGCGGAAAAGCGAACATCCTCCAAAATGTTTTTATTTATTTGTTGTTGACAACTGTTGTGAAACACACTGGCGACTACGTGCGCGTAGCGAATTTCAGTTGCTAATGTATACTTATAGTTTAAAACTGTGGTACGTTATATTAAAAATCACTGTTTCGCCAAAAGGAAAGTGATAATAGCAATATCAAAGTATTAAGAGTGTTACACGAAGCAAGGCTGGTATTCTTCTTGGCAGTATAAATTGGCAGTAAGCATTCGAGTACTAACTTAACAAGCGTGTTGTCATGCGCCCACAGACGCACACAGGCGGAATTTCAGCTCAAGCCCAAAGACCCCTAATGAGCGCAATGCTGATAGGAATACTATCAGGGCGAAGCATTGAAAGCCAGCTCCGCATGTTGTTAGGATAATTGGTCATCTGTAATTGTCTGGAAGCCCCAGCGCTGCTCACGCTTACACAAAGCACGCGATGTCCCACCAATGGTGAGAGCCAACAAGCACGATACGGGACCGCATGTAGGTGCTGCAGCGTGCTTCCTAAGAGCTCAGCATGAGCAGTCCGTGAGCACTGTCTCATTTAATGAATGCCGTGTGCATGTGGAGTTAGCAAAAAATACCGAAAGAAGTAGTATTTGCTTTGAACGTACTTTTAGCTCTAAGCGAATCAGACATAGTTGTGGATATATAAAAAAACCGAGGAGGCGCGAAAACTGATTGTCTTAAGCTGACAGCGAATACAATTCATTACTGTTGCACATTAAATAATGCGAATAGATGCACACAGGACGACGGCTATGAGGGAGCACACTGCCTTCAAATAGCCAGTTAGCATATCATGCTTTTGTTCATGCAGTTAGCATATATCATCTTTATTCGACGCGCGGGCCATTTCACCTGCTGGCCGTCGGCCGCAAAATGTAGTATGCACACCACTTTATTTACCTGCCATCTTACTGCAACTGCCGTTTGAGCGCATGCTATAAGAAAGTAGTCGCCAGCAGGCATTGGTCATAGCTTTGAAGAACACCGTTTCGTAACGTACTCAGCACCTTTCCTGCTCATAAGCTTGCTGAAGTTTTCTGAAACGTCTTGCAGTTCTCAAGGACGTCTCACCACCAGGGGCACGCGCATCTCCAACGAAACCGGTGTCGAGGATGTGGGTGGAAGGAACAACACCGTCCTCGTACACAATGATTTTCTCGTCACCTCTCACGACCACAAACACAACTACCACCAGGCTGACAACGACCAAGATAGCCACCACCACAGGCACCACCATAACCACCGGAGGCACGAAACTCCAGTACACCTAGAAGCACGGCATCTGAATTTTGGCGGCATGCAAGAAATTATTTACAGAATGCGTCGCACCTTATTGCTAACGGAACCATTGTGATAGCTTAATTTTTCTCATCGGACAACGTAACTTGTACAAAAGACCCATTATACAACGCAGCAGTGCACATTGTCATGTCGCCCTACGTATTCGCTACAGTGAGGGCGTCTTTGTGAATGTAATTGCGCGAACGCCGGCCAAAGATTCGTTCTGCGGTGCCCAACAAAGGCCCAACGGCAAAGCACGCATGAGGTTACGCGACGTTGTTCTCTTCTGGTCTTCCTTTAAGCATCATGACCTCCAATCGGCTGCAAGGTTCTCTCTTTTTTTAGTGTCATTTACACTATACTGACAGGGATACTCGCAGTGACGACCATAAAGCATTACGGGTAGCTATATTGAGTGGGCATGGAAGCATCGGCCGAAGCATGTACTTATTCATGCTCCCCTACGTTTTGCAGTTTTTCATCGAATGCTTGAGTACAGCCAAGGGCCGCTACCTTGCTGCAGCTTAGTGTGATTCTTGCGACGCCGTCCCTGCGACTGGGAACCGCACCTACTTGGGTGCAACCCAGCCACCGATGCCCAGCGGTTTACGTCGTCATTCCTGGCTTATGGAATGAAACGGATTTGAACGCACCACAGCCAATCGGCATTGACCCTGACGACAGCGACACCAACGTGCCCCATAAAACCATGTTGCGCGCATGCAGCAGGCAGTGGGCATGGAAGCATCGGCCGAAGCATGTACTTATTCATGCTCCCCTACGTTTTGCAGTTTTTCATCGAGTGCTTGAGTACAGCCAGGGCCGCTACCTTGCTGCAGCTTAGCGTGGATTCTTGCGACGCCGTCCCTAGACTGGGAACCGCACCTACTTGGCTGCAACCCAGCCACCGATGCCCAGCGGTTTACGTCGTCATTCCTAGCTTATCGAAAGAAACGGATTTGAACGCACCGCAGCCAAATCGGCATCGACCATGACGACAGCGACACCAACGTTCCCGACAAAACCATGTTGCGCGCATGCAGCAGGCAGTTGGCACGGAAGCATCGACCAAAGCATGTACTTATTCATGCTCCCCTACTTTTTGCAGGTTAGTTATTTCATCAAACTACCCTCTATGACTTTTCGGTCTGACTACCGTTGTATAGTGGTGCTTCCATGCCCAGAAGCCTTATTAGTGCCTTTGTGTGAATTACTGCTGTGAATATGCGGCGATGTCGTGCGGAATCCGGGTCCCATGGATGATCAACTTACGGAGATGCAGAAATCAATTAAATACAGGCATCAACGCTCAATTCGCATTGAAGCCGCACAGATTACGATGTCAAGTTACATACTAGAGCTTAAGAGTCAGCAACTACTAAACATATGTCTACCATAGTTACGCGCCTAGAAACTGTCGAAAAACGGACATCTAATTTGGATGATGTACAGTGCGAATTAACAACAACGCGTAAACTAACTGAGGAAGTACAAAGCGAGGCGCTTAGGCTACGCGCGCGTTTTGATGAAGCAGAAGATCGCTATCGGAGGGACAATTTAGTTTTCCACCTACAAAACAAAAGAAACGGTTTTGATCAGAGCGTCACATGCTCAAAGGAAGCAGAGTGGTCATGCGGGAGGATTTTTCAGCCAACACTCGTCGTACTAAAGGGAAACTAATTAATTATGCCAATGAACTGAACTTCCCTTTCAAACTGCGGGATAACAAATTAATTGCTAATGAAACATGCTATGGCTAGGATTGCAGTACTGACGCAGCATATCAAATAGGACCATCCAGATGCGCAACCAATGCCGCCAATTTCTCTCCGTGGCACCTTCGTTCTGGTGGTGCACTTGCTTCCTAGGGAAGCTAGGAGAAAGCCAGGGGCGTCGGCGCTTCCGCTAACAATATCAACCTGATTGTGCTCTCTACTAACGTTCGCAGGTTTTTGTCGAAGAAAGATGAAATGTGTGCATTGATAAACGATTTTAACGCTGATATTGTCGCGTTAACCGAAACTTGGCTTTCTAATAAAAAAACCAAACGAAGAGCTGTTCTACTGCGATAGAAAATACAAAATATTTCGCTGTGATAGGCCTAATCGATGTGGCGGTGGCATTCTTGCTGTAAACGTGGAAGTCGAAAGCTACGCTGTTGTTATAAAGTCTAGTTTGGAGGCAACATGGTGTTGCCTTAACCTGGCGTTTAAAAAAACATTGTCACTGGTGTATGCTATCGTCCTCCTTCTGGGTCTTCCAATTTTTCTGACGACCTTCATGAGTGCCTGAATCACGTGAACATTTTGTTTCCCGGAGCGCTAGTCATTCAATTAGGTGATTTCAACTTTCCTAACATTGTATGGTCAAATTCGTACTCATATTCATTGCCTAATTCAGCTGAAGCAGACCATTTCCTTCACATTTGTTCTGATTTCGGTTTGGCACAGCTGGTTGAATTTCCTACACGCGTTACAAATAATACATCTTCAATTCTTGACCTTGTTTTGACATCATCGCCGGGAGTTGTATCTTGTGATCATGATATTGTTCAAGCAAAGATTTCACTGGCATTCTCACGCGCGCGAAAGCATCTCAAAACAATACGCGACCACAAAAAAGTGGATTTCGACGCGATTAACAATGAATTGTGCTGCTTTTTAGATGAGTGCTAGGCCGATAACCTTTAACGATCTGTGCAAAGTAACTGGGACTTATTTAAAACGAAAATTTCAGAACTAACCTTTAAATACATTCCTATCCAGAAAGTTTTTTGAATACGAGCGCCCCGTGTTATAACATACATAAACCGTCTGTCTAACCGTAAGAAAAAGCTCTATCGCGCTGCTATCAAATCTCTGTCGGAGAAACGTTGCTCAGCCTATAAATCTGCCACCACAACTAATATGAAATGAAACGATCTAAATTTTTCTTTTTTAATCGCACCCTTCCAGATATGCTAAACAATAACTCTACACAATTTCAGTGTCGTACAGGGAAATGAGCGCAGTGCAATAGCTTTGCTAACGACGGAAGGACATCCCGTGCGTGACGTAGAATGCGCGTCTGTCTTAAATGACACATTTGGAAAGGCTTTTTCTCGCCCAGTAGTTACCAATGCACAACATACCTTACCGTTACGTCATTACTTACCCATGCACGCCATCTTTATTACTTCTGAGGGTATTCGTGCAGTCATTAAGAAACTGAAAATCTCATCATGTGGCGTTGACAGCATCAGTACGAAATTCTTTAAAAACACTATTGAATACTCTTCTATCATTCTGGCATGCATTTTTTCACAGTCCCTGCAGCTGTGTAGCCTTCCGGAAGAATGGCTGATAGGTAAGGTTGTGCCAGTTCACAAGTCTGGGGTAACACACAATCCATCAAATTTCCGTCAAATTTCACTCACATCTGTTTCATGTAAAGTTTTTGAACACATTATTTGCACTCACCTTGATAATTTTCTTAGTGAACTAGGTTTTTAAACCCTCACAACATGGCTCCCGCAAGAATGTTTTTTGCGAAACACAGCTTCTGGTCTTTACTAACGACCTGCATTATTTACTTGATTCTGGTTTCACAATAGACTACTTTTTAGATTACTCTACAGCATTCGACAAGGTTAGTCATCATTTACTACTTTTTAAGCTCGGCCAATTCAATCTAGATCCCGATGTTCTTAACTGGATTCGAGCTTTCCTTTCTAACCGTACTCAGTTTGTTTCTGCAAATACTGTTGATTTCCCAGTCCAGCCAGTGCTATCGGGTGTTCCCTAGGGGTCTGTATTGGGACCCTCACTTTTTTAAAATTTCATATATGACCTACTCGATAAAAGTTCATCAAAGGTTGGCCTATTTGCGGATGACTGTGTAATTTATCGGAAAATAACTCACCAACACGATGTTGCCTTACTCCAGACCGACTTCAATACCATAATTTCCTGGTGTCAAACGTGGAACATAGAATTGAACATTTCGAAATGCAAATCAATGTGCGTATCTTGCACCTCATTAGTATCACCACACTATCATCTCAATAACACGCCACTTGAGTCTTTCTCATCTTACAAATATCTCGGTGTTCATATTTGTAGTAGCCTATCATGGACCCATCATGTGAGGTACATCAACAGCCAAAGCTAACCGATCACTTGGGTACTTTCGAACAAACTTCTATATGGCACCCCGTCACTTATAAAGCTTCTCTACACGACTTACATACGCCCCTCACTTAAATACGCATCATCTATCTGGGATCCCGGTGGTACTACACTGATAAACGAAATTGAAAGTGTGCAGAATCGTTCCGTTCGCTTCATCTTATCCAATCATGACCGCACAGCCAGTGTTACCATGATGAAATCACTACTTAACCTTCAAGAACTTACAATTCGGCGTAAAATAGCCGGGCACGCTCTTTTTCATAGAACTTACTATCACAACAATAATCTCCGCGATCAATTCAATAAATCCCCTCCTTTCATTTCATCTAGAATTGACCACCTTCAAAAAGTTGATTTTCCTCGTTGTAGAATTGTGACCTATTCACATGCATTTTTACTTCGAACCACCTCCGAATGGAATCGGCTGCCAGACGCAGCTAGAGATATCACGGAAACATCGCGCTTTAAGGGTTTTTTGAATAACATTGCTTAATTATTTGTATTTAATTTGTTCTTCAGTTTTTACCTTGTGTTTTTAGTTTTAGATGTTCAAATTACTCTGCTTTATCTTAGTTGCAGATGTTTCATTTTTGTATGAATTTGGTGATTGTTCATGCTCCTTATTGTTATTGTATCAACTGTGTTTTTTTTTTATTTTGGTCTGTAATATGCCCCTCCACTCTAATGGGCAACCCCCCCCCTCCTTGTCACAAGATTTGTAACAAAATTAGGCCAGTAGAGTATCACAAAAAGAGTCATTCAGCGATGTCATAAATTTCTGTAGATGAGTCCAGGATTCCACAGAAAGTAAAGATGTATACAGTTGCACATGTAAACCTGGCGGCGCGTGCAACACATGCAAGCTATAAAACATCTAATGCACAGAGTCACATCTGAATACCTTCTAGACCGGTTCTTGTGATACGAACGTAGCTATTCGCTTCAGCATTGCACGTTAAAGAACCCAAGGTAATCCAAATTAATCCGCAGCCCTCCTCTACGGCGTCCTTCATAATCAGAACTAGTTTTGGCACGTAAAACCTTAGAAAGAAGACAGAAGATTGGGACAATGGTCTAGAGAGCTCGTATCTTCGAGAAATCTATGTAATTTGGCTTCCACCGCACATCGTACAGTTTTATTCAAGAAAACGTTCGCAATACTAATTATTTCCTGCTTCTGATCACATATGAAGCGTCAAAGCATTCGTCTGTCTGCTTCTTAGGAAATGCACTATCTCTTCAAAGAAATAACATGACATGTTTTTGTCTTGAATATGTGAATTCACTGATTAGTAACAAAAACTCACATACAATTATTACAGCTGTTCCTCGCGTCCAACCAATGACGCGTGTTCTTCCAGTGGTATATCAGCAGGAGTAGTCACCCGACAGGTATATAGGCGGAAGCGTTCCTCAACACGCAATGCGTACCGATATATATATATATATATATATATATATATATATATATATATATTATACGAGTGATTTAGAAGGGTGTTTATTGTACGGCACTTAAATCAGCGCAAGGGCGACAGTAAAAAAAATGGCCGCGTATCTGCGTGCTTCGCTGCAAATGTCGTCGAAAGACGATAGTCTTCTGCCGGCCGTACTACATAAGTGCTGGTCTGATCCGCGGCCACCCGTGATGCTGTTCTCGTACCATTTCCGTCCTGGCATGATAAATGCAATGGAGGTTTGTTTGAACAAATTTCATTTTACCGCACTATCACTGCTGGCATGCCATGTGTTCGTACCTCCACGATTACCCGTTCGGCACCCGTTTCGGTACCCGTTTGATTACCCGTTCGGCACGAGCTTCGGGCGTCTCTTCTGCCGCCCGGTACGCTCGCTTAGCCTCTCGGTCGCTGACGATTCGCGCGTCGCGCACCTGGTCTGTGTCCTGTTGCCTCCGGGTGCGCCTCGACTCACGATCTTGCGTTAGCCGCTCGGCTCGTTGCTCGGACGTTTCCTGGGCACGCTTGAGACGACGAGCGTCGGCACGCCGGCGCTTCTCCGCTGCAATTTGGTCGTCGGTATTTTCCCTGCGTTGTCTGGGCATGTCTTGTAGAGTGGGTTGTATTTCATCAAGCGGCCATTTATGTTTTGCCCTGCCTCAGACAGCGCTTCCTTTATGTTGAATCGGCCGCATCTGGCTGGCATTGATAAAATTGAGGAGGCGCTGCGTGAGACATGGACGCCATCTGGCAATACATCGGGAAACATGAGCTTGTGCAGAGGGTTTCCTTCCTCCATGGCAGAGGGCGCTCGTCGGCGCGCAGTCGGGGAAACACGAGCTTGTGCAGAGGGTTCCCTCCCTTCGTGGCAGACGTCGTTCGTCGGCGCGCATAGCATGGCATTTTCAGCGCAGCTTAAGAAACTAGGGTCTTTAGAGTTACGTATCTATGTATTTTCTATTAAAGGAACACACCTCCTAATACTTATCTAGTGATGTTGCGCTTCAGATATGCGTAATATTTACTTTTTGATCGATAACGTTCACAAGTATGAACAGCCGTACCAGTTTAAGCAGTGTGGGCGGTAAGCAAGTGGTCCAACTTTGGCCGGGTGGCTGAATCGGTTGACAGACAGACAAACAGAAAGACAGACAGACAGACAGACCAAATTTTCAGCGTTTAAGTTCCCCAAGAAAGACTATCGTCTTTAAAAGCGCAGCACGGACTCTCAGCACGAGCGGCGCTCGAGAGCCGAAGAAAACGACCCACTAGAAGGCGCTGGAGCGGACGAGCCACTTCAAGGCGCTGGAGCGGACGACCCACTTCAGAGTTCCAACGCTTCGCTACAATTAACCCGGGTGTGAAAAGGGAGCCGCCCGGCGACTTAACAGGTTGTCACCATGAGTGGGTCATGGTATATCTTGAGGCGCTCCACACTGACGATGTCGCGTCCTCGACGGCGCATGTCCGAAGATGGTTCAACGGGTTCGATAAGGTAATTGACTGGGGACGTGCGTTCGACGACACGGTAGTGGCCTTCGTATTTGGGCAGTAGTTTTGAAGAGAGTCCTGTTGCGGTGGTAGGGACTGAGAGCCAGACGAGCGCCCCAGGGAAAAACGTGGGCGCAAAAGTGGTGGTGTCACCGCGGATGCTCTTCTGTCGCTCTTGTTCATTTGCAGTAAAGGTCCGGGCAAGGTCGCGACACTCTTCTGCATGTCTAGCTGTGGCAGATATAGGCGTATACTCAGACGTGTCTGGCCTATATGGAAGGATCGTGTCGATCGTGTGCGACGGGTGGCGGCCGTACAATAAGAAGAACGGTGAGAAGCCAGTAGTACTCTGAGGGGCGGTATTGTAGGCGTAGGTGACAAAGGGTAGAATGGTATCCCAATTTGTGTGGTCGGCGGCGATGTACATTGAGAGCATGTCGCCGAGCGTACGGTTAAATCGCTCTGTGAGACCGTTTGTCTGTGGGTGGTAAGCAGTAGTTTTGCAGTGAACAACGTGGCACTCTTTGAGAATGGCTTCGATGACTTCCGACAAGAAGACACGGCCTCGATCGCTGAGTAGCTCCTGAGGTGGACCGTGACGCAGTATGAATCGGTGGAGCAGGAAGGAGGCAACATCTCGTGCTGTAGCCGCTGGAAGGGCGGCAGTTTCGGCGTATCGCGTGAGATGGTCAACAGCGACGATGGCCCAGCGGTTACCAGCCGACGTCAGAGGAAGAGGTCCGTATAAATCGATGCCAACGCGCCCAAACGGCCGGTTAGGACAAGGTAAAGGTTGTAGACCTGCTGGCGAGAGGTTCGGCGAAGATTTCCGGCGCTGACAATCGAGGCAGGAGCGAACAAATTTCTCCACGTACCGGTACATTCCCCGCCAAAAGTACAGTTGTCGAATTCGGTGGCAAGTTTTGTATACACCAGAGTGTGCACACTGCAGATCAGAGTGGAACGATTCGAATATTTGAGAACGGAGACTGTGGGGTTGCGGGGTGACTGCGGGAGGCTGCCTCCCGCAGCCGCCCGCCTCGGCTGCGGGAGGCTGTGGGTTCGATTCTCACCGCCGCCGGGCACCCACTGGTTCAAAAGGGTACAAGCGTACCCCGGCCTGGCGTTCGGCTTCCTTCAGGGGTGATACGCTTGGGAAAGGAGCCTGCGCCCTGAATTCCCGTCGAAACCAACGTGAGCACGGAAATCAAGTGGTGTCTGGGCCGCTCCCCTGGCGGTCATTTTCCATGTGGCGCCCCAAGCACCTATTGAGGTGGGGGCACCTTCGGGTTGAGGTCAAACACCCCTTTCCAAGCGTTCAGGTCCCATAATGGCCGAGCACCAGGCCGGGAGCGCGCTTGTACCTATTTTACCGGTAGGTACCCGGCGGCAGCACTTGCCTCCCACAGCCGCGGCGGACGCACGTCTACAAGGCCGTCTGTGGTTGGACAAGAGGCGCCCAGAGACAACAGCTGAAATCTCTATTGGGCCCTCTTTCGAGATGTGGACCCCCACGACAGCCGAGCACCAGGCCAGGGTACATCTCTACCCATGAGAAAAACCGGTGGGTTCCCGGCGACACCGGGATTTGAACTCCGTACCTCCCGCATACGAGGCGGATGCTCTACCGCTAGGCCATCGCTGCGGTTTCTCTACCACTGCGGTTTCTCTACCACTGGCGGCCATCGGCGCTGTAATTGCGTCGGTGAAGTAGCTCGTCGCGAATGGCGAAATGCTGGGCTTGAGGACGCAATGCGCGAGTTGGTGGTGTTGCCGACGGATCAGTGAGCAAGTCTATCAGCGAGACAATCCATTGGTCCTTGCGCTGTTCTGTACCGATGGTGTGAAGGTCGATGGAAGAAACGGCCAGTTGAGTTCCTGAGCAGCGGGTGTTGTCATCGGGTAAGGGGGAGCGCGAGAGGGCGTCGGCGTCGGCATGTTGGCGTCCGTTGCGGTAGAGCACGCGGATGTCGTAGTCCTGAAGACGAAGTGCCCAACGGGCGAGACGGCTTGAGGGATCCTTCAATGACGACAGCCAGCATACTGCATGGTGGTCAGTAACGACATCGAACGGGCGGCCATACAAATAAGGGCGAAACTTCGTAAGGGGCCAGATGATCGCCAGGCATTCTTTTTCTGTGACGGTGTAATTGGTCTCGGCCTTAGTAAGCGTACGACTTGCATACGCCACGACATATTCAGGGAAGCCTGGCTTGCGCTGCGCAAGGACAGCGCCAAGGCCAACACCGCTGGCGTCCGTGTGTACCTCTGTAGGGGCCGTAGGGTCGTAATGGCGTAGTATGGGCGGAGACGTCAACAAACGACGGAGCTTTGCGAACGCGTCCTCGCACACTGACTACCACGATTCGAGGGACCCCTTACTGCCAAGGAGCTTCGTCAGTGGCGATATAATAGTGGCGAAGTTTCGAATGAAACATCGAAAGTAGGAACACAGACCTACGAAACTGCGCAGTTCTTTGACGGACGTAGGTCTGGGGAACTCGGCTACGGCCCGAAGCTTGGCTGGATCTGGGAGAATGCCATCCTTGGACACGACGTAGCCCAGTATTGTCAGCTGCCGTGCTGCAAATCGGCACTTCTTTAGATTCAACTGTTGGCCGGCGTTGCTCAAACGCGTCAAAACATGCCGGAGGCGTTGAAGATGCGTGGAGAAGTCTGGAGCGAAAACGACGACGTCGTCGAGGTAACAGAAGCACGTGTGCCATTTCAGGTTGCGCAAGACGGTATACATCATGCGCTCGAAGGTCGCGGGCGCATTACACAGTCCGAACGGCATGACGTTGAATTCGTACAAGCCGTCGGGCGTGACGAAGGCTGTCTTCGGTCGACCGTCCTCAGCGATATGGACTTGCCAGTACCCTGAGCGCAAATCGAGCGATGAAAAGAATTCAGCGCCTTGGAGGCTGTCAATCGTGTCGTCTATTCGTGGCAGCGGATAGACGTCCTTGCGGGTTATCTTGTTGAGCCGTCGGTGGTCCACACAGAACCGTACGGAACCGTCCTTCTTCGCAACAAGAACGACCGGAGACGCCCAGGGACCGTTTGACGGTCGAATAACATCCCGTCGAAGCATGTCGTCGACTTGCTCGTTAATTACACGACGCTCTGCAGGAGATACGCGATATGGACGTTGCCGCAGTGGCGGTTGGGAGCCAGTGTCTATGCCATGCGTGACAGTGGACGTGCGGCGCAGGGAAGTCTGCGCGACATCGAAAGATGGACGAAATTCTTCCAACAGGCACAGAAGCTGTGAACGCTGGACCGGCGTAAGGTTTTCATCGATGGAGGAGCCAAATACATCTTCGGGCGATGCATCCGACTTCGAAACAGCACTGAGCGTACAGGAGCTGGGCCAGTGCGTGTCATCGGGTGCGTCGACAACTTGTGCGTCTTTGAGGGGTTCCACTCTGCCAATACATTCCCTTCGCAGCAATGTGACAGTATATGGGGATGCATTGCTAACAAAAATAGCACTGTCACCGTGAGTGATTTCCACTGTCGCAAAGAGCACGAACAATCGTTTCTTAGTGCGAACGCGGTCAGATGGCGAAAGGAGTGCAATTGTGTCGCAGAGACCGTCGCAGTACACTGACACAGCCGCTGACGCGTTGGGAGGCACTTGGGTATCGTCTGTGACGAGTATCTTGTTCGAAAGCGATGGTCTGTCCGCCGGCGTCATCTCTGAGAACGACGAGAGTTCCATTTTGGCTGGTGTCCAATGAATCACGGCGTTCTGGCGGGAGAGAAAATCCCATCCCAGGATAATGTCATGCGAGCATGCAGGAGTGATGATGAATTCGACGGCATACATGGCGTCCCGAATGACGACGCTAGCTGTGCATACTGCTGTCGGGTGAATACTTTGGGCGCTAGCCGTACGAAGGGATAGCCCCGAAAGTTGCGTCGTCACTTTCTGTAGAAAACGGCTAAGTTTGGCGTCCATAACAGATACGGCGGCTCCAGTGTCTATAAGGGCAGATGCGCGAACACCGTCTACAAACACGTCTATTATGTTCGATGGTCTCTGCTGAGGGCTTTCACAGTTCGATGGCGTCGCAGCCATTGCCTCGTGGACTCCGACGACTAGTTTTCCCGATCTCGTGCGACCTGACGTGGCGACAATGAGCGACGTCGTGGAGACGGCGAACGGCGGGTAGATGGAGCTGGGCGGAACGTCGGTGACACAGGCGGCGGTGGTACGTAATTAGAGCGGCTGGACTGGCTCATGACGGGTGATGCGACTCGAGGCGGCTGCACGCGATTGCAAAAACGTGCAACGTGGCCGGCATAACCGCACGCAAAGCATATGGGACGGTTGTCGGAAGTGCGCCAACGGTTTGCCGGAGAGGGTCCCACCCATGGCTCAGGACGCGGTGGACGTAGCGGCTGCTGATATGGCTGCATGGTGGGCTGCAGACGAAGCCAAGTGACATCTGCGTACGTAGGCGGCACAACCGCTTCGAACGACGGAGGTCCAGCGACGGCTTCGGCGTAACTAAGCGGGGCAGCCGCTGAGATTGCTTGGGCCGGCCTAGCGACAACTTGAGCGTAGCTAAGTGGCGCCGGTGCCGGGTTGCGCTGGTGATGTTCGGGCATGACTTCGGCGATTTCCTGTTCAATCACTCGGCGGAGGGGAGGCGGGAGTGTGTTTGATGGCTGTTCCACATGCTGCGGGTGAGCAAAGGGCAGCAGAGAGAGCTGGCGTGCAATTTCTTCGCGCGCAAATGTCTTCATTTCTGCCAGGAAGGTGGTGTCGTCAGAAACGGTTGACAAGCCAGCGAGATCTGCATCCCGTGCCGGTGACCGACGGGTCAATGACCGCTGCCGGCGTAGCTCCACATAACTCTGGCACAGAGTTATTAGCTCTGCAACCGTGCTAGGATTTTTGGCGTGGAGCATGGTGAAGGCGTCGTCGTCGATGCCTTTCATGACATTTTTTATCTTATCCAACTCGGACATGGTCGCGTTTGTTTTCTTGCACAAGTCCAGAATGTCCTCTATGTAACTAGTGAAAGATTTCCCGGCCTGCTGAGCTCGTTCGCGCAAACGCTGTTCTGCTTGCAGCTTACGAACAGCAGGGCGGCCAAACACGTCGATAATGGCAGTATTGAAAGCGGACCAGGTCGGGAAGTCGGATCCGTGGTTGTTGTACCACAGACTTGCTACTCCCGCCAGGTAAAAGACCAAGTTGCTCAATTTGGCTGCCTCGTCCCATTTGTTGGGTACACTCACGCGCTCGTAGATAGCGAGCCAGTCCTCCACGTCGGTGCTATCCGCGCCAGTGAAGATAGGATGGTCGCGGTGACGAGGGACGCCGGGACAGGCGGGTGGTGCGGGAGGAGGCGTTTGCTGGGAGGCGTCTTGCGGCATGGCACGGGCGTCTTGCGGCATGCACGGGATCAAAGCTCCAGGGGCATCGAAGGGGTTTCGGAGCGGTTTTGAGGGTACAGCACTCTCCACCAATTTATAAGGGTGTTTATTGTACGGCACTTAAATCAGCCCAAGGGCGACAGTCCAAAAAGCGCAGCACGGACTCGCAGCACGAGCGGCGCTCGAGAGCCGAAGAAAACGCGGACGACCCACTTCAGAGTTCCAACGCTTCGCAATATATATATATATATATATATATATATATATATATATATATATATCGTGAAGAAGACGCGCCTCCGTCCAGCGGCATCGCCAACGCTCGGCCCACTCTGCTCGCGCTGTTGGTCGCTGGTGTCTTTGGAGGCGGTGCTCCACGCTGCCTCGCCGTTCTTCGAACTCGAAGCGTCCTTGAAGGACACCGCCAATAACCTCTTCTAAATTGGTGGAGGTTGCTGGAATTCCCCCGCCGCTTGCACCCTGGAGCTTCGAACCCGAACGCTTCCGCCCATCATGACCGACAACACATACCCGCCGGCGCCTGCGCCCCAGCCCGTCATCTGCACTGGGGTTCCTCGGCAACGTGACCCGTAGGTCTTCAGCGGTACAGATGGAACGGACGTGGAGGACTGGTTTACATCGTATGAACAGCTGAGCGCGCATAACAAGTGGGACGATGTCGCGAAGTTGACCAACGTCATATTTTATCTGACTGGCGTTACTCTGGTTCCATAAACACGAAGTCGACATCCCGACATGGTCAACTTTCAAGACGTCTTTCACTCAAGTCTTTGGTCGACCTGCTGTCCGCAAACTACGCGCTGAACAGCGCTTGCGAGCCCGTGCACAGAAGACTGGTGGAAATTTCCCTAGCTACATTGAAGAAGTCGTCGACCTTTGTAAACATGTCAACTCCGCCATGCCCGAAGCTGATAAAGTTCAGCACATCCTGAAAGGCATCGATGACGGCGCATTCAAGATGCTTTTGGCCAGGAATCCTTGCACCATTTCTGAAGTAGTCACGTTATGCCAGAGCTACGAAGAGTTGAAGCAACGCGCCCTGACTCGGCAGCCTCTGTCGACCGCCGACTCGCTAGCGAGTCTGGTTGCCATTTCCGGCCACTCTCCGCTGCTTCAGCAGATTCAAGACTTCGTGCGCGAGGAGGTTGCCCGTCAACTTTCCTTGGTGCCCGTCACTCAGGAGCCGTCCTGTCGTATGCCTTCAACGCTCCGCACTGTCATTGCCGAAGAGATCGCTCCAGCTGTTCCCGTCGCTCACCACCAGCCACCTGTGGCCGCGCCCCTTCCCTATACGCAGCCAGTGCAGCCTGTCGCCGCGCCTCTTACGTATGCGCAGGCAGCGCAGCCTGTCGCCGCGCCTCTTATGTATGCGCAGGCAGTGCCGCCTGTTGCCGTGCCTCCTACCTATGCGCAGGTAGTGCGTAGGCCTCCCCAGCCGCCTTTCTCGGTCCTGCAACAGTTTGCACCACCCGCCGCTCCTGCTGCTTCTTGGGCCGGGCCGAGAGTCAGCAATCCATGGCGGACGCCTGACAATCGTCCCATCTGTTACGCCTGCTGCACGCCAGGACACGTCGCTCGCTATTGCCGCCGTCGCCTTCCAACTCGCGACGACGCTGCCCGGCCGTTCCAGTATGGCAGTCAGCCCATGCGCCAGCCCCGGGTCCCTCCCAGCGGTTCGTTTCTTCTGACCTCCCTGAATTTCCGTCGACGTTCGCTCTCCCCAATGCGTCGCCGACCCGCACCCTCCGACCAGGAAAACTGAGCGCCGCAGTTCGCGAGGCAAGAACTGCGCCATCTGCGAACTGCCCAAGTCCTCGCTTTTCTCCTGCTAACATGGTCGCAATATCTGTCGAAGGTATTTCTACTTTTGCGCTTGTGGACACCGGTGCCGCCGTTTCTGTTATAGCCGCCAAACTCTGCCGTTCGCTGCGCAAAGTGACCACGCCACTGTCTGGACTATCGCTTCACACGGCAAGCGCGCAGAACGTGAAACCTCTCGCAGCCTGTACTGCCCGCGTGCTTTTACAAGGCGTTTTGTACATTGTCGAGTTTATTGTTCTTCCTGCGTGCTCACATGACGTCATCCTTGGGTGGGACTTCTTGTGCCGTGATAATGCCGTCATCGACTGCGCACGAGCTGAAGTTGAACTTTCGCCGCTGTGTGACGCACCATCCCACGACGCTCTTGATCAGCCGCCTAAACTGGTCATGCGTGAGGACACCGACATTCCGCCTGGTTCTTTTGCCCTTGTCCCAGTCGTCTGCGATGCCGTCACCGATGCTACAGTCTTCTTTACACCATCTGACATCTTTAGGAGTCGCAAAGCCGTTCCACTGCCTTTTGCAACGCTTGACATCGCCGCCGGCATCAGTAATATTTTTGTGTACAATACACTTTCTGCGTCTGTTACGGTACTTGTCGGCGAATGTCTCGGCCGCGTGGAACAGCTTGACTCTTCGTTCTTTGTTACCGTGCCAGACGAATCTTTCAATCTTGCGTCGAACGAACTCCTCGCCCTTTCAACGCTTGAAGAGTCGTCGAGTGACATGTTTTTCAGTTCCATCGCTACTACACTAACCCCTGCCGAACACTCCGAGCTTCTTCAGCTTCTACACCACTTCAGAAATTCTTTCGATGTTTCTGAGCCGCAATTGGGCCGAACGTCGGAAGTGCAGCAGTACACTGACAGCAGTAGCGCACCCAGGATCCCTGCCAGGGGGGGGGGGGGGTTGACAGTTTGCCAATACCATCTAAACAGCACTAATTTCGATTTCTTCACGGGAAATTGTCAAAAAAATGCGCTTTTTGCGAGTGTGCAGACGATTGCGCAACTTACATCTTAGTTGCAGTACTCAAATGTTTAAGGAAAGAAAAGGGGTTAAACAAAAGGGGGGTTTAAGTCGGCCTCAGGGGGGGGGGTTACAACCCCCGAATCCCCCCCCCGTCGGTGCGCCACTGACTGACAGCGGCTTACACCAGTCGTTGCATCAACGACCGTACCGCGTCTCGGCCGACGAGCCTCGCGTCATCAACGACCAAGTCAATGGCATGCTACGCCGTGGCGTTATCCAACCGTCCCACAGTCCCTGGGCATCTCCTGTCGTTCTCGTTCGCAAGAAGGACAGGTCTATTCGCTTTTGCGTTGACCACCGTCGATTAAATAAGGTCACGCGCAAGGGCGTCTATCCTTTGCCGCGCATCGACGACGCCCTTGACAGCCTTCAGGGCGCGGAATTCTTTTCGTCCCTAGACTTGCGTTCTGGCTCCTGGCAGGTTCCAATGGCTGAAGCCGATCGCCAGAAAACGGCATTTATTACACCTGACGGCCTATACGAGTTCAACGTGATGCCCTTTGGCCTTTGCAACGCACCTGCAACGTTTGAACCACTCATGGACAATACGCTGCGTGGCCTCAAGTGGTATGTGTGTCTTTGTTACCTCGACGATGTCGTGGTTTTCTCGCCTGACTTTCCGACCCACCTACTTCGCCTTAGACACGTTTTGACGTGTCTCACCAACGCTGGCCTGCAACTGAACCTCAAGAAGTGCCGCTTCGCCGCGCGGGAGCTGACCATCTTAGGCCACACCGTGTCCAAGCACGGCGTTCTACCGGACCCTGCGAAACTTCGTGTAGTCGCTCAGTTCCCGAAGCCTACTAACGGCAAATAACTACGCAGTTTTGTGGGCCTGTGCTCATATTTCCGGCACTTTGTCCGCAATTTCGCATCGATCATGTCGCCCTTGACCCAGCTTCTACGCGGTGGCGCGGACCTCTCCCCTGCAGGCGACGCCGCGCTTGCTACACTGCTTCGTCTTCTTGCCTCTCCACCTATTCTTCGCCATTTCGACCCGACAGCTGCAACTGAGGTGCATACAGACTCCAGCGGGGTCGGTCTTGCCGCCGTCCTCGCGCAGCGCAAGCCCGGCTACTCCGAATACGTGGTCGCCTATGCGAGTCGTACGCTGACAAAAGCAGAGGCCAATTACAGCGTGACTGAAAAAGAGTGCTTGGCTCTAGTATGGGCGCTTGGCAAGTTCCGCCCATACTTATACGGTCGCCCTATTGATCTAGTAACGGATCACCATGCGCTTTGTTGGCTCGCCACGCTGAAAGATCCATCTGGCCGCTTAGCACGCTGGGCACTCCGAATCCAGGAGTACGATATTCGCGTTGTCTACCGCTGCGGACGCAAGCACACTGACGCAGACGCCCTGTCCCGTTCACCTCTACTTCCAGACTCGGCCTGCGGAACCACTTGCGCTCACCCCCTGTCATCCCTTGACCTAGACTCGATTGGCAACGAACAGCGCCGTGACCCATGGATCGCTTCTCTTTTCGCCTATCTTTCTGGATCATCGATCACCCCTGTATCCCGAACCCTCCGACGCCAAGCTGTTCATTTCGCCATTCGTGATCAGCTGCTCCACCGACGCAACTATGCTCCCGAAGGCCGTAGATGGCTACTAGTCATTCCCCGCAGCTTGAGATCCCAAATCTGTGCCTATTTTCACGACGATCCGCAATGTGACCACGCCGGAGTATTTAAGACTTACGAACGTATCAGCCACCGCTACTACTGGCGGGGAATGTACACTTTTGTACGAAAGTTTGTTCAGTGCTGCCCTGACTGTCAACGTCACAAATTACCACCTTTACGTGCGTCTCGCGCCTTGCAGCCACTTCCGTGCCCTGCCAAACCCTTCGATTACGTAGGCATTGACCTCTACGGCCCGCTTCCCATGACACCCGATGGCAATCGGTGGATCACAGTTTCGGTGGACCATTTGACACGCTACGCAGAAACCGTGGCTCTACCGAGTGCTACAGCGCGGGATATAGCCTCTTTC
Source organism: Dermacentor silvarum (assembly GCF_013339745.2). Classification (NCBI taxonomy): domain Eukaryota; kingdom Metazoa; phylum Arthropoda; class Arachnida; order Ixodida; family Ixodidae; genus Dermacentor; species Dermacentor silvarum. Next base: position 191,489,859 of record NC_051157.2, read on the forward strand.
GTCCTGCATCGCTTCATCCTTCGACATGGCGTACCTCGAGAACTCTTCAGTGATAGAGGTCGCGCCTTCCTCTCCGAGGTCGTCGAAGCTCTGCTTTCGAATTATTTATCGAACGAGCACGGCTTACCATCCGCAAACTAAAGGGCTCACGGAACGGTTTAACCGCACTCTCGGTGATATGCTCGCGATGTACGTGGCATTTGATCATGGGAACTGGGACCGCGTACTTCCTTTTGTAACGTTCGCATACAACACCGCGACACAAGCTACTAGGGGTTTTTCACCTTTCTTCATCTTATATGGACGGGAACCATTGCATACCATCGGCACTCTCCTTCCATACCCTCCTGACGCTTCCGAGTGCCCACCTGTGTACGAAGCTGCCCGACAAGCCGAAGAGTGCCGCCAGCTCGCGCGCACCTTTACGTCACAAGAACAACAGCGCCAGAAGGAAGGCCGCTCCGATTCGCTGCCCAGTCCCACGTACGCCCCAGGGTCTCTTGAATGGCTGGCTGTTCCTTGCTAAACTCCACGCCTTTCCTCAAAACTCGTCCCAAAGTACGAAGGGCCTTACCGCGTCTTGGAGCGAACGTCCCCGGTGAATTTTCTCATCGAGCCACTTTCTCCATCTAACGACATGCGCCGGCGTGACCGTGATCTCGTCCACGTGGCGCGTCTCAAGCCCTACCATGAGCCTCTGCCAACAACCTCTTAGGTCGCCAGGATGGCTCTTTTTTTGCGGGGGCGATTGTGAAGAATAATACGCGCCTCCGTCCAGCGGCATCGCCAACGGTCTGCTCGCGCTGCTGGTCGCGGGTGTCTTTGTAGACCTTGCTCCACGCTGCCTCGCCGTTCTTGGAACTCGAAGCGTCCTTGAAGGACACTTGCCAATAAACCTCTTCTCAATATATATATATATATATATATATATATATATATATATATATATATATATATATATATCTATATATTGTGAGCGGCATTTTGCGCATATTGTCGTCGTCAGTGTACAAACATCATCTTGTGTGAGCGCATTTTGCGCATATCGTCGTCGTCATCTGTACATACGACTCATAATCATCTTTTGTCTCGTGCGGTGCTTCGTCTCTGACTCGGGCGACTGCTCGGAAATAAAGGCATCGCATCGATAGACGTCTCACAAGTGGTGGTTACTTTCCCGATTCCCCTGGAGCTCCGGTCCGGTCGTCGTTTGCTCTCGCCTACCAGGTGATGGCAGAAACCAACCCATCCACCAGTGCCGCTACCACCTCTACTCAGCCAGCTGGGACTATCTGGACGGTGAACACCACACACCGCGATCCTCCCGTCTTTGCCGGCCTCCGCGGCGACGACGTGGACGATTGGCTCGATCACTACAACAGAGCCAGCGACGCCAACCATTGGGACGACACGCACAAATTGCGGTATGTCTTCTTTTACCTAACCGAAGTTGCGAAGACGTGGTTTTTTTAACCACGAAAGTGACTTTTCGGACTGGCCATCGTTCACCCAGCAATTTCGCCAGATATTCGGCATGTCGTCTGGACGCTCCGAAATCGCGAAACAGAGGCTGGCAACGCGCGTACAAGACCAGGACGAGTCCTATACATCCCACATTGAGGACGTCCTGGCTCTCTGCCGCCGCGCGCAGAGTGACATGGCGGAAGCTGACCGCGTTCGCCACATACTGAAGGGCATCAACACAGTCGCCTTTAATGCTCTCGTCATGCAGAGCCCAAACTGCGTTGGTGATACTATCACAGCATGCCAACGTCTAGACACGCTCCAGTCTATTCGCCTGCCACGCGCCTCTTGCGACCCTCGTATCAACGGTTGATGCTGAGTTGCGAGCACTGATACGCACGCTCATCAGGGAGGAACTTCGCGGACATCTTTCGGGACCTGCGACACTTGCGACCGTTCGCCCCGCTCCTTCTGGACTGTGTGACATCATCAAGGACGAACTGGCGTCGATGACAAACGCCCAAATGGACAAGTCTACTGGACCATGTCGTCCAAGTTATGCTGAAATTGCCTCCCGGCCTCCTTCGGCCGTTCAGTCTCCACCCGCCGAAGGTTACCGCGACCCCCTAGCTTCGCTGGCAGCGAATACTCCTGCACAGCCGTACTACTCTCCTTGGCGGTCGTCGCGCCCGGTTTGTTTCTACTGCGGTATTCGCGGCCACATTTCTCGCTACTGCCGTCGGCGTCCGCAGGATGAAAGGCGGGGCTATGCTACCTTTGAGCGAGACAGCGCACCTAGGTTTGATTACTAGGTTCCCGGGCGTCACCCAGGTGAAAGGCGAGGTTACGCCAACTTTGAGCGAGACAGGACACCAGGGCCAGATTCCTACGTTCCCGGACCGTACACAATCTCCTCTGGTCGCTCTCCTTCACCTTCCCAGGACATGGCTCGAGCATCCCGCTCGCCCCGGCGTCGCTCTCCTTCACCTTACGGCCGTTCCTCATGGCCCTTACGCGCTGCTTGTCATGTTGTGGACACCCGCTCGGAAAACTAGAGGCTGCAGTTTTTGGAGGAGAAACTGCATCGTGTCGCACTCTCCCAATTTCTCCTGCTCGCCCCGACAATTTGCTCTCGGTTTGTGTGGAAGGTGTTTCCGTCGACGCCCTTTAGATACTGGAGCCGCTATTTCTGTTATACATCGTGAACTGTGCTTTCGTCTGCGAAAAGTGCAAACGCCGTATGTTGGTCCGGTCCTTTGTGGTGCCAATCACGTTCCCATCGTGCCTACCGGACAGTGCACAGCTCGCGTTCTGATAGACGGTATTCGTCAACATGTGCAACTTGCGGTGCTTTCGACGTGCGCTCATCAGATTATACTAGGATGGGACTTCCTATCCGCTGCTTCTGCACTAATTTCGTGCGGCGACCCAAGGATTCACATCAGCGACACCGAGACTTATCCAGTTTTCGGTTCCCCGTGTGCCAACCTTATTGCAGCAGCGGATTTTCTTATCCCACCAGACGAAGAACGTATTCTTACCGTTGGGTCAACAGACATTGTCGACGGAGACGCAGTGGTTGTACCTTCTCAGCGTTGCACTTCTCGAGGACTCGCGATCGCTTCTTGCTTGGTCCGGTTCTCGAGTGGCTATGCCAGCCTCACAGCCTTTAATACGACTCCTGAGCCACTACTATTGCCGAAAGAGTCTACTATCGCCAAGCTCGCCGACGCTGCGCCGGTATGTGTCGTCAGTGTTTCGCCTGCCACATGTTCCGCGCATTGTACGCCCGCAGAAGGCGATATTAGTGCTATTAAGGCCACCTTGAGTGCAGATCTCAATCCGGCCCAGACCAATCCACTCCTCACCATTTTAGTGAAGCATGAAGCTTGTTTCGACGTTTCTTCGCGAGGCCTGGGTCAGACCACTGTAATTACTCATCGAATTGAAACAGACGGCTCTCGCATCATTCGCCGTCGCCCATACCATGTGTCACCTTCGGAGCGAAAAGTTATAGAAGAACAAGTAAACGACATGCTGACACGCAACATTATAAGGCCTTCAGCAAGCCCTTGGTCTTCTCCTGTTGTGCTTGTTAAAAAAAAAGGATGGTTCTGTGCGCTTTTGCATCGATTATAGGGCGCTAAACAAAATTACCCGTAAGGATGTTTATCCAATGCCTCGTATTGAGGATGCTTTGGATACCTTACAAGGTGCCGCGTATTTCTCGAGCCTCGACTTGCGCTCCGGATATTGGCAGATTCCCATGCATGAGCCAGATAAAGAAAAACTGCGTTTGCTACACCTGATCGCCTTTTCGAATTTAACGTGATACCTTTTGGACTGTGCAATGCACCAGCTACGTTTGAACGTATGATAGATACAGTACTCCGTGGCTTAAAATGGAAGACCTGCCTTTGTTACTTGGACGACATTGTCATCTTTTCGTCGAATTTCTCCCAGCACCTACGACGTCTAGACCAAGTTCTCGCGTGTCTAGCAAAAGCTGGTCTCCAACTCAATACTAAAAAGTGTCCCTTTGCAAGCCGAAGCATTAACGTATTGGGCCACGTCGTCAGTAAGCATGTCATCCAGCCTGATCCCGATAACATCGCTGCAGTACTGCAATTTCCGCCACCAACCGCACTTAAAGAACTCCGCAGCTTTCTAGGACTGGCCTCCTACTTCCGCCGCTTCGTCCGTGACTTCGCCACCATCGCCGCTCCTCTACACAAACTTCTGACTTCGAGCGCGTCCTTTGTGTGGTCGAACGACTGTGAAGCCGCCTTCCAGACCCTCAAACGAGTTCTCACGTCAGGGCCCGTTCTCCGTCATTTCGATGCAACGGCCCCGACTATTCTACACACTGATGCCAGTGGGCATGGAATTGGCGCTGTCCTGCTACAGCGGAATCAGAAGTCCAAAGAGCAAGTCGTGACTTATGCAAGTCGTGCTCTTTCTCCTGCTGAGCGCAACTACACGATTACAGAACAGGAATGCCTCGCCATCGTGTGGTCAATACAAAAATTTCGTCCCTATCTCTACGGCCGCCGTTTCACAGTTGTGACCGACATCATGCTCTCTGTTGGTTGTCGTCCCTGAAAAACTTGTCTGGACGTCTCGGCCGTTGGGTACTGCGCTTACAGGAATATGACTTCACTGTCACGTATAGACGATTTGCAGCAGCCGGTTTGTGCAACTGAAATCAGATGGCGCCACCGGAGCATCGCGCGTGTTGGACATCTCTCGCCTTGGGCGCGAACGAAATTACCATTTCTCAGTTGCGAAAGCGTAGCCAATGGCGTTTAACAAGCGTAGTTTGTCAAACGTCGAACAATATTCTGCTCCATGCGGAGATTAAGAGGGAAAATGCGTGCTGTGGTCGGATGCCAAAACTTTGATGGCGACATTAAGCAGTGGAACACGTCGGTGCTGACATACACGCGCCACAGCTGCATCAAGACTGCCCGTGCCCGAGGCCGTTTCCATGCACCGATTTTTCTCAGGAGAGAAAAACAAGCTAACCCGGCAATGCTGGATAGCGAACCTACAGAGAAAGAACTTCAATCCAGGCACATTGGCAAGTAAGTGGCAGATCTGTACCGAATAAGCGAACGCGCTCGGCTTGAGGAATAGTGTATAAACTTTTCCCATCTTGCGCTTGCTGCACATAAGGTCACCGTGCGGTGTTTCAGTGGCAGAACACAAGCATTAGCGATATCGTATTGGAACAGTCACTTGTTATCAGTGATGTTTTATCGTTAAGCGAAATACACGCCACGTGCGTGATATATCGCCGGGATCGGTGCGATTAAGGCGTACTAGTTGTCGCGGTGAGAACTCTGCAGATAAGATTGGAAAAGTGCTATCTGAATCGCATTTTAAATCTTAAGCTTGACGAATTCCTGCCTGCGCGTCTGATTTTACATATGTTGGTTTCGCTGCTGTATCGGAGGCACGGTGTGATCAGAATGTAGACTGGCGTTGTTGTGGCCAGCAACAGGTGCGCGAAAGTTAGCTGTGTTGACGCTGTAGGACAAAATTATTGTTTCAAACAAGGCTAGAAGCGTTGGTTGCGTGTTATCGTAAAGTGATATACAATAATGTCACAATTTTGTGATGTCAAGAGAAAGCATGAAATAAAAGTAAATAATTTCAATCTCACCAGTTTAACATTATTGATTAGCTGCGTTTTAAAAGTAGCGGTAACTACAAATCACTGTTTCCTTCTGCCTTGTGCCTTTCAGTGTTCCCCCAAAGCGCATACTGAATATATATATATATTATATATTATATATATAGATTGAAGGTCCTCACAGGCTCCGAAGTGGAGTATTGCGTGAGAGGGGTTACAAAGGTTAAACAATAGAATAAAAAGGAGCAAAAATCCTGTTATACATGAATTCACCAAAATATAACTGATACAATATTTACGATAAAGATTATTTCCATTTATACAATTCAGGCTGGAGTAAGAAATTTTAAATATACAGGTAAATCAATTTAAAACACGTTCACATGACATAATCGCAAAATGAATTTCGAAATCAACAATTAAATGGGCACTTAACTCTTGTCTAAAATCACTGGATTACATATTAGCTATTGTGTCGGAAGGTCATTCCAATATTAATAGCCTGTGGCAGGGCGGATGAATTAAACGCGTTAGTTTTGCCAAGAGGCGTGGAAAAGCTATGCTCATTATGCAGACGTCTTGATGAACGGAAGGAGAGTTAATTTAGGAAAACGAATGTTCACTGTGACTATTTTGTGCAATAAACAAAGTCGCGAAACATTCGACGTTTTTCTAAAAGCGGGAGTGCCAGTGCTGTCTTTATGCTTGTTACGCTAGAATGTATGCTATAATCTCTGATGATGAAACGAGCGGCCGGTTCTGAATAGCATCAAGGTGATTGATTAGATAAGTTTGGTAAGGTGACCAAAGGGCGATCATATCAAGTGAGGGCGAACAAATGTCTGATACGCTAGCTTGCGAGTAGTTTGAGGAGCATCGTAAAGATTACGCTTCAGATAGCCGAGTGTACGCGATGCTTTTGCTGTAATTGTGGTGATATGAGTTGACCATGAAATGGTTGGTGTAAGATGGACGCCTAGATACTTATATGAGGATGTGCTGGAAAGAGAACGGTTGTTAAGCGTGTAGTTAAATGAGAATTCATACGTTTACGACTAAAGGAATCAACTTGCATTTTTCTGTATTTAAAGTCATTTGCCATGAGGAACACCAATGGGAGATTCGATCAAGGTCTTGTTGAAGAGTGATGTCGTCATGATGCGCATGAATTTGTCTGTAGACGACACAGTCATCCGCATACAACCGAATTGTCGATGAAATACCGGAAGGAAGGTCATTTATGAAAATGAGAAATAAAAGCGGACCTAGCACGCTACCCTGAGGTACAACGACCCCTATATATATATATATATATATATATATATATATATATATATATATATATATTATTTACTTTAATCTTCATAGCCTCTTTTGACATGGCGAAATTGTGACATTATTGACACTATGGAATTATGACATTATTTGTGATTATGGAAAGACATTGGCAGCACATTGCACTATTGCCTTTTTTTGTCGCATTTGTGGCAGTTTGCAATAAGAACTGCATGCGTTACCTATGTGCGTGCTTTTTATTATGTGGACTCCTTTATTCTTATGTTCAAATGAAAGCAAACCATTCTAAATATTACATGAATCACCCTTTTCTTTCAGGTAGGTTCTATTCACTTTGTTGATGGGCGTCCAACCAAGGACTATCCCTACCCAACACTGCAGCTTGGAACACAGCTATATGCTGCAGATACCATCCATGGATTGACACAAAGTTTTCCCAACATTGCCACTGTCAAAAAGGTTGATGCACTCTGCAAACCCCCTGTAGTTCTGTGCAGGCTTCCCATCTTGGTCGATTGCCTTGACCATGTAGTCGTAGACAACTGAAATAGGGAGAAACATTTGTATGTACTGCGGTAATAAAAAAAATGGTAATGAAAAAAGGTGATTTTTTTAGTTACTCCTCTATACATTTGCAGATGTTTAAAAGAACTAAAATAACACGATAGATACAGTCTGATATTAAACTGATCGTTTGAATTTATAAATTATAGTTCTGGAGTTTCAATAATTAATACATATTTGATTACTAAGCTGGTGTTGCTCTCCTATGAAGAGTTTGAAAAGTTGAAACGCGAGCTCTAATTTATAAAACGCTTGAGTTACAGCCAAAGTTATGCCCCTGTCACATGGCCACTTTCGATCGCGATCGAGCCTCGTTCCGCTCGGACTTTCGATCGCGATCAAAAATAATCGCTACTACAAGTCCAAGGATCAGGATCGTGTTGTTTGGGCTCGAACGCTGTAAGTGTAACTAAGTGCGAAGCAATTAATAACGTGCGTAATAGGTAGTAAAGGTAGCAAATCAATTTACAGAAAAATTACTTTTTCTTCAGTATTTTAGGTAAAACGACGTGCCACGTCCGCCGATTCTGATCGTCTGCAAATCTCAGAACCACGTGCATGGCGTCGGCACAGCACAGAGATTTTCCAAATTATAAGTGCATAAAAAAATCACTTTTTTCGCACTGTCTGCCTTTTTAGAGGGTAATTTCTTCGGATCTCTTTCTTTCTCGTTGTACCTCGTTTTCTGTCACACTGAGCTAGAAGCTGCTAACGTCGGTCTCCGATCGAAATCGGACACTTTGATTACGATTTGCGGATCACGACCGACAATAGCGACTGAACGCGCCCGTGTGACAGGGGTTTTACTATGAAACAATACCCGTTCGGGGGCATTCAGTTAGTACACCCAACGAACACAATCTGCAGCTCTGAAGTCAACTACGCGAACTATTGCGTGCCCGCCGCACTGGTGAATTCTGCAGAGATCAGTGCACCAGTATCGAGGCAAACGCTTAGCTCAACGTATGTGGGAAGCTAAAGTACCAGCGAGCGAGACGTCAACACACAAGCGGACACGGATTTTTTTCACTCGGCGCTCAAGCATACACATTCGAGGCCGTCAAGCAAAGCGCGAGAGGCTGGGCAACCACTTCAAACAGCTCAGATCGTAGCTTAAGTACACCGCAGCTAACCACAAAAAGAAAAAGAACTAGCGAACTGACGTGAACGCCGCACAAGAAAGCCTCCATGAGCTCGAATCGCTCGGCGCGGAAACTAGCGACGTGCATGCACGATGATCGAGCGCCAGAGCGTTCCGGGGCGAGCACATACAACGTTAAAATGACAAAAAAATTGTTCACTTACATGATCGTTGAACCATGGGCCAGAGCTTTGTGCCGTCGATCCAGCCGCTGTCCATCGGTGGACCCGAAACAATGCCGCTTGTCCAACCGTCGCCCATGAATACAGTAGTACGGCTGCTTCGCTGGCCTTCAACCCAAGGCCAGTCATGCCGGCGCAATCGCGTGATAAAACATGGCCGCGCCCGTGCGCCGCTGCTGAAAACCGTCTATAGGTCCCGCAAACAACATCGAGATGCCGACGCTTTATCGCGCTTGCCCGCTGTCGCCAAACGCCCATGCTTCACCTTCGGTATGCACGTCACCATCTAGCCACACGTCTCAGCACACGCCCAGTACCCCGGGACAGTCAGTGCCTCAGTTGACTTTCTCCCCGTCTACTGACCTCGTCTCACTCCAACGTACTGACCCATACTGCCGTACGCTGATCGACCGACTTCCTGGCTTGGCACGACCCCCCAACAGTCGCTTAAGACGACAACTTTCGCGTTTTAAGCTTCAAGGTGGAGCGTTATTTCGATCAATCTACCATCCTTCCGGTAACCGATGGGTACCAGTGATACCTCGCTCACTTCGACTCCAAGTATTGGAAGCATTTCACGACGACGCGACGGCTGGCCACTTGGACTTTCATAAGACCTACGACCGCATCAAAACGCGTTGTTTCTGGCCGGGCCTTTCTACCTCTGTCGCCAAATACGTTGGATCCTGCGCGTCATGCCAGCACAGAAAACGCTCGACATCCCTTCCAGCCGGTCCTCTGCAGCCTCTACCATGCCCGTCCGCCCCCTTCGAAATTGTGGGCATAGTCTTGTACGGGCCCATCTAACTCACGCCCGCTGGTCACCGCTGGATCGTTACCGCAGTGGATCATCTAACGCTGTACGCTGAGACAGCTGCTCTTTGCTCTGGTACTGCCTCCGAAGTCGCCGAGTTTTTCGTGCACAGTATCGTTTGCGCCACGGCGCACCTCGTGTCCTCCTGAGTGACCGTGGCAAAACGTTCCTATCGCATGTCCTACGTGAAGTCCTCCAGGCCTCGGACACCGCCCATAAGACCACATCATCGTACCATCCGCAACACAATGGTCTTACCGAGCGTTTTCATCGAACTTTGTCTGACATGATGTCAATGTATGTTCGACCCGATCACACCAACTGGAACACCATCCTACCTTTTGTGGCGTTTGCGTATAATACTGCCGTCCAACGTACAACCAATTACAGTCCCTTCTTCCTTGTGTACGGTTGTGCGCCGTCTTTCGTCTTGGGACACTACACTCCTTTCAGCACCTGCTGCTCCATCCGCGTCTCTTCCTGAAGAATTTGCAGCTCGCATCTCCCGGTGCCGTGAAATTGCCCGCGCCGCCAACACCGCTACCATTCAGGACAAAAGGAAAATTCGCTATGATGCGACTGCGTCGCGTTGCTTCGTTCCGCCCAGGCGACGAAGTTCTTTTGTGGACACCTGGTCGCGCACCGGGGCTCTGTGAAAAATTTCTCCACAGATATCTCGGGCCCTACACCGTTTTGCAACGAACTTCGGCCGTTAACTACCGCGTCACTCCTGTCCGCTCAGCTACTGACCGCCGCCGCCGCATTACGGAAATCGTTCACGTATCTCGCCTGAAACCCTACATGCGCCGTACCTACCCTTTCTAGCCTGCGGTCTTCCTGACCGCTTTCCTGAAGGGGGGGGGGGGGGTGTGGAGTTAGTGTGAGCGCATTTTGCGCATATCTTTGTCGTCAGTGTACAAACGACTCATCATCTTCTGTGAGCGCATTTTGCGCATATCGTCGTCGTCATCTGTACCTAAGACTCATCATCATCTTTTGTCTCGTGCGGTGCTTCGTCTCTGACTCGGGCGCCTGCTCGGAAATAAAGGCATCGCATCGGGTCGACGTCTCACAATATATATATATATATATATATATATATATATATATAGATTGAGGCAAGCTACGACGAACTTCTATTTACTTGACGTTTTCGGCTGGTGAACCAGCCGAAAACGTGCAGTAAATAAAAGTTCGTAGAATGGTGGCTTCCTTGGCTAGTTGGTTCATTGCAACTTGTGTAACTGCGCGAAAAATAACAAGGAAGGGACGACGATAGAGACAGAGTGAAAAGAGCACTGACTTCCAACTGTTTGTTCTACCGGCGATGCTAGGCATACGTACACACATAAGAAGCGTCAGCAGGAAAGAAAAAGCAAGGAAATAAGGAAAGAAACATCAGTCAGCATTTTTATTTATTTTTTATTTACAATACCTTAAATACCCCTGTTGAAGGGGCTTTACATGAGGGGTGGGCGAACATTCAAATTAGCAGGAACACAATTTGGTATGTTACACGGCAAGCAAAGACAGGCAGACATCTCGATAATTACAATAGGACATCCACATAGACATGGGAAAGATAATGCTACAGGTAATACAAGCAGTTGACACAATCAGGCAAGTGATTCAATGGCAGACCTAAAACGCGCAGGATCAGCATGAACAATGGCGCTGACTGGAAGGTTGTTCCACTCGACGGCTGTTTCAGAAAAGAAGGAATGAAGATGAGCAGTTGTCCGAGCATGTGGTGGATAAACTGCTTTATGGTGGCTGATACGGCTTGAAAGACGGTGTGCTGGTTTGGTAAGGGTGTTTTCGGGAGGGAGGGTATGCTAGAGTTTATGATAAAGGCAAAGTCTGAAGGTTTTGCGACGCCTATCTAGTTTCGGAAGATTAGCTTTTGATTTTAGCTGAGTGACACTTGTATGGTATGAGTAGTCCGAAAAGATGAATCTGGCTGCACCGATTTTGTACCGACTCGAGGGTCTTGCCAAAGTTTTGTTTATGGGGGTCCCAGATTGCGCATGCATATTCTAACTTTGGTCTCACAAGAGTTTGATAGGCTAATAACTTAACGGAGGGTGGGCAAAGTGCGATGTTGTGTCGTAGATAGGCAAGGGTGCGGTTGGCTTTTTTTTTTGTGATGTGCATGACGTGCGATGACCACGTGAGATCGCGGGTGATGTGAAGTCCTAAATATTTGAGGGAATCTACTGAAGAAATGACCTCGCCATTAAGCATGTACGTACAAGTTTGATATTGTTGTCGTCTATGAAAAGAGATTACGGAAGTTTTCTTAAAATTAAGCACCATGAGCCATGTTTGACACCAATTGTCAACGTTTGTTAGGTCGCGCTGAAGCATTAGTTTATCGGTGGGATTTGTGATGGAACGGTAAATGACACAATCATCTGCGAATACGCGAATGTTTGAAGAGATGCACGCGGGTAGATCATTGATGTAAATTAAGAAAGTAGCGGGCCGAGTACTGTTCCCTGTGGGACACCGGATGCGACAGGAGACAAAGTGGAGTTCACTTCGTTGGCGGAAACAAACTGTTCGCGGTTGGTGAGGAACTCTCTTATCCATTCAAGCACTAAGGGGCTTAAGTTGAGATGCGATAGTTTTAGCAAGACTCGATGATGAGGTACTTTATCGAAGGCTTTTTCATAATCGACAAATATGGCATCTACAATAATGTTATTATCTAGACTAGAACTGATATCATTAATAAAGAAAGCTAATTGAGTTTCGCAAGAAAGGCCCTGCCGGAATCCGTGTTGGTTAGACAACGTGGGAGTGATTAACGTGCTCCATTATTTTTGAACATACACTGGTGAGGGTAATGGGATGGTAAGTATTTGGTGAGGCATTTTTTGGAATAGGTATAACTTTGCCAATTTTCCAATCTAAAGGAACAGAACCTGATTCGAGAAACTGTTGGAAAATTTGCGCTAGAATGATACCCAGTCAAAAAACCCGACAGGCTGTCGGCTTGTCGGCTATATGTTATTTTAGCCTGTCGGCCTGTAAGGCTGTCGGCTCGTCAGCCTGTCGGCGTCCGCCTGTCGGTGTCGGCCTGTCGGTGTCAGCCTGTCGGTTTGTAATCCTGTCGGAACATTCTATTCCGACAGGCCGCAATTGCGGCAGTATTCTCTGGCAATCACTTTCAGCGATAGTTTCACTTTCGCGAGAGTTCATGGCTCGGCCCACGAAAGCTCTTGCATTTTCCCGACGCTTGTGCGCAGGCATGCAGTGCCGATTCTCGCAAAAGTGAAACTACCTCCGAATGTGATTTTCCGAAAATACGATCCCTAGTGGCGTCATCAAGCATGCTTGATTATGCTGTCAGACAGTTCCTAAATAGAAAATACACCTTGATTGATGGTTTCAAAGTTTTATTGCACAGTAATTCACACGCAGCCATCATATACATGCAGACAAAAATACTGTATTTACTGTACATAGGTCCTATTTCTCGAAATTAATGAAGCTACTCAATCAATGTTACCAACAAATTTCTACCTATATTCATGAAAAAGCTAGCAAAAGTACCGAGGCAATGGCATTCCTCTGCCACGCCTGGGTTCAAGCAGCACATGGGCGCCTGCTTTACTAGTACATTATTTGTAACGTGTAGTAAATATACACAACAAAGTAGAAAGCAAAACTAGTATTAAGAAATCTAATAAAGTATGTTTGGGGACCATCATTGGAGACAAGCAAAGTCTCAACATGGGTTATAAATGTGCGAGGGGGCCTGCCAGCTGAGATTCAGACTGGTTTTAAATGATGCTGCATATACAGCACACTCGACAGCGTTAAGGACATCGTCATTTGGGGTGCCGAGGACACCTGTGCAGCATTCATCAAGGATGACTTCTCTGGCAAGTACGAAGAGGATCCAGCTTGCAGCATTGACTCGCCTCCCTTTTCAAAGGCTAAGAAGGCCAAGACGACCAAAGTGAGCGCCATCATCAGGGCAGCATACGAGGCTTCTCCGGAGCTACCAAAACACACGAGCATCAAGAAGTGGACGCTCTTGGTATTTACGTCACATATGAAGAATATACCACAGTGGTGGTCGTGGCACACCTACAGCATATTAATTCAACAGAACTAGGAAGGGTCCTGCTGTAAAAGGTGGGATGCCCCTGAGTGGGCAGTACAGCAGGGAAGAAACAGTTTTGCTGCTTAACATACAGAAGAGGGAAAATTTGTTTCAGCATTCCCAAATAACATGAGCACGGAACACAACCAAAGCAGAAGAAAAGCACGATCAAAGACCTTACAAAACAAACATGCAAGAAATCCAGACATATACTACACGGACGTGCGTAGAGTGGCAACAAATTCACAATAGTCCACAGTGATAACTGGCTCCATTCGGACCCCTTTGGCTTGCACGGAGGAGGCAGTAGCCATAGCACTGGCCTTTCAAGATGCAGAGGCAGAAGATCAATCTCCATTGGTCCTGACGTACTCCCAGGCAGTGGTCCATTCATATATAACGGGCACCATTCCACACAAAATCCACAGCATGCTAGGCACCACCCTAGAATGGCACCACGTAATAATGTAGTGCCCGGCACACTCTGGGCACAAGGGAAATGAGAAGGCCGACCAAACTGCTAGAGGATCCCTACGAGGAACCCCTGATCCACCAGCACGACATCCCCGAAGACCAAAGAGACAAAAATACAGCCACCTACACCCAGACCGTACAGGGAAACAGGCCAGCTACTGGCTCTTCTTACAAACACACATCATCATCAACCTATATTTATGTCCACTGCAGGACGAAGGCCTCTCCCTGCGATCTCCATTACCCCTGTCTTGCGCTAGCCGATTCCAACTTGCGCCTGCAAATTTCCTAACTTCATCCCCCCCACCTAGTTTTCTGCCATCCTCGACTGCGCTTCCCCTTCTTGGTATCAATTTTGTAACAAATGATCCACCGGTTATCCATCCTACGCATTACATGGCCTGCCCAGTTCCATTTCCCCTCTTAATGTCAACAAGAATATCGGCTATCACCATTTGCTCTCTGATCCACACTCTCCTCCCGTCTCTTTAGGATAGACCTAAACTTTTTCGTTCCTTCGCTATTTTTGTGGTCCTCCACGCATATCAATACATCCAAATACTTCATAAGATGCATACACCCTGCCACTTCCCTTGGTGGGCCAAGTCTCATCCACGTAATGTGGATATGTAAGCAACGACTTCCAAATTCTAAATTCACCCCCTAACGGCGCAAATTCCAAGCAACAGGCAGCGGGACGTTTGGCTTGCTAGCGAAAATCTAGAGAGCCAGAGAGCTCTTCTTGATCAAGCCCAGCAAGCTGCAGAGACCAATGGAGCTCTAAACTGAGGCACCCACCCACCACCCAAGACCCTTAAGAGAAATAATTTAAGTTTACACTACTACTGCTAAAGAAAGATATTGGTTGACTTAATTCAAACTAAAACTTTCTAAATTTCTCAACTAATTCAATACATAGTGGTCGACCTATACTCATGTTGGACCTATTTTTTAGTAAATACGGTAAGCACTAACTCCACAAAGAAAGGTAGAAGTGCTAAGCTGGTAAGGTCAATATACAAAGTCTGTCCAGAAGTTTGAGCAGTTCATGTCACTACATTCTCTGCCGCGTTTTTGCTGGCTCAGTGCACAAACTTTTGGGACAAGCCCCGTAGCTATCAGTACCAGTAGCACTACCTTCTTTGCGCGTCAGCGAGTTTCTGCGCCAATTGCCTGCGCACTTCTTTCTATCTTTTTTTCTCGTCTTCCGGCGTGACACTGTTGCCCATGAAGATCCGGAGGAGGCCTGCGAAAGAAAACCAATCACGAGTACAAAAGTAATGAAAGCATCTAAACAATAATTTCCAGCATGCACAGTGCAAGTTCCCAACAATATGCCCACGGTTCAATGAAATATTTTTGCAAAGCTGCATTTTCAATAACCAAACTGCAGATTACTTTTTTCATGTTAACTCACATGCCTCAAATTCTTTCTACCGTTTTAACATGAAATATTTCAGTAGCAGATGATCGCAACACAGTGCTTTAGCACTAGCTTCGCTTTTACTGTGGCTATTTGCATGTACCATCTATACATGAGTAGATCAGTTCATTGGAACAGTATGTTAATATACTTTTCAAGGATGACAACTTTTGTGGTGTCACGGCTGGTCTGGCCTCAGTCCTTCCCTTGGATCGCGACTTGTTGGACAAAGTCCCGGTCACGCTTCTTTTAAGCTCATCTGGCATCCAATACATTGTGGACGCCATACGGCAGAACATAGTCAGACGTAGACCGCAATAATTTCCCCCAAGCAGCCGTTTCTATTCATTGCCCGGATCCAGCATACACCTGCAATATATAATAACACATACATAGCTTGTAGCTAACAGGTTTTATACTGGACGATATACACTATGCATTTTCTAAACTCTACTGTTTTCTGGCGTTCTGGCCATTTATTAGTTGTAGTGGGCTGACCTGCATGAGCAGAACGAAATTATACAGTAAAATTTTTAAAAATCTTTTAGACACTCCCACATAAAAATCTCCCAAGCATAAATAGCAATAGCTGAATTTGTTAAATTGACAATGATCTGCAAGAATATTCACTGCTATCTATAGCTCGATGAACTCACTAACATCTACCTTGACATTGGGTAGCCGAATTTCAAATACATGTGTTGTCTGTAGGACCACTCTTTATCTGTGCGGTCACTAGATGCAATATAGAAATGTGCACGAGCATTGCATTCCAAGGACTGCATGATTACATAATTATGCCATCAACATTAATGTACACATACAAAAAAAACCTTCACACAAGTGACACGGCTGAATAAACGTACACTCGCCAACTGGGGGGGGGGGGGGGGCGCTGCGAGCGCGCGACCGGATCAGATGTGCAGTGTTTCTGCTCCGTCGTTTTTCGCACGGAACCGCTAGCCACCTCTTCGGACCCCTAGGAAAACCTTACCACCGTCTCCGGAATGTGACCCGGTTCATCTGGACACCACGTTCTGGAAAGTGGACTCATCTTACGACCTTCTCGGGCATTTTACATCTCGACGCCGGTGGCGGCCCAGCTAGGCCTACTAGCTATGGCGCCTCCCGGCAGATCGGGGAATCGTCCCCAAACTACTCCTGCACCTGAGGCGGACACTTACACCGGATACGACCCCCACGGCATGCTGTGGACAACCGTCCAGATCTCGGACAGCAGACCGGAGCTGCCCCAAACCTTTAAGAGCACCGCGCTTGCTGCCGCGGTGGCAAGACGAGAGCGGGCGAGCGGCGCAGCAATTGCAGCTGCTGACGCGGCAGCTCAAACCTGTTCCACAACACTCCCGCCGCCTGCGACGCGCTCCGCGGGCCCGCAGCAGGGGAAGAAGAAACCCACGTGGCAACCTCTACCTCTGCCAAAGCCGAAAACGACGGATTTCGTCGTCGTCCTCAAACCGCGGACTCGATTGTCCCTCACCGCCGTTTTCCCCGAGAACGGAGCCGGCAGCGCGCTCATCGCCCACTTGGAGCAAACGCCAACCGGCTGGTCACAGTAGTGATGGCGCGGGACCAAAACCTCATCCTGGCCTACACCGCAGACCCGCTTATTGCGGACAAACTGATTGGCGAACTCACAGTTCTCTCCTCAGTCGGACCGGTGCCCCTTTTCGGGTACCTACGCGCGGATACTCAGGACTCTTGCTACGGAGTGGTGACAGTGCGTAGTACCGACTCCGAAGCCGAACTTCAAAAACGCCTCTACTGGCCGGAGGGCGAGATGCTCCACATCCGGCGATTAGGCACCACCAACAAGGTGAGGCTCACCTTTTCCGGCAAGGTCAAGCCCAGGTACGTCACTTACGACGCCCTGCTAATCCTGGTACATCCGTACAAAAAAACCATACCAGCATGTAGCCAGTGCGGATCTGTTGGGCACCGCCCCGACGCCTGCCCTGGCCCTAAGCCGGACCTCTGCGGCACCTGTGGCACCACGGTGCCACTTATGGATGGCGCTCGCGCACCTCACGAGTGCACACCAAAGTGCGCTATTTGCGCCGGACCCCACGTCACCGGGGACCGGAGCTGTAAGGCGCGCTACAGGGCCCCACCACCCAAATCGCCCACCCCTCCACTGGAGCGCCAACCCGGCCCCACGAAAGGCAAACGCCAGCGACCACGGAAGCCGAGGCCGCCCGACACCCGGGCTTCACAGCAGGTGACTCCATCTCCTGCCACCAAATCTCCTCCACCCCCGCATCCTGGAGCGGGGACCCACGAGCCTTCCAAGCGAGGCCACACTCCGCCGGGACCTCCCACCGAGAGGTCTCCATCGAGGCAGGGCCCACCTGCCTCCTCCACATCGCACCCGCCGCCACCCGGACTCCAGCGTGCTGCCCAACGGGAACTCACATGGGCTGCTCGCATCCGACAAGGACCTCAGGTGAGCGGCACGGGTACGGCAGCCTCCCCACCTCGACACCCCCCGAACCCACCCACACCTCCCACTCCCTCGCGGGAACAAATCGAAATCCAGCAACTTAAGGCCAGAGTGGCCTCGCTAACACAGGCAATGGAGGCGCTCGTGAACCGCTCGCCCCCACTTCCTACCTCGACACTTTCCGGGCCAGCACCGGAAGCGATGGACAGTGCCCCCTCTGAACAAAGGGACTGCACGGCACTCCTCGCTCCGATTGAAGCGCGTCTCAGCAACCTGGAGGGCCAAATGGCCTCCATAGTAACCACTATCGAGGATAGACTAGCTGCTGCCATTCAAACCGTATTCGACCGCATACCGGCCATGATAGTGGCCCAGCTGCCTCAAATCGTTTCCAGCACCCGTCGACCCACCACCAAGCTTAAACGGGTGAATAAATCGCAGATGCAACGGCCACTACCTCATATGGCCGAGGTTGATCGGCAGCCTGTCAGTTGACTGCAACCCCGGATAATATCCCCAGAACGAGCAGCGGAGCGCCTATGGACCTCTCTGCTCTACTGGAAGCCACCCAAAATTCTAATCCCCAAGATGGCGGGCCACGGTCTTAAATCACGCCGTACCCGCGCTAATTCGGACCCTCTTACAATCGTTCAGTGGAATTGCCGGGGATTTCGAGCCCGTACTAAGCGGGCTGCTCTCCGGCTCCACCTAGAAACCTATCCAGATTTACCCGCGGTAGTGGCTCTTCAGGAGCCAGGCGAGCACGCCGCCCTTACAAATTATACCGTGTATCAAAGGGACGCACAAACCGCAATATGCGTGCACCGAAATTACACCGCCAACTTGGTGGATCTAGAATGCGACCCGCCTTACTCGTGTGCTATGGTGACCCTCCTCCCACTTAGGAAGCAGGACCCATCCATACACATTCTTAACATTTACAGTTCACCCAAACTGCCCAACATAACTTACACCGACATCTTTAGGAAAGCGCGCGCGGCTGCAGGCAGGGAACCACTAGTCATAGTAGGTGACTTTAATGCCCCCAGCACCCATTGGGGTTACCATCGGGAGGAACGACGCGGTAGAAAATTGGTGGAACTGATTTCTACCATGGGCTTCACCCTCCTGACGGACCCCACACACCCAACACGCATTGGCAACTCTGTGACTCGCGACACATGTCCCGACCTCACACTGATCAAAAACATCAGACACGCAGAGTGGCTCAACACCGAGGAAACCCTCGGCAGCGACCACTGCATTATCCTCACCACAATCCGAACACACCCCCTTACCCGTCCTTACCAACAGGCAAAACTTCCCGACTGGACTAAATTCCGATTGGAGTACACCAATTCGATCCCCATACCCCACCAGGGCTACGCCACCTGGTCTCAACACCTCGTGTCATCACTTCGTCACACCGAGCAGACGGTTCAACTCTCAGAGGCCACACCTGCAGTGGACAACCACCTCCTGCACCTCTGGGAGGCTCGGCACAGCCTAGTCCGCCGCTGGCGCCGACAGAAACACAACCGAAAACTCAAACTACGAATCGCAGCCCTCACTCAAGAAGCGGACGAGTACGCGGCCCAGCTCGCCGATTCTAACTGGGTGGAACGCTGCAACACTGCCGCTACGCAGATGTCAAGTCGTAACACCTGGCGTCTTTTCAGGGCTCTCATAGACCCTAGCCAAACACGCACAGAAACACAAAAACACTTACAGCGTGCACTTCACGCATACGCGGGAGACGCGGAGAAATTAGCACAAGCGCTAAGAGATAAATATCTCAGCGGTCGCCAACAGGACCCCCTCGGACCGGCGTACTCCTATGCAGGCACGGAGAACGCTGACCTGATCGTTGCTTCCAACTCCACGATCTAAAGGCGGCCCTGTCCAAAATGAAACGAGGAACGGCGCCAGGCAGGGATCGAGTGACGGTTAGGCTTTTAGCCAACCTCCCTGACTCGGCGTACCTTCACCTCCTCGACTATTTCAATCAGATCTGGGAGGGGCGTGAGCCCCTACCAATTGATTGGAAAACGGCCTTGGTTACTTTCATACCCAAGTCAGGCAAATCCATTAACATTGACAATCTCAGACCCATTTCCTTAACCTCCTGTGTGGGGAAACTTATGGAAAGCATGGTCCGAGATAGGCTCTCTGAATATCTGGAAGCCCAACACACCTTTGCGGACACCATGTACGGTTTTCGCCCACATCACTCTGCACAGGACATTCTCCTGCAACTACTACGAGACGTTATCGAACCAGCGGAACACCCCAGTGACGACAAGGTAGTCCTCGCCTTAGACCTCAAGGGAGCTTTCGATAACGTCACCCATGACATCATTCTTACCCACCTCTCACAGACAAACTGTGGGCATAATGCTTTCAGGTATGTTCGCCAATTCCTCATGGAACGGCAGACATACCTCCGTATTCAAGACAAGGATCATGGCCTGTACCCCCTCGGTACGCGGGGAACACCACAAGGAGCGGTCCTCTCTCCTCTCCTGTTCAACCTTGCCATGGCTCACCTCCCCCCATTGCTCAATGATGTCCCAGGCGTGCAGCACGCTCTGTATGCTGATGATATCACGCTATGGGCAACCCAGGGATCTCTTGGCAGCATCGAGACGTGCCTGCAACAAGCAGCGTCGGTAGTAGACGACTACGCCCGTCGCTGCGGTCTCGAATGCTCACCTACCAAATCGGAATACGTGCATCTTCGCCCCAAACCAAAGGACACCACACAAATCGAAGTTTCCCTGCGTACCGGGCCTATCCCGGAACGTGATGAAATCAGAGTCCTTGGGCTCTTCATCCACACACACCGCAAGATCGACACCACCCTGCGTAAACTGCGTACGGTAGGGGATCAGGTGGGCCGTATGATCCGCCGTGTTTCGAATAAACGGGGAGGCCTCCGGAGCAGGGATGCTCTGCGCCTCGCCAACGCATTTGTGACCAGCCGGATCCTGTATTCGACCCCCTACCTGCGTCTGCGTAAATGCGACGAGAATACACTCGACTGTATACTCCGCAGAATCTACAAACGTGCCCTTGACCTCCCGATCTCGACATCTAACCAACCTCTCGCAGACCTGGGCATGACAAACACATACGGGGAATTTAAAGAGGCTCATCTCAACAACCAGTACCTGCGACTTGGCACGTCGCAGGCTGGGAGAGACCTCCTACACCGTTTACACATCTCCTACACCTACCCGGTAGAAGAGCGGACCACGATACCTGAGGACTGGCGTGGTGCCCTGATCATTCCGCCTCTGCCCCAAAACATGACTAAGGGGACCCACGATGGTAGGCGTATAGCGCGGGCTAACGCCCTACAGCAACGCTATGGCTCACGCACGGGGGTCTTCTACACGGACACATCCGGCCCGCATCACGGCGGGTGGTACACGGCCGCTGTTGTTCACCAAAACGTACCTATTCAAGGGCTCACCTTACGAGCACCCGACATCACACACGCGGAAGAAGTCGCCATAGCACTCGCCGCAGCGGACCCCGCATCTCGGATTATCATTACCAACTCGCGGAGTGCGTGCCAAAATCTCATCCGGGGTTGCATCACTGAACGCGCAGCCCAAATTCTTAAACGATGCTACTATCTAGATCGCCCCAACCCGCGTGCAATCATCTGGACCCCTGGCCATACAGGGCTAGGCGGAAACGAGGCTGCCGATGCCTCAGCCCGCGCACTAAATTACCGGGATCCGCCTCACCCTCCATTGCCTGATGTTCCAGCACCAAATCCGGCTACATCCTTCAAAGAAATCACGACCCTGTACAAATCGCACAGGCTCAGATTCCCACCACCGGCATCGGGCCTAAACAAGGCGGACGAGCGCTGGCTCCTGCGTCTCTACACCAACACGGTATTGTGCCCGGCCATACTCAGACACTTTAACCCGGCATTCTCCGGGGCCTGCCCACACTGTGACCATCCGTTCGCGGACCCATTCCACATGGTGTGGACCTGCCCATCAAACCCGGCGGTCCCGCCACACCCCTTCCCATTCCCCCCTACCCGAGAGAACTGGGAGGCTGCCCTGCTCGGCTGCTCGACCCTGGAGGATCAACGCGCCCTAGTGGCCCGAGCGCGTGCTGCAGCAGAAGCCACAGGGGTTCCGGACTAGGGACCCCTCCTAGATTTTGTGAGAGGCCGGCCCTTAAGGCCGTCCCCAACTCTCTCCTGTCATCACTCAATAAAGTTTTTCACCACCACCACCACCAACTGAAGAACACACGTAGCACGCCTGCCTGGCAGTCCTTGCAAGAAATTTTATAGACGATGCCGGGATATTTTTCTTTTTCGAGGCAGTCTTTGACTCGGACGAGTTGTTGTTTTAGCTTGCTTGAAGGGACGCGGCAGCTTTGTACATCATAATCTTTGAAAATTCTTGACATTGACTCGCTATCATACGACCGCCATCACAGAACACGGAGGAAAAACAATAGCGCCACCTGCATACTTGTGAGCACCTTGTGAGAATGTTGTGGCCTCTGTGATGACAAAAATACTAACCACTACACTCGCATACTAAAATTTTGTGCCGGATTACACACAACTACGTATAGATGTTGCGAGACAATATAACCGTAGAACAATCTATATTTTACACTATAGTTTAGCGTAGAAAGAAATTTTATAACGTATTGTACCTTTGAATTGCTTCCGCCGTCTGCAGCCAGCATAAGCATGGTCTTCGAGATCAGCTTACGTTATCCTTATCAAGCCATCGCTGTGGCATGATTCGAACGGTTTGGGCTGTCTCGAAGCTGTCTCGAAAGCAATCCATGACGTTTAGCGATGCTGCCTGCTTTTCCTACGCCGTCACTTAGTTTTAAATAACTTTCTGATGTCGTCAACATGAATTGTAGCCTCAGGAATTGTTGACACGATATCGGAGGTACAGATGTGCAGTGTTCGATGTTTCCGTGCGCGTTGTGACTGTTTCAGTCGGAAAGGATCAAATCCACGAGGGTTGATAGCTCGTGTGGCGCAGGTGACACCCGTATCGTCCGCATTTCCTTTCGTGTCAGTGTGTTGAATGTGCGCGGGTTTTGCTCCTGTCGTCCGTACCTTCTGTGTTTACGTGCGGCTCGCGAAGATTCCTCCTAAAAAAACATGTCTGCAGCGTGCATGTGTCCTGTGTGGTGTGTGAAACAAATGTGCGCTGGTGTACGATGTGTTTGCAGCCGTATTGGTGACTTGTAGTCCTTTGCTCTAGTGCCGTTTCTATGATGTAAACCATACGTGAACTGAAAAAAAATACACTGTTTTTCATATGGACAAGTAGATATGATCTGTGTGTATCCACTGTGCAGTATTGATGTATTCGTCATTTTTATGCAGCTCGTATCATGGGGCTTGTGCCTATTCATGATGGCCCTTGCTCAATGTTTCCACTTTTAGGGGCATGTGGCGTGCAAGCAGTCACAAAGTCTTGTGCATTTGGTGTGGAAGAAGGGAATACTTTTATGCGTAACTTTGTCTACTATAAGTGAACCGTTGCAACAATTAGCATTTTTTTCCATGTGAATGCTTCTGCCATTTGATATAATTTGTAGCAGATCTTATCTGTGGAGAAGCATAATAAGCATAATTTAACATGGTGTTCCTTAGAAGATATTAATTACTGCATAACCACTATACATCTCCATACCTCACTGTATGATAAAGATGAATCTTCAGTTGAAAATGAAAATATCTTATAGTTGCATGAACGTATACATGCGAAATGCTACAGCAGCCTGGCATGACATTAATGTCAATATTGGTGACATCCGGCAACGTTCTGGGAACGTGCTGCTTTGTAACGTTGCTACATTGATACCATTTACATGTTAAATTGATGTTTACATGCAACGTTGACACAACGTGGGTTTCGGGACGTTGCTGTGACATTTATTTGCGACATCACTTGAACGTACAGCTGGCAACGTACATTCAACGTTGAGATTGGCTGTTTAACGTTGCCTGATATTTGTTACAATCAGGCAACGTTTACGCTACGTTCTGTGTTACTTGGGCTCATACCGGGTACTTTGATTCTACGTCCCGTTACTAGAAAACGCTCCCTATCTTTGAAGTGTGAAAATTTCACTATCACAGGACGTTTTCTTTCGAAACAAAAAGTGCTAAGACGGTGAGCGCGCTCAATATCTCGTGTTTCGACGGTTAGCTGGAGATGAGACGCGCAGTGATCTATCACTTTTTTTCTGACTGTGCCCAGGTCTCTCCGTCCGCATCGGCAAGCCCGTAAAATATCAAATTTTACGGGCTTGCCTCGTCTCCACGGGAGGCTAACGCAGCGATTTGGTTAGCCTGGCTCTCAGCAAGTGTCTCAAGGCCTTTAACCTGAGTCTTCTTCTTTCTGGGGTTTTACGTGCCAAAACCAGTTCTGATTATCAGGCACACCGTAGTTGAGGGCTCCGGAATAATTTTGACCACCTGGGGTTCTTTAACGTGCACTACAACGCAAGCACACGGGCGTTTTTGCATTTAGCCTCCATCAAAATGCGGCCGCCGCGGCCGGGATTCGATCCCGCTATCTCGTGCTCAGCAGCGCAACGCCTTAGCTGACTGAGCCACCCCGGCGGGTCTTTAACCTGAGTCTTTATAGCGACAAAAGAACCACAATCCTGTTCTGTTTTACTAAGTCGTTGCTGGATAGTGTCTAGGATTTGGTCGTTTTTACTTAGCTTAGTCTTTAGTGCCCTCATTTCAGTTAGAAGCGTTGATTGTCCGGACTTGAGTTCGCTGAGAGCCAATGCTAGGTCGCACTGCTCGTCAGATGCGGAAGGAGTAGCACGAGTGCCGGTAGGACCGGGATTTTCCTCAACGTCTCTTGCCAAAAGTAGCAGCAAAGAAAGAACACTACCGCAGTCAATAACGATCGCGTAACATTGCCGTGGGCTCGGCAGCACTACAAGACCAGCATAGCGCGTACGTCGCGAGAATAAAGAGGTGTTTTTTTACCTGCACGAAAAGAGCGGGATTCCAATGAGAATAACCCATTGCTGGCGTGCTGCGAAGCCCGCTGAAAGGAGTGCTGATTCCGGGATGTATTTTATCCGTTGATTGGGGCGCTGCCAGTGGCGTAAACCGTGGCTCCTCTTGGAGCGTGCGCAGATAGGGTTGCGATGATGGCGCTGGTTCCACGGGGCACTGACGCTCTTTGAAAGGCTGGTCGTTGACGTCACACAGCACCTTTTCTGTTAATTGTCGAGCTGTTGCCAAGCAAGGCTGCACCTGGAACAGCGAAGCTTGTGCTGTCACAACGAAAGTTTCTTGACAACTCAGCGGCAACGAAGGTGCCAGAACGGTAAGCTGCACGAAAAGAACGGGATTCCAATGAGCATAACCCATTGCTGGCGTGCTGCCAAGCCCACTCTGAATGAATGAATGAGCATGAATGGCACAAGGTGATATCAACATGGACCCAATCAGCAACTATCTAAGAACCGTAGTTCTTCCTTAGTCAGTGTTAGTGATGCCATGCTCACACACCTTTCTCCCGCACGAGCAATCTTAACTGCCTCAATTATCTCTCTGACGCACCTATCTTTGTGTCGAGTTGCAATCCCGCTTTTTTTCAACTCAGGCTTGCATGGCTTGGTACGACGACGCGTAGTCTTATCACCACATTTACGGCAGTGTAACCCAAGCTGGCCCTGATTACTATCACTTACATTCTTGCTGTGCTCTCTTAGTCTGGTGTTTATGCATCTGCCAGTCTGTCCAATGTATTCGAGTCCGCAAGCCAACGGCACGCGATATACGACACCCTCGTCACAAGAGACAAAACGATCCTGCTGTTGAATCTTGCATGATTTCTTCTCTTTGATATTGCACGGGTTTGTTTTCTTGCAAAGGATTGAAAGTTTCAGCGGAGCTGAAAACACATCAACGCCTACGCGTTTTCCAATCTTTAGATTTCGGGTAGTTTGGTGGATGTATGGAATAACGGCTATTTTCCTGCGCATGTCCGAACCTGCCACATCTTTCTTCTCAGATTGCCGAACTGCTCTCATTTTTTGCAACAGGCCCTCAGCCACGGAGACCACCAGGGGTTCCGGGTATCCCGCGTCAGACAGCCGTCTATTTTGGCTGCCGACGCAACATGCCAGGCTCGCACACTTTCCTTCTGTATACGGGGCAAGTTCTTACCGCCTTTCCTCCGCATGAACTTCGAGATTATCAATCCTTCCGTCGGGCACGCAAGAACGGTCCTCAAGATTCTACGGTCCGAATGGAGAAGACAGGCCCGGCTCTATAGGGAGTACCTGTATGTGCAACTGAATAGGACTGGCTTCACGTATATGGCAGCACTACCGCTCGACCACTGACGAGATGACTGAAGGTATCTGGCAACTTTTGCTACATCGGCTTCGAGCACTTCAACCTGGCAAGAAAAAGGTGAGCCCCTGTAACCCTGTTCACATCGAAGGTGACGCGGAAATCCCGGCGGACATACTTCAATACTTCGCACCCTCCAGCTCGGACCAAAGTGCGCCGTTGAACCTAGAAAAAACGCGCCGGAGCTCCTGGCAATGGTCCAACAAGTAGCAAGACTCGCACCGGAAGATAAGAGGAACAGCTTCATTGCCCAGGGAGGGGGTGGAGATTCTTGAACGCTCAGTGAGTGCTGTTGAGAACAGCGTCTGAATTTTTGTGCAATAACGGCCTTTGTGTTCTTTCGTCTGATAAAGATGGTGATTTCGCTGTTTTTCCAAATTACGTGTTGCAAGGGAAAGCAGCCGAAGCTACCCACTGCAATTTCAGTAGCGTGGACCAAGTGCGCCCTAAAAAAACTAAGGCAGCAGCAATGAAACTGCAAATGCTTAGGAATCGCTTGTAAAGCATTCGCTTTCACTTGTAAAGCAAATCCAGGAAATGAAAAAACCTTGTTTACATATGTTTTTTTCCACAACTCATAAGGATAGCTGCCCCTTTCGTGTTATTACTTCAGAGAAGGGTACATGGCAGAAATATTTAGCTCTTTTTCTGCAAGATAAGCTGACCATGCTTAAAATTGAAGACACATTCCTAGTAAAGAATTTCACGCAGGTTGCTGAATACTTGCTGCAGCATAAGAATGCAAATGTGTCTGCCTTTTCTATGGATATAAAAGACCTTTTCTACTCTTTACCACAAGATGCACTAATATCGTGGGTTGAGCAGGCTATTGACAGGTTAGGTGCCGTTTCATTTCAAAACAGTTGTGGGGTATCCGTTAGTGGTTTTGTGGAATTGCTTGATGTGTATCTGTGATCTACCTTTGCCACTTGGGACAAAGGTATTTACCTGCAAGAACACGGAATTTGCATTGGGTCATGTATAGCCCCTGTTCTGAGCGACCTGTTTTTAGCTATGCACGACAGGAAGATCAACACATGTCTCGATGGAACTAGTGTAATCAAAGTTTCTAGATTTGTGGACGATTTCTAATCATCATTGACAACGCTAGTGCGGATGTTTACGACTCAGTTGGAAACGGGCTTAATATATTCAAGCGCAACTTAACCCCCTTAATTTTGACGCATGAACTGCCTGTAAAGAATTCGATTAGGTTTTTAAAGCTACGACAAAATTTTTTAATGACCACGTATGTTGGGGTTATGAACCGAGAGCAAAAAAAGCTTTATTGCCTGCTGTATCTGCTCACTCAAAGCTCGTGAAGCGTAGCATTGTTAAGTACTGCTTTACTAATGCTCTAACAAATTCTTGTGAAGATATGCTCCAAGAAAGGCTAGCACTTCAAAATTTCCTTGTTTCGATTTCCTTGCCTTGCCGTCTGATTTTTATTCCGTACACATTTGTGACATGTTGTGCTTTGAGTCCGTTTAGGAGTTCTTCGGTCATACGTTAGGTCATCGTCAGAAATGACGCCACGAACAGTATTCAGTGATCGGTGGGCGCTGATAGCAATAGGAATGTCCCCAAAGGCTGTTACTCCTGAATGTTTCTCGTACTGATGTTGGTACACCTCCAAAAGAAGGTCCCCATTGGCTAACTTCTTTATTTTATATCCTTGTCCTATGGCGTCAATTAGGGTTCTTGTAACATTGAAAGGAGAGGCATGTCGTGCAGTAATTTCTGAGTGCTCACTATGGCTTACATGGAATCTGGGGAAGTTGGTTTTATTCTTCGTGAAGAACTGAGCAGTGACATCGGTGCGCCCACTTTTGTGCGGAGGGCGATCAGTTGAAGAAAATGAACTGGCCATAAAAATTATGTCTTTTTCGGCCACGGTACCAGCCGCCCACCACGCAGGCCAACGAGGGGACCCGTCAGGAACTTGCAAGAAAGTCCTGCCCACGCCAGCTGTATACCGCAACTATAATCCAATATGGCGTAACTCGGGGTAGTTAGCTACACAAGGTTAACCCTAGGCGCCAGGAAAAAGAACTAAGAAGAAAGGAGGACACAGGAGAGTTGAGGGAACGAGGATAGTAAAGTGAAAGATGGAGAGGAGGACAGGAAAAGGTGACTGCCGATTTCCCCCGGTCGGGTCAGGCCGGAGGTGCCGTCTATGTGAAGCAGGGGCCAAAGAGATGTGTTGCCTCAGCCGGGAGGCCATAAAGGTCCGAACACCCGGCATTAGCTCAACTTCCAGGATCCCCCTTTCCCCAGACACGGCTAAGCCACGGTTTACGCGTGGGAGGGTCCAACCTCCGTGTGCTCAGGTAAGTGGTGGCGCAACTCACCAAACGCCTGCTTGCGCAGAGGCCCCTGCGGGGGTTATATGATAATAGCCCATATCACTTGTCATTCTCATTATTTTAGTGTCTATATATTTTACGCCATTTATAGCGTGTGTTTTAGGCCTCTATACAGCCCATGTACAATCACCATTTGTCATTGTCCACTACACAGTCTGCTCCATACTATTTTTCTTGGCACTCTTTGGCCATCCCTGACCCTTGCGCCAATAAAATCTTTGTATCATCATCATCAAAAAACTCATTGGCCGTATGCTGCATGTGCGAGTGAAAGTGCGCGAGGGACGCGCGCTTTCACGGGGAGTGAACGCACGGCGGAGAGCAAACGCGACTTCTTTCGTCGCGCGAAAGGTTGTGGGGGGACGGGAGGGACGGAGGGGAGGCAACGCTTAGCTGCGGCATCAAATGCGTATCTGGCGACCGGGCGCAAGGGGAACTGGAGACTCAATCACAGTCTGAGATTTAACATAAAAGGCATGCGCTGCCGCTGTTTTGTTTCATGACATTCGTTTATGGGCTGCCATTCTCAAAATTCTGAGGAGCTGTATAAACTTGGACATGTAGCAGCACCAGGAACGCGCAGAACTGTTGTCGACGGTGTCGGCGTATTGCCCGCGTTCGCACCGAACGCGCGCGGCGTCGGTGACGTATTTATGAAGAACGTACCAGCCTTTGCCGTACACCTTATGGCGGTGTACCGTAATGACCATAAGGCCATGGTCCCTGTGGTCACTAAACAAAAGTAAACCACCGCATAATATATATTTCTCATTCTTTAATAGCTCAATAACCAATTACACCATCACACTTTAATAGTCATAGTTGGAAATACGTAATTGCAACCATAGTACAGCTTCGCTGCTCTTCCATCTCCACCCCAGTGGAAGGGCTGGCAGTTTTTTTAGATAAACTTTTTAAAAGATATTTGCATTGTGTCTCTGTCCATTTCTGGAGCGCTGAAA
Source organism: Dermacentor silvarum (assembly GCF_013339745.2). NCBI lineage: Eukaryota > Metazoa > Arthropoda > Arachnida > Ixodida > Ixodidae > Dermacentor > Dermacentor silvarum. The sequence goes on from NC_051157.2 coordinate 191,519,647, forward strand.
TTCTTGGCAGATACTTAAATGCCCCACAAGGAGTTGTGGGGCGGAACAACATGCGATACGAGAGGCATACTTATTGATTATCTTCTTATGACCTCCGGGGCATGTCTGTTTAGTTCAAAGCAACCTACGTTTTACAGCTATATTCACACAGATATTCTTGAATAGACCTTCCCATAGGCTCTGTATCTTTACTCCCATGTCCGCACTGACGAATGGTAGTGATCATTTCGCGGTGTTAATAGAGACAACTAAAGAGTACATATCTCCCACATGGACGACGCGTTGGTGTCTACGTCGCGCAAACTCGGATAAATTCAAGGAGCGTTCCGCCCTTACACTTGACTCAGTACAACATCTAGGAATAGAGGAAATGACTACCTACCTGACAGACCATATATTTAGTGCTGCATGCGAATCCATCCCTCAATCTTTGGGCACTCGAAACAAGCCGAGGCCTTGTTGGGCCGACGAAAGCAACCTTGCGAGAAAGGAGCAGAATAAGGCGTGGAATTTACTCTCAAGGTTCGAAACTTCTAAAAGCCTAATAACTTTTAAACAATGCAAATCAAATGGAAGACGTGTGCGCCGCACACCAAAAAGGAATAGTTGGTCCAGGTACATTTCATCCGAAAACTCGTATACAGACGCCAAGAGGGTTTACGACAGGGTGCGCAAGTTGAAAGGAAAGCCCCCAGACCGCTACCTCTCGTAAATGTACAATACAATAGAAGAGCAAGTCGATACACTTGGTGCACATTTTGAGTGGATATCTAGTTCGGAACGCCGCACAAAAAGTTCTTGAACACAAACGTGCAGCGGAATCAAAACCAGTTCACCATTCAGATCATCAGCATAGGGTTACAATCAGTCCTTCACAATGTGCTAACTGAAATTTGCACTTAATACTTTCAAAAACTCAGCTCCAGGATCGGCAGAATACCTTCTGTAAACCATCAATGAAAGCTGGGTAAGTGGAGCAATTCCAGCAATCTGGAAACACGCGAAGGTCATCATGATGCCGAAGCCAAGCAAGCCACAGGGAATAGGAAACATGCGATCCATATCCCTAACATCATACGCAGGCAAGTTGTACAAGCCATATGGTCCTTAACATACTTACTCCACGCTTGGAAGAAAACGAGTACATGCCCGACACCATGTAATGGATTCCGCCCTCACTTATCGACTCAAGACATCTTGCTTCAATTGAAGGAGGACGTCATCGATCATCTAGGCAAATACAGCAAGAGCGCAATCCTGGCCATGAACGTGAAAGGAGCCTTTGACAAAGTCTCCAGGACATGCACTGTGGCGAAAGAACATACTGTTACATACAAAACTTCCTCACCAGCAGAACAGCAACAGTTGGCCTGGGCAGCCTGAAAACGGACAAGTTTGAAATGGCGAACAAAGGGACTCTGCAGAGCTCTGTTATCTCGCATCTGTAACATAGCCATGCTGAAACTACCAAATGTATTGAAAGGAAAAGAGGGGATAAGACATGCCCTTTATGCAGATGACATCACCTCCTGGACAACAGGCGGGTCCCCAAGAACTCACCAGGATGCACTTCATGAAGCAGTGTACCGCACAGAAACTCATTTCAAGACTTGCGGGCTCGCGTGCTCGCCAGAAAAATCGGAGCTTCTAGTACTAAAAGCGAGAACCAGGGGAAGACCGCCAAAAAGTGAAATCCCAGAACCAGAACTCTGCCTGAACGGAGTGCAAATCCCTAAAATAGAGTCGCTCAGAATACTCGGCCGAGTATTCAAGGACGGATCGGGCAAGGACAAGGACGGATCGGGCGCCGCTACCCTACTCAAACTGGCCAGCGGCCTTTAAACAAAAATTCCTATTTTCATAATGTGGCTTAATTGGCTTAACGTTGGGTACATGTAACCTGGTTGAATTAGGTTTGAATGTAGGAACAGCACTGCACTCTGTAGAGTATTCTTGTCGGACATGGAGCGAGTATTAGGCTGCTTGTCGTCAGCAGAAGGAGCCAGACGAGCAATTCTCGAACTGCGGGAAGACGAAAGGCTTGGTCAGGGGCGGATCCAGGATTTTTATGGGGGGGGGGGGGGGATCAGCTTCTGATGATGATTATATTTGGTGTTTTGTGGCGCAAGGGCCAAGTGTGGCCAAAGAGCGCCAAGGCATTGAATGGTATGTTTGCCATGACCATTGAGTTCCGATGACAGGATGCAATGTAGCTGTAAAGGGGCCTAAGAACAAATCGCGGTATAGAAGCGTAAAACATATATCGAATAGAATTATGGCAGTGACGTGTGGAATGATCTATGGGTAGTGAGTGGATGTGAAATGGTCATGGTACTTAGAGTATTAAGTGTATAAAAGTAGCACGACGCCTACCGGAGGCCCTTGTAGACAAAGACCATGAGGCACGTGCTTTCTTAAATAAAATACCGCAGCAGCGGCCTCTCCAGAGAGGCCGTGCTACAAGTCACCTGGATATATAACACGAAAGTTAGGTATATCCTTTAAAAACGTGATAACGGCTTGGTATTTAAAAAGAGGTTCATTGCCCAAAAATATACAGGGATGCAATGGTAGATTCTGCCGTAATTGTAATGGAAAATGTCTTTTCCTCTGAGGCTCCAGTTCAGGGCATTGCAGGAGGACGTGAAGTACACGCCGAGTGGCTTGCCACATTTATCACAGACAGGCGGATCGCCACCGGACAATAGGTATGCGTGTGTACTGTATGTGTGTCCTATTCTGAGTCTGCAAAGTGTAACCTGTGTGCGGCGTGTCTTCGATTCTGGTGGCCAATGAGCGAGATGAGGCTTGGTAGTGTGTAATTTGTTGCTCGTTTCTCTGTCCCACAGACGTTGCCAGTAGGCCCTGACCTTATTCTTGAGAAAGGGTTTTAGGTCCATTACAGGGACAGCTATGGGTGAAGTGGCAGCGTCTGTGCGAACGGATGTGGCTAGCTTGTCGGCCAACTCATTCCCTTCGATCTCGCGGTGCCCTGGCACCCAGCAGAGCACAATTTGTGTCTTCCATATATACGCGGTGCAAATGGTGGAATAAAGAGCTATAATTACGGGGTTTCTGTGCCTACTTAGAGTTTTTAAACATTTCAATACGCTCAAAGAATCAGTATAAATGACTGCCGTGGGTATGTCTAACTGTTTGATGTGTTTAACCGCCGTCAGGATGGCGTAGGCCTCCGCTGTAAAGATGGTTGTGTTTGGGTGTAGAGCTGCCGCAGCCGAAATGGATGGACCGACCGCCGCGTAAGACACGCCAGCGAGCGACTTTGAAGCGTCAGTAAAATATTCCGGGCAAGAGTACCTGTGCTGCAATTCGAGGAAGTGCATAGCGATATGTACAACCGGCGCATGCTTTGTAACCTCAATGAAGGACAGACCACGGTCAATCAGCTGCCAGTGCCATGGCGGCAGCTGTACAGAAGGGGGCATGACATCGTGCTCGTGGAGCGACACATCCATTTCCTCGGCAAGACTTCTTACTCGCAGTGCGTAGGGCCTTCTCACGGAGGGGCGGTTGTGAAAGGTTTGGGCACTGAACAGATCATTTATGGTTGTGTAGGTAGGGTGCGTATTGTTTGAGTTCACTTTTAGGAAATATGCAAAGGATAAGTACGTTCTCTGCAGATGGAGCGACCATTCATTTGATTTAGCGTTGAGGCTTTCTACGGGGCTTGTTCTGAACGCAGCCGTAGAAAGGCGGATACCCAGATGGTGGACAGGGTCCAACATCTTCAATGCGCTCAGCGTCGCAGAGTGATATATAATGGAACCGTAGTCTATACGGGATCGGATGAGGCTCTTATAGAGATTCAATAGACATCATGTGTCACTACCCCACGCAGTGCGAGACAACAGTTTGAAGATCTTCATTGTTTTCATGCACTTGTTTCTTAGGTACTTTAGATGCGGGATAAATGTTAGCTTCGCGTCTAGAATTACGCCCAAGAATCTGTGTTCCGTTTTTACAGGTAGACCCTCACCCTGCATCTCGATGTTGGGATCAGGGTGCAGACCTCTTTTTCTGGAAAAGAGGACGCATGTGGACTTTTGCGGGTTAAGCCTAAACCCATTCTCGTCTGCCCATTTAGACAGCTTGTTCAGACCAAGTTGAACCTGTCACTCACAGATTGCAAGGTTACATGCAACCCTACCTGTACGTCATCGACATATACTGAATAAAATATGTTGCGTGGGATGTACAGACCCAGAAAGTTCATTTTTATGATAAAAATGGTGCAACTGAGTACACCACCCTGTGGTACTGCAGTTTCCTGCACATATGGTGCAGCGCCCACCGACGCTGCTAAGCGCGAACGCTAAGGTCAGCGCTCTCGGCCGGCGCCTTGGGGCCGGCTGCGACTGACGAGAAAAAAGTTGGGCGGCGCGTGCGAGCGGCGCAAGCACGGCACGCGCTAGTCCGTTCTGAAAGCCTGCTGAGCTGGTCCTCTTGTTCTGGCGCTCCGCTGCGACCCCTCGGTTCCCGACAGTGGTGACTCCGGCCTAAGCGATGACCGACCCCAGCAACCTCCCGCCCTCAGGTAACCTTCCGCCTGACGCTAGCGCGCGCCCACGGGACGTCGCAGCTCTACAGCTCCGCCTGCCCACGTTCTGGCGCCACAACCCGCAGGTTTGGTTCGCCCAGGTCGAAGCCACCTTCGATCTGCACCACATCACCTCGGAGACTTCGCGATTTCGCCACTTTGCAACCTGTCTCCTGAGGTGGCTCAGGAAGTGGCGGACGTTATCGCTGCACCTTTGAGTCATGCCCCATACCAGCAACTGAAGCAGAGCATTTTAGAACGTACCACGGCGTCCGAGAGCGCGCGCATCCAGCAGCTGCTTACCTCCGAGGACCTTGGAGATCGCCGCCCTTCCCAGCTGCTCAACAGCATGCGACAGCTCCTGGGCACAAGCAACGTCGACTCGGACAGTGCGCTGTTGAGGGAGCTCTTCCTGCAGCGCTTACCACAGTCCACCCGCCTTGTCTTGGCCGCTACAGAGGACTGCCTCGCCCAGCTCGCTGATCGAATCCACGACGCGACTTCTCCTTCAGTCGCCACCCTCTCTTCAACGCCACAGTTCTCAACCACGGCCCGCTTAGAGTCCCGGATCGACCAGCTCGCCGTTTCCATCGACGCCCTTCGGACGTCCTCCCGTGACCAGCGCGGCTCCACCTCAAGTTCCAGCCGCCGTCCTTCTTCCCCGACCAGTCGCCGCTCGCGCAGTCCTCGACGCTCGCCTATCTGCTGGTACCATCGCACTTCCCAGCACCGCGCCCGTCAGTGCAAGTCCCCATGCGAATGGTTGGGAAACGCACCGCGAGATCACTGACGGCGCATGTGACCTCGCCTTACAACCCGGCCGCCTTTTCATAGTCATGGATCGCATTTCTGGCCTGCGGTTCCTTGTAGACACGGGTGCCGAGGTCAGTGTACTGCCGTCCTCCAAGCGTGACCGCGCTTCTAAGTCACCTGGACCTACACTCCGCGCGGCAAACTCTACTTCCATCGCCACGTATGGTCTGCGGTCCCTCACTCTCGACCTAGGCCTGCGGCGCACATTCCGGTGGGTCTTCATCGTAGCCGACGTCCATCAGCCTATCCTCGGTTCCGACTTCCTGACTCATTTCGACCTTGACGTCAGCATGCGCCGCCATCGCCTGATTGACAGCAAGACGCGCCTCTCGATCCCTGGCGTTCTGTCGGCTGTCGCTCCCACCGGCATCTGCACGCTGATCCCAACATGCCCGTATGCTCGTATCCTCGAAGACTTCCCTGAGGTGACAAGGCCCCGCAATTTAAATCAGCCTCCCAAGCACAGCGTCACCCACCACATTGTCACGCGTGGTCCACCTGTCGCAGCCGTCCGCGCCGCCTCTTCGGTCAGGGTCTGGACATTGCTAAACGGGAATTCGAGCACATGCTCCAGCTAGGTATTATTCGCCCGTCGTCCAGCAGTTGGGCCTCCCCGCTTCATCTGGTGCCCAAGAAAGAACCGGGTGACTGGCGTCCGTGCGGTGACTACCGGGCGCTCAACGCTCACACGGTCCACGATAGCTACCCCCTTCCACACATCCAAGATTTTACAGGCCATTTGGAGGGATGCAAAATCTTTAGTAAGGTGGACCTTGTCAAAGCCTATCACCAAATCCCCGTTGAGCCGGCCGATATCCCAAAGACAGCCATTACTACACCCTTCGGCCTGTTTGAGTATGTGCGCATGCCCTTTGGGTTACGCAACGCAGCTCAAACGTTCCAACGATTCATTGCCGAGGTAACGCGCGGCCTCCCGGCTGTATTTGCCTACATCGACGACATTCTCGTCGCGAGTCCCAATCCACAAGATCATGCGCGTCACCCCCGGGAACTCTTTCAACGCCTTCAACAATTTGGCCTGGTTGTCAACCCCCAGAAATGCGTATTTCGATCTTCCGAGCTCGAGTTTCTGGGCCACCACATCTCGGCGCTGGGAATTCGTCCTTTGCCCTCTCACGTCCAGGCCGTGAAAGACTTCCGAGCACCCACTACCCTACGCCAGCTGCGTGAGTTCCTCGGCCTAGTGAATTTCTCCCGACGTTTCATTCCGCACTGCGCTGAGCTTTTACACCCACTGACTAACCTTCTTCGCACGACCAAGGGCTCCTCATCTGCGATTTCCTGGTCTCCGGAAGCTGACGCTGCTTTCGGGGCTGCTAAACAAGCCGTTGCCGATGCGGTACTTCTCGTACACCCGAGAACTAACGTACCAACTCGCATCATGGTGGATGCTTCCAGTGTGGCCATCGGCGCTGTTCTCCAGCAGAAAATCAACTCCGAGTGGCGCCCACTGGGTTTCTTCTCTCGGAAGCTCCAACCTGCCGGGACTCGCTACAGCGTTTTTGGCCGCGACCTGCTCGCCATCCACTCCACCATCCAGCACTTTCGGCACTTGGAATATTCTAACCGATCATATAAACCTCTGGTGTATGTTTTCCGTACATACTCTTCCAAGTACGTCGCACGTGAAGTTCGTCAACTGGCCTATATATCGGAGTTCACCACGGATATCCGGCACATCAAAGGCACCGACAACGAGGCAGCTGACGCACTTTCACGCATCACCTCCCTCGGCACTTCTACATCGACTGTGGATTGGGAGGGTCTAGCTCGTGCGCAGATGGAAGACCCCGAGCTGCAAGCGCTGCGTGACCATCACCGTTCCCTCCGTCTACAACTCGTTCCTCACCCCTTTGTGCCTGGCTCACGCTGGTGCGACATGTCAGCGGCTACACCTCGCCCCTTCATTCCGACTGCCTTCCGCCGTGCGGTGTTCCAATCACTTCATGACATCTGCCATCCCAGCGTCCGAGCCACGCAGCGCCTCGTTACACAGCGGTATGTCTGGCCAAGCATCAAGACCGATGTTCGCCAGTGGGCCCGCTCGTGCCTCGCATGCCAGACCGCCAAAGTGACCCGCCACACGAAGACTCCCACACAGTCGTTCTTGCCCCCTGGCTGCCGTTCTGACCACGTCCATCTTGATTTGGTGGGACCACTTCCTCACTCTCACGACTGTCGCTACATTCTCACAATGATCGACCGCTTCACCCGTTGGCCCGAAGCCGTGCCCATTCCGGACATCACTGCGGAAACGGTCGCCAAAGCCTTCGTTTTAGCATGGGTTTCCTGCTTCGGCTGCGCCAGCATCGTGACAACTGATCGCGGCCGGCAATTTGACTGCACACTTTTCACTTCACTCAACCACCTGCTTGGCACTAAGCACTGCCGTACCGCTGGATATAATCCCTGTGCCAACGGCATGGTTGAGAGGCTCCATCGCCAGCTCAAGGCTGCACTCACTGCGCGCCTGGATCGAGAGCACTGGGTCGACCACCTTCCTATGGTGCTTCTCGGCCTACGTGCCGTCCTTCGTCGCGACCTTGGATGTTCAGCGGCCGAACTCGTCTACGGTGCACCCCTGCGGCTTCCTGGAGACTTGTTCGTTTCTTCGGCCCCCTCGCCCCAGTCGCTACAGTACCTCCAACGCCTACAGGACTGCATTCAGCACCTGCGCCCCGTATCACCTCGGTCATCGGACCACAGCATCTTTGTGCACCCGGACCTTGAGTCCTCGTCCCACGTCTTCCGCCGACGAGACGCTATCAAGGCGCGTCTTACACCCTCCTACGACGGACCATACCGTGTCCTCCACAAGAAGCAGAAGTCCGCCACCATCCTATTGAATGGCCGCGAAGAAGTCGTTTCGCTGGACCGCCTCAAACCAGCCTACGTCGAAACGCCTCCCAAGGAGCTCCCCGCGGATGTCGCTGGCGCACCCGTCGATATGCTCGACACCAAGACAGCCCCATCTCTGCCTTGTCGACGAGTACATTTCGCTGGTCCGTCTAGGCGGGGGGCCCTGTAGCGCCCACCGACGCTGCTAAGCGCGAACGCTAAGGTCAGCGCTCTCGGCCGGCGCCTTGGGGCCGGCTGCGACTGACGAGAAAAATAAAGTTGGGCGGCGCGTGCGAGCGGCGCAAGCACGGCACGCGCTAGTCCGTTCCGAAAGCCTGCTAAGCTGGTCCTCTTGTTCTGGCGCTCCGCTGCGACCCCTCGGTTCCCGACAATGGTACTGATAAGGCATTACCCACACGAACACGGAATCTGCGGTTGGAGAGGCAACTTTCAATGATATTCAGCATATTTCCTCGTATTCCAAAGTGTGCGAGGTCTCTCAGTATTCCGAACCGCCACGTGGTGTCGTATGCTTTTTCCATATCGAGGAAAACAGACAGGAAGAATTGCTTGTTGACAAAAGCCTCACGAATCTGAGCCTGTATGCGTATCAGGTGGTCAGTGGTGGATCGGCCATCGCGAAACCCACATTGGTATGGGTCAAGCAGCTTATTTGATTCTAGGGAATGTATCAGACGGCGGTTTATCGTCTTCTCGAAGACTTTGCCGATGCAGCTTCTTAGAGCTATGGGCCGATAGCTGGATATGGACGATGGGTCCTTGCCCTGCTTTAGGATAGGGATCACTATAGACTCTTTCCAGGCAGAGGGGATCTCGCCGGAGGTCCACATAGAGTTATAGAGACAAAGAAGGGTTTTCTTCGTTTCAGAGGACAGGTTTTTCAACATTTCGTATAGTATGCGGTCAGAGCCTGGGGCAGATTGTTTGCAACAGGTGAGTGATGCATGCAGCTCTGCAAGAGAGAAAGGTAAGTTATATTGCTCGTTCCCGGTGCTCTTTCGGTCTAGTTTTTTGTTTTTCTATTGCTGTTTTGTATTTTATAAATGCTTGAGAATAGTGTGATGAACTGGACACATGTTCAAAATGTGCACCCAGATGGTTCGCTTGGTCCTCCAGGCTGTCTCCCTGCGTGTGTACCAATGGAGGCGGATGTGTTTGTCGTCCTCTTACTCTATTGACCCTGTTCCAAACCTTGGCCTCATTCGTGTACGAATTGATGCTTGATAAGAATTTTTGCCAGCTGTCTCTTCTGGCTTGTCCACGTTCTCTTACCTTGGGACTTGATTTTCTTGAAACTCACAAGGTTTTGAGTAGTAGGAGAAGCGCGAAGCTGCCTCCATGCTTTGTTCTGCTGCCTACGTGCGTTCCGGCATTGTTCATTCCACCACGGGACACGGCGTTTGCTAGGAAGTCCACTTGTTTGGGGAATACACTTAGAAGCTGCATCAATTATGAAATTAATAAAATATTCGACGGCACCCTCAATTCCGAGCGATGAAATGTCAGCCCACGAGACAGTACTGGTAAGTGTTTGGTATTTTTCCCAGTCCGCTGCATCGACCTTCCACCGGGGAGCGTGTGGTGGAGATTCGTATTGTCTTGGTGTTCTCAGCAGTATTGGGAAATGGTCGCTCCCGTAAGGGTTTTTTATAACTTCCCATTCAAGTTCAGGAAATATGGATGGAGAAGCTATGCTGAGATCTATAGAAGAAGAAGTTTTGTTTGCAAGAAATAAATATGTAGGTTCTTTTTTGTTCAGCAGACACGCACCGGATGTGAAACGAAAGCCTTCAATTACACGGCCTCGCGCATCGATGCGAGAGTCGCCCCACAGACCGCTGTGTGCATTGAGATCCCCAAGAACAAGATAAGGTTCTGGCAATTCGTCTGTAAAGGACTGAAATTCATGTTTGTGTAAATGGTAATGTGGGGGTATGTAAAGCGAGCAAATGGTGACGAGTTTGTTTAGGAGAACAAGTCGAACTGCCACTGCTTCAAGTGGCGTTTGCAGCTTTAAACGTTGACACGCTATGCTTTTGTGAATTATAACGGCAACACCGCCTGAGGATGCAAGAACATCATCGCGGTCTTTACGAAACGTAACATACTGTCGGAGAAACTTTGTATGTTCCGATTTTAAGTGAGTTTCCTGTCCACACAGCACTTTTGGATTGTGTTCGTGGAGAAGTTCTTGCACATCATCGAGGTTCCTAGGAAGGCCTCTGACGTTCCATTGTATGATTTGTGTTTCCATACTGATGTAAATTGGTGTTGTGTGTACTAAAAAAAAGGAAGTGTTGTCTTAGATTACAGAGCCCTTTCCAGGCTCTGTAACGCGGGATTTGTCCTTTCTGAAGCGGTCGAGGGAGCCTCGCCGCTCATTAGGCGCTTGGTGCGCCGTCGGGATGGGTGTAGTGTCCATTGCCTCATGTGGGGCGCCGGACACGCGCTCTTGCGAGCGAGAAATTTCGCGAGAAAGTCTCGCCCCGAAGGACGAGACCTTTGCGCCCACCAGCCCGGAGGTTGATGGGGCTGCCTTTGGGCCTGAGCTGCGCCGGCTGTTGCCAGCGGCAGCAGGGGCCGGAGAGGGTGAGGCAGCCTTGACTGCACCCACCGTGGGCGCTGCTGGCGGTCCTGCCGGTTCGCTACGCGAAGCGCAGGATGCCGCCGTGGACTGTTGTGGTGCCGGTAACCCTAGGGTAACCGGGCTTGTTTGCTGGTTGGGTGGGCATCATCGCGGTCTTTACGAAACGTAACATACTTTCGGAGAAAGTTTGTATGTTCCGATTTTAAGTGAGTTTCCTGTCCACACAGCACTTTTGGATTGTGTTCGTGGAGAAGTTCGTGCACATCATCGAGGTTCCTAGGAAGGCCTCTAACGTTCCATTGTATGATTTGTTTCCATACTGAAAGTAAATTGGTGTTGTGTGTACTAAAAAGGAAGTGTTGCCTTAGATTACAGAGCCCTTTCCAGGCCCTGTAACGCGGGATTTCTCCTTTCTGAAGCGGTCGAGGGAGCCTCGCCGCTCCTTAGGCGCTTGGTGCGCCGTCGGGATGGGTGTAGTGTCCCTGGCCTCATGTGGGGCGCGGGCAGGTGCCACAAGCGACACCTCGCTGCGTGCGGGCTGGGCAGGTGGCAGTGGCCGCTGCCCCCCGACGCGCCGCATCAGCATAAGATGTGCTGTGGAAAAGTGAGCACCTCTTATGGGCTTCCTTGACAGAAATATTTTCTTTTACTTTTAGGGTGATTATGTCCTTTTCTTTTTTCCAGTTTGGACAGGAACGTGAGTAGGATGCGTGGTCACCACTGCAGTTCACACAGTGAGCAGTGCCACTACAGTTGTCGGAGGAGTGGCCCTATACGCCACACCTTGCACAAGTTATTTGACCACGACGGCTCTGTGAGTCATGGCCGAATCTTTGGCATTGGAAGCAGCGTCTAGGGTTAGGGACATATGGTCGAACAGTTAATCTAATGTATCCTAATGTAAGGTGGTGGCGTGGAGCAGAGGTAGAATATCCGGCTTCAAATCTGAAGGTCGTAAGTTCGAATCCTACTCCAGTCCACCACATTTTCAGGCATGGAGTGGTGCCTGACACCGGCAAGAAAAAAATATATATCGCCGAGAGCTAGTGGGGCTATACTAGTTCAGGTGCAACCAAACTTGGAAGGCCCACTAAGCTTCATCAAAGTCACTCCCTCACCAGAACAGGAATTGGCCTCCCTGGTGCAGTATTCGGCCACTACCTCCCTCATGACTCCGACAATTAGCCCATGGCCCTCAGTTCCCAGTGGCTGCGGAGCACCTGACCAAGGCGGCGGTCAGACCTGCTACGCGGCAGAGGGTGCTAAGAATCTCTGGGTCAAGACAGGCCGCCAATGGAAACTGAACCTGGCAACGTTCAACACGCGCACCCTCTCGAGTGAGGCTAGCTTAGCAGGACCATTTGAATAATTATCAGGCATTTCCTGGGATATTATTGGCCTTAGTGAGGTTAGAAGAACTGGTGAGGCTTACACAGTGCTGACTAACGGCCACGTCCTCTGCTACAGAGGTCTTCCAGATAAGAAAGAATCCGGGGTAGGCTTTTTAGTGAATAACAACATAGCGGGCAACATTGATGAATTCTACAGCATTAATGAGAGGGTAGCAGTCTTCGTAATAAAGCTGAATACGAGGTACAAAATGAAGGTAGTACAAGCCTATGCCCCAACCTCTAGTCACGATGATGAAGAAATAGAACAGTTTTATGAAGATGTTGAACTAGCAATGAGACAGGTGCACACTCAGTATACTTTAGTCATGGGCGACTTCAATGCAAAAGTGGGGAAAAAGCAGGTTGGTGAGCAAGCAATTGGCATCTACGCCATCGATTCTAGTGTCGGGAACCGAGGGGTCGTACCGGAGCGCCAGAACAAGAGCACCAGCTCAGCAGGCTTTCAGAACGGACTAGCGCGTGCCGTGCTTGCGCCGCTGGCACGCGCCGCCCAACTTTATTTTTCTCGTCAGTCGCAGCCGGCCCCAAGGCGTCGGTACCCGCCACACGAAGACTCCCACACAGTCGTTCTTGCCTCCTGGCTGCCGTTTTGATCACGTCCGGGTCACCACTGTCGGGAACCGAGGGGTCGCAGCGGAGCGCCAGAACAAGAGGACCAGCTCAGCTGGCTTTCAGAACGGACTAGCGCGTGTCGTGCTTGCGCCGCTGGCACGCGCCGCCCAACTTTATTTTTCTTGTCAGTCGCAGGCGGCCCCAAGGCGCCAGCCGAGAGCGCTGACCTTAGCGTTCCCGCTTAGCAGCGTCGGTGGGCGCTACACTAGGATTGCAAGAGGAGAGATGTTAGTAGAATTCGCGGAAAGCAATAGGCTCCGAATAATGAATACCTTCTTCAGGAAGCGCAGCAACAGGAAGTGGACATGGAAAAGCCCTAATGGAGAAACAAGGAATCAAATAGATTTCATACTCTCTGCCGATCCAAGCATAGTGCAGGATGTAGAAGTGTTAGGTAAGGTTAAGTGCAATGACCATAGGTTAGTGAGGTCAAGGATTTCTCTCAATTTGAAGGGAGAGAGAGTGAAATTAGTCAAGAGAAAACAGGCCAACCTAGAGGCAGTAAGGGTAAAAGCAGACCAATTCAGGTTGGTCTTGCAAACAAATATGCAGCTTTAGAAAAGGAAGATAAAGACAACATAGAGGTAATGAATGAAACCGTAACTAGGTTGATCTCAGAAGCAGCAATTGAAGTGGGAGGTAGGGCACCAAGGCAACCAGTAGCTAAGCTCTCCCAAGAAATAAAGGACCTAATAAAGAAACGACAGAAGATGAAAATGTCCAACTCAAGAGATCAGATAGAATTCGCTGAACTGTCAAAACTAATCAACAAGAAAAAAGTAAGGGATATTCGAAATTATAACGTGGGAAAGATTGAGGAAGCCGTAAAAGTAAGAAGAAAGCTTGGCATAGGACAAGGCAAGATGTATGCACTGAAAGATAAGCATGGTAATATCATCAGCAATTTGGATGACATAGTAAAAGCAGCGGAAGAATTCTATACTGACCTGTACAGTGCCCAAAACAGCCAAGCTACTTACATTCAAAATAGTGATGAACCGGATACAGAGGCTCCTTCTATAACTAGCCCTGAAGTTAGAAGGGCCTTGAAAGACATGACCAGGGGCAAAGCTGCTGGAGAAGATGGAATAACAGTAGATTTAATCAAAGATGGAGGAGATATCATGCTTGAAAAGCTTGCGGCGCTTGATACGCAATGCCTCGCAACTTCATGTGTACCAGAGAGCTGGAAGAACGCCAACATTATACTAATCCATAAGAAGGGAGACGTTAAAGAACTAAAGAATTATAGACCCATTAGCTTGCTTTCAGTATTGTATAAAATATTCACCAAGATAATTTCCAATAGAATCAGGGCAACACTTGACTTTAGCCAACCAAGAGAACAGGCAGGCTTCAGGAAGGGATATTCTACGATGGATCATATCCATGAAATCAATCAAGTAATCGAGAAATCTGCGGAGTACAATCAACCTCTCTACATGGATTTCATAGATTATGAAAAGGCATTTGATTCAGTAGAGATACCAGCAGTCATAGAGGCATTGCGTAATCAAGGAGTACAGGAGGCATACGTGAATATCTTCGCAAACATCTACAAGGATTCCACAGCTACCTTGGTTCTCCACAAGAAAAGTAGAAAGTTACCTATCAAGAAAGGGGTCAGGCAAGGAGACACAATCTCTCCAATGCTATTCACTGCATGCTTAGAAGAAGTATTCAAGCGCTTAGACTGGGAAGGCTTAGGAGTGAGGATCAACGGCGAATATCTCAGCAACCTTCGGTTTGCGGATGACATTGTCCTATTCAGCAACAATGGAGACGAATTAGAACAAATGATTGAGGACCTTAATCGAGAAAGTGTAAGAATTGGGTTGAAGATGAATATGCAGAAGACAAAGATAATGTTCAATAGCCTGGCAAGGGAACAAGGATTCAGGATCGCCAGTCAGCCTCTAGAGTCTGTAAAGGAGTACGTTTATCTAGGTCAATTACTCACGGGGGACCCTGATCAGGAGAAAGAAATTTACAGAAGAATAAAATTCGGTTGTAGTGCATACGGCAGGCATTACCAAATCCTGACTGGGAGCTTACCACTGTCGTTGAAAAGAAAAGTGTACAATCATTGCATTCTACCGCTGCTAACATATGGGGCAGAAACTTGGAGGTTAACAAAGCTCGAGAACAAGTTAAGGACCGCACAAAGAGCGATGGAACGAAAAATCTTAGGACTAACGTTAAGAGACAGGAAGAGAGCGGTGTGGATCAGAGAACAAACGGGGATAGCCGATATTCTAGTTGACATTAAGCGGAAGAAATGGAGCTGGGCAGGCCATGTAATGGGTAGGATGGATAACCGGTGGACTATTAGGGTTACGGAATGGATACCAAGAGAAGGGAAGCGCAGTCGAGGTCGGCAGAAAACCAGATGGGATGATGAAGTTAGGAAATTTGCAGGCGCAAGTTGGAATACGCTAGCGCAAGACAGGGGTAATTGGAGATCGCAGGGAGAGGCCTTCGTCCTGCAGTGGACATAAAATATAGGCTGATGATGATGATGATGAACCTGTTTTGATGGTTTCAGGCAGAACGCTAGATCCAAATGTGAGGACAAGATGTTTGGTGGGGATTTCTTTGTTGTCCCGTCTGATGATGATACGTTTTACATTGGTGACATTTTGATCTTTCCACCCTTCCAGGAGTTCTGCTTCTGATAATTCTAGGAGGTCTGCTTCTGATACGACTCCACGTGAGCTATTCATTGATCGGTGTGGTGATACAGAAATTAGTATGTTGCCGAACGTCACAAGGTTGCCGAGTTTCTCGTACTGTTGTTTCTGAGGGACCTAAAGAAAAAGGTCTCCGCTAGCCATTTTGGTCACTTTGTAACCTGAGCCTAAAGCTTCCGTCAAATATTTCGCAACTATGAATGGAGAAATGGATCTGGCCGGTTTTGCAGCGTTTTCACTGTGTACAACATGGTATTTCTGATAGATTTCTTTTGGTCGGTTGGAATACAGGCTAAGTTGATCGTCACCCTCTTTAGAGGGTGACGATCAAGTAGGCGGGAAGATGCTGGTGTTCCCATAACGGTTTGTTTTATTTCGGCGGCAATGGCGGCCACCCACCACGGAGCCCAACTAGGGGACGCTGCAGTGCTTAACGCGTAAGGCTGCAGGCGCCAACCGTACATTGACACTATAACCTAATATATTATACCCAAGGGAGGGCACATACACAAGGTTAACCCAAGCCGCCTATGAAAATTAGGAAGTGACAGAAGAGAGGAGACGATAGGATAGTTAAAGAACGGGGAATCAGCTTCTGTCAATGATGATGATAGTAGCTTTTCCTATGTACCGAAATTCACCGTTAATGCTCACGGTAAACCCACCCCTGTTTACCGTGGCTTGTGCAACACCTGTAGCGAAGCTAGGTATCGGTTTCTCCAAACTTATAGGAAAAGGACGTTGTCCAACACAGCCATGTGCTTGGCGGCTGTGTCTGATAATATATCGAAGTCTGTATTCTTTCTTATGTAATGAAGAAGAAGAGCACACGGACAAGGCCAGCCAGATCGACTGTTCAATGCCTGCAGTGCAACCAGTAGGCCAGCCGGATCGCCAGTGCTTAGCACGAGTGGGAGCCGTTCGTGCAACCAGCTGTTCCTGCTCTGCGTCACCCGCCTTTCGATTACGAACAGACGCTACCATCTGAACTGTTCAGTACACCACTTTACAATTTGGGATGATTTGTTGAGTCGTTATAGGTGGTCCCGTGCTTGCGCACCTATAACGAATCTTCAACAAACAATTCTTTGGAGTTCGGTTGGGCCATCTTGATTTTCTTAAGAAGCTTCTTTGTGTTCGACTGCGACAGCTTCTTTTGCTTTGGAGGAATAACGCTTGCGGTCCAACGCGCCAACCACTACGCTGGTTGTTTACGATATGCGAATCACCGCGTATGAAGACACGACGCCACCTACAAGAAGAACGGTGTGGCGTAGTAGCCGAGAGCGCGAACCAGCATCTTTTTCTTTATGTTTTGTTTCCCACGCTGCGTGATCCTTTTACAGAAGGTGCTCATCTTCTCCCGTTTTGTTTACCCCGCGACGCCATCCTAGGCCCGCGCGCTGGCGTTTGCCGCTGACGTAACGCTCCCCCACCGCGCAGCCGCGGATCGAGGCTTCGCCCGCTCCGCAAGAACGGCCACTCAGACAAGCAGATCTGGTGGGTTTGAGCCTCCTATGCTTAATGTACGACAATAAAGCAGTGCAAAGTTATAATGTAAAACTTGTAGCGTACGAATGGCACTGTGCTTGTACTGGATATTTTCAACGTGTAACTGTGATCACAATGAGCGTTACGTACAGTTATAAAAGTTGCCTAGGCGCAGTTCTTAGTTTAGTCGTTAGATTTTTTTTATGTGAACACTTCAGCTAGATATCTTTTTCATTAAGGAGGTTGGTCGCGGAACCACCCTATTAATTCTGAACCTGAAAGCTGCATACTCCTCCCGAAGAACAGATGAGTTGTTAACAGAGTGGGGGAGATTTACTCCTTTGAATAAGTCATACACAACGCTCAACTGTTAAGCTGTGCGTTATTTATTTTTAACAGTTTAACATTTTATCCGTTTTAACAGTTTATCACTGTCATAATATATTGCACGCGGGAGTGGCAAACACAAACATATGAAGACAGTGTGCCGTGCGGTGGCGAAGAGGACAACGACTCTTGGCCAATACCCATGAGTGGGTATGTACATTAAGGTCGTCATCATCATCATCGACACCGATTGGTGAACGTCGACAGTGGCGCCTCAAAAAGCGTGGCTCGAGGGAGCGTGGCCCGTGGCGTGAGCAGTGCGCGAGGTTCGGCGTTCGACGGCACAGTTTCCTCGCTGGGCGTCCGGCCCATAGGAGCAATCGCCGCCCGCGTCACTACGCCTGCACCCCAATCAAAGCTAGCACCAACTGAGAGGCCACCTCGTCAAGGTCTTCCGCTGGGCAACTGGTCCAGGAGGGCTGGCGGTCCTGAGCCTGGCTGATCGAGCGTTCGGGTGAGCGGCCACGGGGCTACCTCGCCAGCTGTGAACGTGACCTGGTGGGCTGCCGCAGTGTTCTCCGGAACACAAACTCCGCCATCGGGTAACCGGGAACGCGGAGGCTCCGGTACATCGACTGTGGCGCAGGGCCACCTGAGCTCCACGAGGCGATCTGACCCTGTAGTTAGACCCTAATGTCCAAGCAGCTGTCCGACACTGCTGTCCAGCACCGGTTCCCCGACGTCTCCGACATGGCGGCAACTACTTCTACATGAACTGTAGGCCGACTACCTTTTGACTAATCTATATTAGCTGTATATATCTTCTAGAACATATTTTGGGGAACTGTTGTATATGTGCTGTTTCAATGTATTACGTTTCCAATACAAGTATGATGTGTGTTTGTGCTTCGGCGTGCTGCTTCTATCTCTTTCTGGAGTGATCCTGCACCCACTAGCATCACAATCACGGAGAATGAAAGTAACACGGACATAAAACAACATATAAAAAACTCACTGCTGCATTTGTGCACTGTTTGCTCCCTGACAATCTCTGAGTTCCCTGACAATCCACAAAAGGCAACAGCGAGAGGTGATGAGCGGATCTCGCTTTGTTTATAGTTAATTGGCAAAGGCTCGTCATACATTTGGGGTACGGGCTGGGTAGTTCGTTCATTATTGTAGAAACACAAGATACAATTTATATGTCACATACTGACTGCGTAACAACATGGTATAAGTTTTGGTGTAAAACTGCCTAGAACTCGCGTGAAGCAAAAGAAATCATGGGCCATTCCACTCTGTGAAAGTGGATGACGAGTGAACTGCACACGACACAGAGGCCTTCCCATTACTACGACAGAAGAGAAGTGAAATTCAAAATGGAGAACGGCAACTTGTAGTTTTGTTTTTTTATATACATTCACGGGGGGTTACTTTAAGCAAAAGAAGACCCGTATAATAAAGAGCTTAGTTATAAGGTTTTTTTGGCACGCATATTTACCTTTGCAGCCTTCAGTGTCTTGAAACGAATGCTTGGACACAAGAGAAATAAAAATTACGGGGGATGCTTAGAACTTTCTAAGAATGTGAAGGCGAAAGCACAGTTGGTCCCATAGTGATCTGGAATAAAGCTCTGAGTCCACGCAGCGACGTAAACAAGGCGCGCGAGCGCGCTGCGAACGTGCTGCCGCCGTTTCAAGAACGTTCTACGGGCGCCGTCGCTGACATTTCCGTCCTCCTCCGCAGCGCCACCACCATGCTTGCCGTCAACGCCCCTACTGCTACTACGCTGCTGGCTGCTGATATTTCTCTCCTCCTCCCCAGCGCAGCTGTTGTCCTTACGTCAACGCCCTCCCGTGCCAACACTAACGTTTCCCTCCTCCTCCCCTGCGCCGCCATTGCTCTTTCCCTTAGCGCGAGGGGCAGTGTGGGAATGCTGGCCTGATGAGCGGCGTCTGAGCCAGCTGTCGAAGAAGACAATGAATGCGCGAGTAGTGGCACGAGTGCGAGGCAGGCGCGAGGTGAGCTTGCTCACTTTTTCTGTACCTTACAGCGACCTTGAAGCATAGAGATGTCGATATCCTTTTCTGTGACATTGTAGCGCCAAATTCCGTGCAGTCGCTACGCGGACAGACGAACTCCGAAGGACAGGGGGACATATTAAGTTGATCTATTTACTGTTTAAGTTGATCAAGATGAGATTGTGCACTGGGTTACTCTGATAGGAGACAACATAAAACTCAAAGCAAGATGGCGTCGTCTCAGCTTGATCCGGCCCTGCGCGCCTCTGCCTAGTCCGGCTACAGTATACTAGGAGATTTTGTAGTGGGCTCAGAGGAGAGCGCGGGCGGATGTGTTGCATGTTGCCGCCCAGTGGAGGCGCGGGAAGACGTTCCTCCTGAAGTTTATCTGGCGTGAGCGACTGCAGGCGGTGACGTTCTTCCTCGTACTCATGGTCCTTCGACGCATTCTCCGCTTTTGCACGGCCCGCTTTCGCTGTCTGTGTTGACGTTGTCTATATTCACATTGCTGCTGCGTACGTCTTACCGCTTTGCTAGCTTTTTTTCTCCGGCGTGAACGCGCTACGCCGCACCCCTGTCTTTTCCGGGTAACGGTAAGAGGTAAGCGATGACACCCCGAGGGGGAACCCTGTTGAAAAATTTGTACGTGAATTGTGCGAGAAATGTGCGAGATGTATGCATATCACACAGATTTGACGAGAAGTGTGCGATGTGCTACGCACATTCAACGAGATATCGTAGAAAACGTGCGAGATCTGTACGCATGAGCTGCGTAGACTTCACGAAGTGTGCGAGATCTATGCGAGGTGCTACGCGAATGCATGTGCGAGATGTACGCATGTGCGAGATGTGTGCGATGTGCTGCGCCAACCTAACGAGATTCTGTACGAGGTGTGCGAGATAGCGTGTGATGTGTACGCACTGTAGTCATATGAGCAACGAGATCTTGGCCGATGACTACGAATTGCATACAAAGTGCATGCACCTAAGTCGTAGTGTATACAAAAGCTCGTGAATGACAGCAAGATTTTATGATGAATCGTTTGTAGCACATGCAAGGACATAATAAATGTGCTGTATGACGACGTCGAACCATTGTGCCACATATAGCAGCATAAACTGCAGAATGAATAAGAGCGCCAGTGTTGAATTTCTGCAATTTCATATAATGGACACACACATCTCCATCAAAGCTCACGTCAGTCCTAATGATGCAATGATTTTCACTTGGGCACATATTCTCGGATAATCACTTACGGCAATACTATTGCCTTCGTGTGACGCATTGCTCAACCAGCCAATAAGCGCGCACTGACAGTGATATAGCCAAAAGCTGTTGTCTGAGAGTACGTCCCTTGTTCAGAGTGGATCACCCGAAGCTTTTAATGCAATATAGGGTTGAGTACCTTCACAGTTTCGGAAAAAAATGCTATAGGTTTGTTTTATGCAGAATAAAAGAAGCTGGCAACGCGATTATAGCTCACTGAAAACACATCCAACACGGACGAGTTGGCAAATGATTTTATTGCATGCAGTTCGATCAGTAACAGAAGATGCACGCGCTTTGTCACAGCCTAATCATATTGCTTGCGTCAGAGCTGTCAGTCACAGGTAGCAATGCAGAAATTTCAAGCTGCACATTTTCCAAACAGCTAAGTGTGCCCCCCACAAGACGAGTAATTCACGAAGAAAGTTGGGTTAGTTGGTGTTGATGCAGTTGCTGTGACTAGTGCGAACAATGGAAAAAAAGGTGGGACAGGACAGAGCCCTCTCTCGTATCCCACCTTTTTTCCGTTAGTCTTGTTCGCGTTAGTAATTATGTCACAGCTAGCCCCCACAAGACTATCAAATCTGCTAGTCACTTTTTATTGCCCATATTTTAAGAGGTTGTTAGTGCCTGTTTATGCCAAACTGTAGCAGGCAGGCATAAACTGGCCATGCATGCCCACATGTAAAAAATAAAAAGAACCACAAACTCAGTGTAAATAAATTGGTGAATAAATCCCCAAAATAGCAGCCAAAATCTATCGCACTTTGACAGAAAAAAATAACGAAATTACATAACCATCAATCACTAATGCTGTCATACGATCAGCACATTTTGACCAATTGCTGCTTGAACAACTTGTGCACTGTATGCTGAGAGAGCTTGACGTGGTAAAAAAACCTCTTATTTGCCGCTCAACAGCGGCAAATACGAGTTTAGCGTGGCAACGGAGCATTATCTGTGTATATACTACACAAAACTGAATTTGAAATTAACGGAGAAATAACTAAGTAGTTCGTGCAGTGATGGTTCAGAGCAAGGCAACGCTTTGCGATTCGTTAAAAGCTGACCTCGAAACGACCAAAATGTCAATGTCCCTACATTCAAGCAAGGTCGTTAAATGGCGAACATGCAGCATATCCTGGCGTTCGCGCACGCCGGAAACAAACTAAAAAACACTTTTGCAAATCGCTGACACAATAACGACGCATATCAGACGCGCGCACGCACGCACGCACGCGCACACGCACACACACACACACACACACACCGAAAGCACTCGCGACAGACAGTGCGGACGTTCTCGCTCGTTGGCAAATGGAGCCGGCGTGGCAGCACAGACGGCGATGCACAGACGGCACTCTTCATGAACTATACACATCCGCAAAACGGCACACAAGCCTGAACAAAGTGCGTCGACGACGCCACTCGACACCAAATGCGTCGTCGATAACGCCGCATTAAAACACGGACACCTTGTTGAATTCACAAACATTCACAAACCAAACCACGATATGCTGCGATTTAACGGCCCTGACCGGTTTATACGGCAGCTCCGCAGGTTGCTGTCCTCGATGTTGAAAGAAACGTTGTTGAAACACGCCGCATCACTCGCATAACATGTGAATACCAGCCGCCACCATCCATGCGATCACGATTACCATGGAGCACCGTGCCGATACAGTGGTGCCGAGGAGCCAGAGACCAACGTTGCCTGAGACGACAAAACGGTAGACGACGATGTAAACAATATGGCCGCCATGACGTTTATCCGGCTCTTGCAAAGCTTCTGGTGCCTCTATCTTGACGAAATGACATCATTTTCCCGTGTTCGGCTGTCAAAATGTTACCAGTCTAGAAACGTTGGGTTGTCGGTATGTGAGCGCAGCATGAATATTTTCCTTGCGGACGGTCGATGTGGTAGTTTAATTATATTTACGCTTTGCCGAGAGAAAATGTGCTCTTTTTTGTGCGCATCAGCGATCGCTAAGCCCCTGGGCCTGCGCAACGCTGCTAGCTAGCTGTATCTTTCGTGCGGTGCGGCGTTGTTGGTCATCGTAGTTCGGTCCATTCGTGCTCTTTGTTCCCGGCTCATTAGCAGCCTCTGGTACTCTCGCCGATCTCGCAGCGGTTCACAGTGCACGGAAGAATGTGTTGGAAATTGTACTATTACGTTCATCCGCAATTTAACAGTGTTTATGCCGGAAGGACAGTTCGTGCAGTCGATGCCGCCGGACCTGACACGAAGGAGCGTTTGCCGAGTATGTCTCGAAAGGTAAGTCCGGCGCTTGGCGCATTTTTATAGTTCGTGTAGTGTGCCTTGTTAGGCGGAGCACAAGATGATTAGTACAGCGACAAAAATTATAAAAGTGATTTCCTAATGTTTGTTATTAATGCCGTAGTACACATTTAGCAAAACCTTTTATGAAAATTACCCTCAAACAAGTATAGGATGTTGCCAAGAGCTTCATATATTGTTTCTTTGCTTTCTGTTATAAAATACACTAGCGCCGAGTATCGTTTAGTCTGAACGGGCCCAAAAATTGATGCCGCGAATGTCACTGCTTCTGTACGTAATTTCTCAGCAAGAAATGGTATATGTGGTGAAGTACGTTGACGTGTTGTCTTCACAGCTAACACCTGCGCGAGACGGCACCGGATTGCTCTGTCTGACTCATGAGCACATTTTAGCTTGTATGCAAATTTTTCTGCTTATATATTGTCAAGACAACCTGTGTTTCTTGTGTTGAGTGTTCTGTATGTCTTCGTCCATTTGACAGGTTAAATAACTGCCCGTGATGTCAGAATGAGATATTTGCACAACCATGTAGCTGGCTGAGGTCTTTTCACAATTTAACGCGGTGTTGTTAAATCACAAGTTTGCAGTTTCAGCAGTGATTGCAATAAACTGAACGTTTCTTATTGTTTAGGGATGTCACGATTTCGTGAGACGGATGCAATCTCTGCACCACATGGGAGCCTGTGGCAAAATGCAGTCTGAGCAGCCCAACAAGGAATCTGATCTGCTTGCTTTGACAAGGTGTGTACAAAACAGTCACTGCCACTTATGAGTTCTAGGTTCTGTTGGTATAATTCGTACGTGCCATCGGTCCTGAATCTTTTGGTGAGATTTATGAACTTGGACTCATTCTACAATTTTACTATTGTTGCATTGAGTTATGAGAATGAAATTCTATTGGGAATATGTTGTAAGAATCTTGAAAAATGGGGTGGTATGAGATTGCAAAATTGCATGTAAAACAATAAATTGTGATGGCACTTGTGCTGCTTTATTAGCAATGCAAAATCCCTAACGAGTATACCAGAGGGGAACTTCCTACCAAGCCCGATTCAGATCAAAATTAGCTACTGCAATTAGCTTCCTCGCGCAGCTTGCACAAAAGAGCCAATCACAAGTGAGAAATTCGATCCGGATTGGGCTTGATCGCAATGAAAAGTGCACTGTATGACACCCGTATTAGACGAGCTTATTGAGATAAGTTCGTAAAGCCGGCTAAATCGGCAACAGCAAAAGCACTGAAAAAAGCACACTGGTCTAAAAACAATGTTGTCAGTTTCTGCTGTTCCAAGTTAATGGTTAATTATGTGTCTCTATTGAACAACGAGGCGCTGAGAGAAAACTTTAAGAAAATACATGCTGACTTTCCAACAAGCATTGTGTCTAGGATTTTTGCAAAACATAAAGTTCACGGGCTGGCAGGTTTGGCATAACGTACAACACTTTTGCTTTAGATGCCATATTCATAACTTCCAGTTTCGACATAATATTCGAGTACTACTTGAACTGTATATTTTAAAATATCGCCTACCTTCAGTTTAATCAATATACCTAAGTAGCCTCCTCTGAGTCAAGTATAATTGGGGGCTTGAGTAGATATGCATGATATGCTACTTACTGACTGTATAGTGACATATTTTTTAGGAACTGTGTTTTGAGGCACACATATCCTTTTATGTCTTGTTATGAGTTGCCCGACGAAAGCAGAAGGGCATTGCAAGTTATTGCAAATATTACTGCACTTAATTCCTTACATACATGCCTGCACAGATTCTGTGTTCCTAGATTTCTTTCTTAAGTAGTCAAAAATCATGTATTACACTTTTTTTTCTCTTTTTTTTTGGGGGGGGGGGGCTGTTCATTGATTCCCATTCCTAAAGGGACGTTGAAAGAAAAAAACACGAAAGGTGGCTTGAAAGTGTTTGAATTTTCTGTTTAACCTCTTATTATTTAGTCTTCTAAAGCACTACCAGTTTCTGTTCTCTTTTATAAGCTAGCTGTCAGATAAGAAACCACAGTGTGAAAGAGTATTTATTTCTTTTTTTACTTGTTTTATTGTATGTTCTTTATTTGGCTCACAATGTTCTACCTACCACCCTATGCAGTACTCCAGCTGGAGCCTATGAGGTATGTTTATAAATGAATAAGTAAATTCCTGAAGCTTGCAACAAACCATGAAGCATAACATTTAAATGTAGTCAGTTCATAATACATCCCTAGAGCAGCATAACATCAAGCTTGAAGCTGATCTCTGATGTCCCATAAATTGCAGGTTTGATAATGTGGTACCACAAACTGCTGGTTACGCATGTCAGTCAGCCTGGTGCAGTGGTCGCAGGTGAGAGTGTAACCGAAAGCTGGGTATGCTTTGCCCTTCCGCATTTGACATGGGAGGGAGCTTGAACTCTGCTATTGCTTCGCTTATAGTTGGGACCATCTCTCTCACCTTCTCCTTATTATTCTGTCAACTTGCTAATATGCACTTCTACAAGCTTAGTTATGATGTTGACTGCTGAACTTGGATGATGTGAGTTTCAATAGTTGGTGGGACCCTCAAAACCATGCTGTACTTTGTGTGCATTTCAAATGGTCAATTTGAAATATGCGATTGTCTGACATTCTCAGGGAAACAAGGTTTTTGTTCTGAATAAGGCATAGGCTGCTTCCCGAAAGAGTACCAGAAACATTACTTTCTCACCTAACAAAAGTGTTTAGGCACGCCGTGCTCAGGCCATGCTGACCTACAATAATTAGATCATAATGTGCTACATCGACCGTTACATGTTATTAAAAGTGGCAGACAAAAATCATAATGCACTTGAATTTCACTGTTAAAATGTGTGTGGCTACCTAACATTTAGCCTTATCCCCTTTGGCGCAGACACCATTAGTGCAAAAGGGGCGTATGTCATTACCAAGCTTTTGGGATAAGTACAGACTGAATAAGCACTTGTCAAGATTTTGAGTAGTACTATAACCTGAGACCCGCCCAAAGTGTGATTTTATTTTTATTTTTTCATTTAGACCATGGAGTCACACTTCTCTTAAGCCTGTGCAGATACGTCACGCTCCATTCATTTCTCCCTTTACAGTGAATCCTGTTTTTCAGTTTCATGTTGCATGACATACAAAGGCACTTTAAGCAAGGCCAAAAATAAGTGGTTTGAATGTGTACAAAACGACTCCGGACACATTTTTTTCTTTGGAGACACTTTAGACGCATCATGTTTTCTTTCTTTTTGTGTTAGTTTTGTGATGAGAGGTTATTTATTGCAAAAAGAAAATGAAGGTTAAAGTGGCGTTTCCTGCCAAATTTTGTGGCGAAACATCGTACGTTGGAGGACATCATGCATTCCAGAGTATTTTCGTATATTTTGGCTGTTGCAGTTCAGTACACTTGCTCCAAAATTGCTAAGTTCAGTTCTTGCCTCTTTTAGAATGCAGTATAGTCAATTTTTGCCAAAAACAAATTAACTAGGCCTCAGCAGACAGCCAGCAGGTGTGGGAATTTATTGTGGTTTCACCACCTGTATATAGTTCTTGTGTATTTTCTAGCTTATCAAGCCTCTACTTTTGGATAACTGCAGTCTTTCTGGGTTTGCGGAAAAGTAGTTCAATAATGCATCTCAAATAATAATTTTTCCCTTAAGTGTCCCTTTAAAGTTTTGTCTGATTGATGTGGCATGAGACAACACTGCCCGAAGTTATCTTGCATGTCAGCAGTTGTGTTGCCTTATATTAACCGGTATTGTCTTTGAGGTGCTCAGAGATGTCACTGCACTTACTCTTCATTACCCAAGTCCCTAAGAAGCCATAACGAGGATCTGTTTGAAATGTCCTGCAATAAGTTATATCGTACTGTATTCACCGGGGCTCTGTTAAATGCTTGCAGTAGAAAAGCACTGTCTTCTCCAAAACATGCATAGTGTGTTGGGAATTTGTCAACGATTCTTTTTACCTCAACAATCATGGAAATAGATTTACCGTGTTCACTGGCAGATTTATATCAAGCCTGATCTCTGTAGCTGACTAGGCTTTTTTATTGCGATAGCAATTATATGGACACTCCAAAGCAGATTTCTGCCGTCGGCGTCGCCGTGAGGTTCCGTATGACGTCAACGGCGATAAAATCGTCGCCGCGCTCCGGACGCTGTATGTGCGAGTGAAAGGGCGCGAGGGACGCGCGCTTTCACGGAGAGCGAACGCACGTCGGACAGCAAACGCGCGTTCTGCGCCGTGATGATAAGTGGTTCTTGAGGGAAAGGGAAAGGTTGGCGCTATCTTCTGCAGGTGCGCCGTGCTCCCTGAAGGGCTGCAGAAGTAGGCGTCTCTTTCCTCCTTTACAATCACCATATATATAGCGCTAACGCGCCTTCTTCCGACGGTGGGGGAGGGAAGGGAGGCGACGTTTAGCTGCGGCACCAAGTGCGTATTTATGTACAAACGTTGTGAGGCGAGAAGGTGGTAAAGACTTCCGACGCAACTCGACGAGTGTCCCGTTCTGATGTCGTCGAAAACCGAGCCGCCCCCAGAGGCTCCGGCAACAGTCACCAACGCCGCACGCGTTTTGTGCGAACGCGGGCATAATGCCGACGGCGTCGACAACAGTTCTGCGTGTTGCCGGTGCTGCTGCATGTCCAAGTTTATACAGCTGATGAAGCTACTATCATTACTCCGTATAGCTCTCTACAAATTTGCTATCGCAATTGATGCTTCGCCTTTTGGGTGAAACTGCGACAACTTTTATTACACAAAAATTAAGCTGGTTTTCAATAATACCACCTTTTCACAGTACTGAAGCACCAGTTTGCAAAAATATTAGAATAAGTTTAACTCTATTATTGCGATAGCAATTATAGGGACACTCAAAAGCAGATTTCTGGCGTCGCCGTCAGGTTCCGTATGACGTCAATGGAGATGAAATCGTCGCCGCGCGCCGAACGCTGTATGTGCGAGTGAAAGGGCGCGAGGGGCGCGCTTTCACGGGGAGTGAACGCACGGCGGAAAAAAAACGTGCGTTCTGCGCCGTGCTCGCTTAAGGGCTGCAGAAGTAGGCGTCTCTTTCCTCCTTTACAATCACCATATATGTAGAGCAAACGCGCCTTCTTACGACGCGCGAGAGACCGTGGGGGAGGGGGGGAGGGGGAGGGAGGCGACGTTTAGCTGCGGCACCAAGTGCCTATTTATATCAGAGGCTCCGGCGACAGTCACCAACGCCGCACGCATTTTGAGCGAGCGCGGGCAAAACGCCGACGGCGTCGACAACAGTTCTGCGTGTTGCCGGTGCTGCTGCATGTCCAAGTTTATACAGCTGATAAAGCTAATATGATTACTCCCTATAGCTCTCTACAAATTTGCTATCGCAATTGATGCTTCGCCTTTCAGGTGAAACTGCGACAACTTTTTTTTTTTGTAAAAGCAAGCTGTTGTCTTACACAGCAACTTCAGTGAGTTTTTTAAGCGCGGCAGCCTTAGGATGTTGGTTGAAAATTAAGTTGCTTAAAGACGTGTTGCATCAGAGAGCATGTTTTCTTTTATCTATTGTAGCATTATCTGGTCTCTTATGTTCCTTTCCATGCTATTCACAGTGCACACTTTCTAAGGAGATAAGGGACAGGCAGATGGTGGCATTCACAGCTCACACATTCCAAGGCACTAAGGGACACACAGAGTGTGAAAGAGGACAGTTATTTTTCACTGTGTGCCTGTCGCTTATTCTTTTGGCATGTGTGTGCCATGAACACCATCAAAATGAACTGTTACCAACTTGCCCAAGCTTCAGCTCTTGCGCTTGGTGTGTTTTGTCTACAAAATACCCATATGGCAGTAGTAGTGTTGCTGATATTTGCGTGTATGAAAAGGGAATGCTTACTTGATTGCAGAACAATTTGATTGGTTCTACACATGGTACTGAACTTACCAATGTCATTTTAAAGGTGGGATTAGGTAGGAAGCTATTGTGGTACTGTTTAAAGTGCCCTTGTGCAGATGCTTAAAGCTTGTCTTCTGTTGACAAAAATTGGGCTCAAGCCGTAGGAGGATAGTTGTCAAAGTGTAATGAAAGCCTCCTGGTAGACATGCTGAGTTATGCTGCTGGGGACACTGATTGGTTAGCCTTGTTGGGTAATGCTGCTGGGCTTATGGGTGCTTTTAACATTGCAGTGCCTGCAGAATGCATGTCGTGCTATGGTATAATTGGCCCACCAAGTGACCACCTTTGCTTACACTATGTGGCTGTCTGGCCTAGTTTACTTAACCTGACTGCCACCTATACACAAGGAGGAGGAGGGAGGCAAAAAAAGGGATCTTCAATTAATTTTCTTGCATGCATCATATTTTTCTTATAGTGCAGGATTTGTTACTCAAAGTGAAGCTTGCTCTATGGAGAATATCTACATTTTTTCATAAGTATACCGAACAAGGATTGATTTGTTCACGGTGTCACTTTTTTATATTATACTCACGTGACACTAAGCCCACTTGTATTAATGCAGGTATGGCTGGGCCTGCAGAGAAAGTGCAAGCAGACTGTGCTGTGTTGCTGATCAGTGCTGATCTCCACGCCTGAGTTGGTCCCACAACATCCAGGCACCAGCATGCTTTGCTTCATCATTGACAAGGTAATATGATATGGAGAGCTGGCACCTGGATATCAGTTTTGAGCTTGAGTTTTGAGAAATATGTTGAGATAGAAGACACAAGGGTTGGCCTTGGTGTAGATACACGTGTGTTTCTTTAAAGTGCTCTTTTTGAAATATTCTTCGTGGACCTATTTTCAGCAAATGTTTACATTCCTTAATTGCAAACTGCCATGGAGCTGGTTTATGCCTTAAACTAGCACTCTTTCACCAAGAAAAAGCCTTATTTAGCATAAAATTCATAGGAAAGGCAAGGAGGTGACAGGACAGAACACTACTAACACCATCCAATTTTACTGCTTGCACAGCAATATAAAGCGAGAGTTGACGAGGTTTGGGTTTGTGTTCGTTGGTTCTATGGGTTTTGGAGCCCCACACAGCTTTTTTGCTAGGCAGACAAGCTTGTGGGATGTGCTTATGAAATTTGTACAGCACACTGACAGTGCAGGTGCGGGCCTCATCTTCGGAAGGAAGTGCACTGACGGTACCATTCACGGCGCAGATGACTCTCATAGAGTCAGGCAAGGCACCAGTGTTGATGTTTGTTCCCTTGCCCAAAACAGCATGTTTAGGTTCAGTGTAGTTGTAAGAAGACAAGTTAAACATTACTTTCATGGTTTGAGTGGCCACATTTTTCTTAGAGCACTGAATTTCTTTTCTTGCAACTGCCTGCCCTGGTGTTTCCTTAGCGTCGGCATGAAGTTGGCATGGAGTTATGCATCCGGGAACTCGTGAACAATGACCCTGTAGTTGACACTTTGCGAAGAATACATCGGCTTCCAAGCCCTTCATTTTATGTTGGCATACTTTTACTTGTACTGTTAGCAATTTCTTCTCGGCTTGCTGAATTATCCTGAGGCCCCACACTGACACTACTGATGTCTTCATATGAAGACTTTTCAGCATAAGACTCCTGGCTTTGCAAGTGTGGTTTAAAAAAAGGTGGCACTTACAGGTGGCTATTCAAGACCTGAGTGAAATTCAGCCATCAGGTATAGGGTGTGTCCTTCTACATTGAGCTTATTCCAATGACAAAATTCAGTGAGGCACCTGACACAGCCACCAACTCCACACCCCCTCACCACACATTCGTGCTGAGCCCCAACCCACACGATGGACTCACATGTGAGCAGTGAGTGATAATCCTAACAACATACAGCTTGTTTGAAAGCAGAAACAAACATAAGGGTTCTGCAAACGCCACCATCGAGTTGAGGCTATATTCACAGCATAGCTGGAGTGCACGCTTGCTTGCTGTAGAGACTACCATCATAATAAACATGCACGGCATTGTTGACATTGTAGCATCGTCTCAGGGGGTCAAGATACGATTTCTTGCCCTTTTTGCACAAAAGCACGCGTCTCAATTGTACGAAATTAGGGAACCACAGCTGCACCACTCGTCTCAAGCACAGTACTCAAACCACACATTCAGAGCTGAACCGTGGGCGGTCGACGCAGTCACATTTTTGTGACTTGTAGAGAGCAGCACATCCCTCGACGTCCGTTGTTATGCAAAGGCGGACACGGCGACGCCACTTCGACATATCAATCGTCACCACCTCCGCATAGTCAAGGAACACTGATAACATAACGCAGGTTCTGTATTGCCAGAGCTCACCGAGGCCCAAGCCGCACTGCCACACAAGCACTACTCACGGCTTTCCGCCAAGTAACACAGAACCTACAACCAATACACAAGCAACGCAAGCACAATCACACACGCAATGTTGAACAACGCGCGGTCGGCGCGGGCCAGAGAACGATCATGCCGAGAACGAACACGCCATCCCATGCCGTCGTCGCTTGGCGCCACCATCGCGCCTTCTCAAAAGTCCCTAAATGATCGTGTCCCTAGGTGCCTAGGATCGAGTCACGTGAGGGATTTTTGTACGACATTTAGACGCACGCTGATGCTTCCAAGCAAAATGGCGGACGAGCGAATACGACCGTTTGGTGCGACCGCGACCGGCTTGGGTGCGACGGTGGAATCCAGAGCACCGTCGCCAACACCTGCGCAGGTTCTTTTTCTGACAATGCTTGCGGGCGGTAAGTTTTTGTTAACTACTACACTAAACATCTGTGTGAATACTTGAACTACTGCAAAGTGGTTGTATTTCAGAACTTTGCTATTGTACTGACCTTTGCTTTATTGCCGGAATTTCGTGCCGCTGTCATTAGTTGAAAATAATGAAATTCTGGGGCTTAACTTCACAGAGCCATGATATGAGTATGCAGGATCCCGTAGGTGGTGGACTCGGTATTCTGACCACGTGAGGTTTTTAACGTACATGCCATTAATCGCGAGCCTCTTTCCTTACGATTGCATCACGAGAGATACTGTTGAAGTAGTGTTGACAAAATTGAAACACTGTTTATTGAAACCATTTAGCGTAAACAGTTTATTTGTGGCGACGCAGTGGGCCGGTTAAAGTGGCGAGCGCCGTAGCTATCCCCTGAGTACTGACGCAAACGATGTAGCGCTGACATGTTTTTGCTAACTGGGCTGACGATGCTCGCCAACTGCTGCTTTTATCTGGTGTGTGCGCTTGCAGTGTATATGTCGTTCCGTGAAGAAAAAAAAAACGGCTGTAGACATGAATTCTCCAAGCATGGTGAAAAGCTTGTATATTTTACCATCGCTGCAGTCAGGCTGTAGCACTCCTGCTACTGGTATGTAAGAATTTATGCAAACCAACAGCCATGAATATTCCCTGAAAGTGGAGGTGTTGGGATGTCATGTCTCGAAAGCGCTTTGAATATTTTTGTCTTGGCACATAGCTAAAGTTGCCACTTGTGAAAGCCTGAAGCTGCCTCTTGCTTGTCTAGATGTTGCAGTGCACTTTTATTCTACAAGGCGTTTGCCTGGGATGCTGAAAGTTATGTTCCTGTGTGAGACTGGCTATCTTTGTAAAATAATTGCATTTTGAAGGAGCGTTTAGCTTTTCACTTTCACATGTGTAATCATTTGTTTTGCTAGGTTTACCTTCTGTATGTTCTGTACCTTACTGTTATTATAGCAATTGTGTACCCATATTTTGAGACTGTGGGCATGCACTTCCATTCGTGCATTTTCGCATATGTACTGTCTGTGCCTATCGCATCCGAAATGTGAAACGCTGCAGTGCAGTGGCAGGTTGTAGTGTGCTTACAGTTTAGCTATAATGAAAAGCAAAGGGCCACGATCCATCCATAGCCATCCTAGATATTAAGGATTTTTAAGGATTTTCACACGTCATGTTACTATTGTTTCCTAACACTGACACTCTGTTTCAATTTTACAGTCATTTGAAGTTGAAAATCTGGCACAGCATATATGATACCCATTGAACTACATTATTATGTAACGACAATGTGTCAGTAATTCAGCACGGTTTGCATAGACGCAGCTGTTTGAACTAGTAGACATGGCAAAATTGGGGTTGCTCACTTACAGCTGTCTAGGCTTGCACACCGAACACATTGGTGCACATTGTTCATTACACAGTGCTTCGTCATGGATGTTTTAATGCCTATGAAAGTCATATCTATTCACACTGCACAACTAGCTTCTTCTTTTCCCCTAACTGCTGTGAAAATATGATGCCTATGTGTACTCCTCGTCTTGCACATAACATCATGCTGCTTCAGTAGATATTAATGGTTACTGGCATATTTTACCAACTAGCCAATTTATCAGTTCTATTATGTGAAATTAGTTTTGGTAAAAATTGCGTACATTAAGCTCACTGCTCGATCTGCTCATTTATTTGAATTTGTATAGAGATTAAGTAGCCTCGTATAAAAGGTGTGCCTTTTTGTTTTGTTCCACAGGCAGTGCAGCAACTGATGACCTGTCAGGAGATCCAGCCATAGAGCAACATCAACAATCTCGTGGTTCCTCTTCTGTAAATGGTATGTAAACATTTTCAGCTCGTTACAATAACTACTTCAGTAAAGCCTTGATGAGAGCTAGTTGGTTCATATCTAGAACTGAGGTTTGAACAGCGTGAATAAAACAAGGACACCAAGAAACAAGTACCACAGACAAGCGCTGACTGCCAACTGGAAGTTTATTTCAAATTCTCTCCCCCCCCCCCCCCCCAGCCAGTTATACTTTTTTCAGCATAGGCATGCACACACCAGTCACATAAACATCGGCAAAATCAGAAACATAATCTGGCATGCAAAAAAGCTCGACATAATCTCGCTTTTTTGGAGAAAGAAATGCTTTTTTGCATGACATACTATGATGTGGATTTTGCAGATGTTTATGTGACTAGTGTACGCGTGCCTTTGCCGGAAAAGGTATAAATGGCTGAAGAACTTCAAATAAACTTCCAGTTGGCAGTCAGTGCTTGTCTGTGCTATTTGTTTCTTCGCGTCCTTGTTTTATTGGCGCTGTTGAAACCTCAGTTAGTCTTCGGAACACTTACTTTAAAAAACTGCTGTAATGTGTTAAAACGCTTTGAACACAGTCTAGTAACCCTCACATGCTGACACCAACTCCAGATGCATAACTCCGTTAGGAAAATTTTACACTGCATTCTTCATCTTTCAACCAACGCACATACTCTAGCAGACAACACTTTAGTCTCAAGTCTAAAGACTGACCATACGTGGCCCTTGCGCCACAAAACACTACATTCATCATCACTTTAGCCTAAAGTGTTGCTCTTTAATGTTACTTTTCGTTCCATTACCACCTCAATGCTTAAGGCCTCCAATGTATCCTTTATCCTTGTTCAAGGAGGTAACGCAACAGTGACTGCGCTGTTCGTATTCATTGAGAGCAGCATTATGTAATGGTGTCTTTGTTAACTTTTCTCTGTTCAAGGCAGTCTGGCGGTACACCTTACAGAATATTGTAGCAGCGCCCTACACCTATTCAGTTCATTTAACAAATTTTACTGTACATTTGGCTTTATGTGCAACAAACCTTGTTTTATACAATGGTACCTTAACAACTGTGACTCGCAGTTAGTTGTCTGTCACTTTATCTGAAACGTTTCCCATCTTATTTACAGCTACCTGGAGTGATGGAGAGACAAAGCTGCTTCTTGATTATTATGCCAAGTATGCGCCATCTGTGGGGCCAATGAAGAAGTTTAAATGCAAGAGGGACATGTTTGAGCAAATCGGCCGTGATATGTTTGCTTTACTCAATGTTGTGCGAACTCGTATTCAGTGCGAGACTCGTTTTAAGACCATTGCGAAACGCAAACGCAATGAAGATCGCAACAACACAGCTAACACATAATCATGGTCATATTTGTGTTAAAATACGCAAGGAAGGTAGCAATAATTCTTTCACGGGGGCGTCATGCATAAGGGGACATTATCCGGATAGAGCACGCGCGTTTTTCATTTCCTGAACATCGGCAGTGCTCGTTGAACGTTGACAGAAACGCGTCACACACGGCGTGTATCATTAGAGCACGAAATACAGACATATCGCCCTTAAAGCGTCCTACACTGTTTCAATATTTGCTTCATTCACTGCCACACGCTCACATTTTCTTACTACATTATGCTCAACGCGCCGCTACACAGCGGTGACGCACCGTGCAGTTAAGTCATTGCACATTTTCCCCTTCAATTCGCGTTTCATTCCGCATCTAAGGCCACGCTTGAAGCAGAGTAAAGGCTGAAGCATTACGGTTTCCTTACCAGAGGAAGGAAAGCATGTGCTCCTCGGCCGTTTTGCCTGGTGAGCAACCGTGCCGTTGGTTCGATGGGACGAAGCTGCACTGGGAGAAACGTTTAATTAAGGCGTAGCAGGATTTCCTAGGAAGCCGAAAGTTCCTGCGAAACTGACGAAGAAAGCACATTCAATGTACATGAAACACGGTACTTCGCTGTAACGTCCTACCTCTTTCTCGGAGTACATCCGCACAACGTTCTTCACGTAGCCTGTAGCCTTCGGTATTCTGTTAGGCATGTGTAGCAGCTGGGCAAATTTCTGCTCACAAGTACGGTTGAAGTCGTCGTCACTCTCGGAGCTGTTGCTGCTTGATTCCACGTAAGCCAGCAAAGGTGAGGGCATCAACGCAACGCTCAAACCGTCTTTTCTTGCCATTTTTACACGAAACAGCGCGGTCCAAACGACGCAAAAACTTGCGCGGCACGTCGCGACGCTGTGCTTGATACCGGAAACGCGAGACCGGAAACGCTCTCGGTCTCGGCGACTGCTCCGACGACAGGGCTCGGAGCGCCTCAGAGCGCTCGACGCGGGAGGAGGGCGATCGAAAAGAACCAGCCGAACGCAAGGCGCGCACCCTCTTTCAAACAGCCGAAGACACCATTATATATCCCCCCACCATTTTCCTGCTGCTACGTTTATTCTCTCTATCAGACATGATAGTTGACTGACCTCCAGTGGAGCAGATACCCCCCCCCCCCTCCTCCCCGTCGTCCAGACCCCTTCCACGAAAAGAGGAACCTACAATGACACGTCAACCGGCTAACACACGGCGCGACCTGAAATTCCTCCACCGACAATCAGTAGTGCATTATTTTTCTTTTCATTTCTACACCCTCGCCGCTAGCACACTCTCACTCGCTACCTCACCCACCCGCCTTACCTTCTGTCCCGTTTAGAAGAACCCTACATACATATAATGTGCCGAGGAGAGCATATTGACGCATGTACACGTTTATTTTTCACCGGTGACCGCTTTTCACCGACTAACAAATGGTAAAGGTTATCGCGAGGCACAGGACGCGCCTGCATGTTTCCGAAGTTTCTCGAACGTTATCGATGCTTCTATCCGTTGTCTCTTGTCACCGACGCTTACGTAATCTGATAGTACGACCTACGCGAATGGTCTAGAACTTTCTGGAAGATACGCGGGCACCAGGGAATAATCTGGAACCTTCGATGACTCATCTATAAAAGCCGACGCGTTTCGCCGCTGATGAGATTTTCGACGATCGCCGACTGTGTTCGCCGCTATCGTTGTGCTTCGAGTGTAACTTGCTTTTGTGGGCACAGATTCGTCTAATAAAGAATCAGTTTCGTCATTCACAGTTTTACGACTGTTAGCTTCATCGTCACTACTACGTGACAATATGTCGCCTTGAAGAAGACAAGTCCCTTGTCGAAACGTTGGCTCCTCCTCTCACCTTGCTCGTGTTACTCATCATCAAAAATAAGGTGCTTCTCAAAGTGTCGCGCACTTATTTTGTCCTTTGCTTTAAGCACTCGCTTACACTTTCAGGAGTTTTGTGTCGCCACTGGCGCAGTAGCTGAAGATCAGATGGCTCCGCGAAGAGCGTAAAGTTCTCGCGTCCTTTGCCATAAGTAGGTTTACACCCATGAACAAAGCACTAACCTGTTGCTCAGTCTCTTCACGCACAAAAGTATCAAGATATATAGCTTGTTCCGTCAGGCGTGAATAAACATACTTCAGACACGGTAACCAAGGCGTGGAACACGAAAATTCCGAACATTCACGCCCTCGCATACGTTCAGGCGTGAAAAACAAGTACTTCTGTTGTGTCATTTTGTACAGCATCATTTATCGTATGTTTCCTCTAAAGACATGTAAAAATGTACCGCATACGTGCAGAAAAAGCGGTACCATTTGTTTATTTGCACTTTTATTATCTGTGTGCATATATTTTTGTTGGTGTCAACTAGAGACGGCTGAGGCACCTTAGCTGAGGGCTTGCGTTCCTAGCAGACGACACGCTCTACGCGTGCCGCACTTCCCGGTCGCGTAATTCATTTTCCAGGGCAGCTGGGCCCTCGGACTGTGGCGCCGCCGCACGGGAGAACGTGAACCACGGCGGCGCCTCGGATCTTTTTGTGCCCCGGTGGCCGCGCTGCCGGGTGCTGACGCGAAGCGGCGGTGGTTCATCAAAACAGTGATGCGTTTACTTAGGAATAGCCCAAGGACGGGAAAAGGCAGACCACTGTCACCTGCCTGACTTGTAGGCACAACTGTGGCTGCTGTTAAGGGATCGATGCTATTCCTAAATAAACGCATCACTGTTTTGATGATCCAAATATACTCTCACTATCCGGGAGGGAGCAGTCTACCTGACTGGAGCAGTATTTTTTTTGGGGTGTTGCTACGCTGCGCTCTGCTGCACCCCAACGACCGCCGCTTCGCGTCGGCGCCCGGCACCGCGGCTTCCGCCGCAGCACCGGGATACAACCGAGCGCACCGCCAAACAGAGAGGGGAAGAAAAGAAAATGACGATACCAAGGGAAAAAATTAGAGGGCGCGAATCGAACCCGCGAACCTTCGGTCTCAGAGCGAGCCTCGTAACCACTACGCCACATAAGCGTTTTCTTTTCTTTATTTCCAACTTCGGCCACAAGCCTAAATAGGATTTTGTCAGATCACACTCGTTTATATGTGCTAAAGCATCCAACATTGATATCACATCTTCATCACAGTCAGTCGTTTTGTACACATCACGTACTTTTACAATTATTTCCACAAAATATTCCTGCACACATCGGCCTTTAACATCACAGTGTCTATATGCTAACAGACTACGCCGGACTGTGTGCAGCCCGAGTAAAAAGATAACGTCCAATTTTGCCTGCCCGTAAGTAAGATCACACAAAACAAAAACGTCCTTGCAAGTAGCTTGTAACCGTTTCCACAACAATGTCAAGAGAATTTTTAACAAACAAGATACACCCGACTGATGTTCCCACCGCATGGCTGTGAAGAAAATTGTGCTGCCAATCCGTCGGTAACCTCCTCTCTGCTAACCTTAGTCTCCTGGACCGCAAGCAGGTCGATGTCTCTTTCTTGCATCGTGCATTTCACCTAATATTGCTCAACGTTACTAGATCCTGCCATGGAACGTTGATATTGCTTGCCACTAGCCACCAGACCCCGTAAATTGAGCGTACCGACGCGTAATGGTGAAGGTATACTAATCATACTGATTGTAAGCGCGAACCAAAAGTACAACGCTTACCGTGGCACTATGCTGCAGTGGGAAGACTGGCGTCTTACTTATCGCGTCTCTGACCCTGCACCGGCGATGATGACGCCGACCGGACTTCGAGGACATATTTCTTTACCCTTGGCGCCAGCAACGTGCTGCCACTGACGCTCCAGGCGTTTAACCTTGCGTTCAGTGCCTGTCCTCTGTCAACTTCGGAATGCCTGTTTTGAGACGCTTCCCGCGCGCCGCGGTCGCCGCCGTAGCGTCTGCTTTCTCTTCGTCGGTAGTGGTCTCGGTACAATCGCTCATGTCTTTCTCTTCACTTCCTTGACTTAAGAGCGGTGGCTCCTGCGTGCAGCCTGTTTGCGCACGCTCCTCAGTTGTCTTCGTCAAGTCCTGGCTGTCAGGCATTGTCCCTCCTGCTTTCTTGGCATCCGTCTCCTTGTCCTTGCTTTCGTGTTTCTTGGTGTTGCTGTTCGGGGCATACTTCTCGGCTTCCTCCGCGTCCATTATGTTCTCTTGGACGTCGTGTGTTGGGATAACCGTTTCAGTTACTCTAGCGTAACTTCTTGCACAATCTTGGAATGTTCAAACACCCGGCACACTCCATAGCATGGCGTCTGATAGTCCCGTACGTATGTGTCCCTTGCCTGCGGCACCTGCAAACATAGCGGTGACCGACCCGGGGCCACAAGAAGGACTGGTGCCGCTTCCAAACTTAAAAAGATGCGGCAGGTCGTCAAGGTCAACACCTTCCTTAAGTCTCATTCGCACCACCCTCGTCGTGGACGTCGCATGTTCAAAGCCAGCGACGGACCAGTTGTCGTTCGAAACTTCAAGGACGTCGCCAAAGTTGCTCAACGCTTGCCGAACGCTCTCATTTTGGACAGCAAAGTCGACCCAGTGGACTTTCACGGTGACGTCTAGCTGGATGGGGTCAATGACAGCGCAGAAGCCGCCTTTGACCTGAAGTCCACCCGTTTTCACCATAGCATCCTTGTAGGCCTTGCTGCGCAGCTTGACCAGCCAGATGTGGTTCATCTGGAAGGCTCCTATACCGGTGATGTTCTAGATGAAGCCCGCTTATTCCAATGGCCCTCGAAAATCTTCCAGCCGATGTGGTCTTTTTGCCAGGTCACCGTGCAAAAACACACTGCTGCATGCTCTCTCCCGAAGGCAATATCGGATGCAGAAGAAAACTGTCACTGCGGCCAGCAGCGGCCACCGAAGCACCTCGCACGGAGCGAGCCATCACACGTCCGTCCTCCTCGAAAGCCGCCTACGCCACATATGCACACTTCCGGAGCATGCATTCATGCGAACCATATGATTACCCAGGCAGCACGACAGCACTGGGCCAAGCATGGTGCAATGCTCGCAGAAATTGGTACGAACTTTGGCCCAATCGTGGCACCATGGCAAAGTGCAACCCGATTCAAGGTCCACCCACTGTTCGAGCCAAGATTGGCCGTACAGTTTGCCATTGTAGTATCCAATGCAGTTCGAGCATAGAGCCAATGCACAGTCATTTTGTATCCAGTGTATCTCAAGAATCCAGTGTTCAGCCATTTTGTATCCAACGTGTTTCAGGAATACCCAGTGCTCAGTCATTTTGAATCGAACGCGATTCCAGAATATCCAGTGCTCAGCCATTTTGTATCCAACGCGTTTCCAGAATATCCAGTGCTCAGCCACTTTGTAGCCAACGCGTTTCCAGAATATGCAATGCTCAGCCATTTTGTATTCAATGCGTTTCCAGAATATCCAGCGCTCTGCAATTTTGTATCTAACGTGTTTCAAGAATATCCAGTGCTCATCCATTTTGTATCCAGTGTGTTTCAAGTGCGGGAAGGAAACTTCCTGCAGACACACACAAAGCATGAACCAAGTTATAATTTGTTTAGTATTCTATTTCAGGCAATGCCTGAACCGATGCAGGCATCAGGAGGAGCAGCACGGGCAGGAGGAGCGGCAGGGGCAGGAGCAGGGGCTGCAGCAGGGGAAGGAGCATGGGCAGCCGGACAGGAGGGGCCGACGGTGGACTGGCCAGGGCCCTAAGGCCAAGGGTGGGGCAGGGACATGGCAGCAGTGGGCAGGCAATCATTCCTGCCCCGAAGGGAGGGATCATCGGGCTGCTCAACTGCAAACGTTTCTGCGAAACGCCTCTTCCTGCCACCACCCCTGTCCACAGACCTTGGCAACCACCTCTTAATGAAGCCTTGTGCTTCTGTCAGGTCGGCCCCCCTTTCGCACAGATGACATCTGCACACAAACATACAAAGACCACAATTAGTACATACAACATGCACTGTAAAGATAACCCACAATAGAGCAGGCAACCACATTCAACAAAAGAAAACCTTAACATGAACTCGAGACTTAGTGAAATAAGTTGCCAAGTCTTTAGCACACAGTTCATCTGACAGAATTTGCAACCGCAGCCAACCTTATTGAATCGAGGTTCACAGCATGCTCAGCGGCGAAATGCAGGATACGCAAAGTAATGCTACGGAGAATCAAATGCTGCTATCGCCTTCTCCGCCATGAAAATTCTTGATCCATTTACAGGATCTTCATCTCT
Source organism: Dermacentor silvarum (assembly GCF_013339745.2). Lineage (NCBI taxonomy): Eukaryota > Metazoa > Arthropoda > Arachnida > Ixodida > Ixodidae > Dermacentor > Dermacentor silvarum. The sequence continues at coordinate 191,560,715 of NC_051157.2, forward strand.
GTTGCCTTCGTTGACATTCCAGTTTTCCACCCTAACATAGCGTTAACGTCATCAGTGATGATCACCCCATGTCTTTACCAACCCGAGACATATTCATCAACTCTCTCACCCGCTGATATTAAACGTGTAAGCTGCCTGGTGTGATGTAATTCATCGGCATGCTCGTCAAGCAATTCACCTACGCTGCCATTGGCGCTAGTGCAGAGCACACCTTCGCAACGTCTGCAAGGACAGTGGTGGCCGAGTATGTGGCTTTCATAGTAAAAAATGAAATCAGCCAACAGGGCCGCCTAAATTTCTTCGTTGTAAAGTTCACAATTTATATGAAAGACAGGATTTTGGCAAGCCATTTCGCTGTAGAGGAGTTCGGTTGTATACACAATACTTGCAAATGCAAAAGGATGACTAAGGAAGCCTTACCTGTGACTATCCGGCATAACTTTAAATTTATGAAATCCCTCTTGAAAGCAATTGGACGGCGTGCGCCATTACAGCCTCCATGGCATTCGATGCCGCCTCGCGCAGCGACTTCCCTCCTATTTGCAGGAGGTGCTTGCGCTGCAAAAGACAAAAATGTGGTAATGAGCACGGTACGTGGCAATGTTTTCAAGTTGAAAAATCTACCCAATACTACCAGAATATAATTTATTGCCAAGTGAAGTCAATTTTTAGCTGAGTGCAAAGCAAGACATTTTTGCTGTAAGAGGTTTGTGACGCAATGCTCTTTAATTGCAAATGTGCTCCACAACAGCTTAGCGTTACTGGAAAAAACACAAACACGAAGTGCATCAGATCTTATCTGTTCTGTGCATTTCATGTTTGTGTTTCATAACCCGTAGCACAGCAACTGTGTTTCATAGTAACTACCTCTCCAAGCTTTCACCATTATTAAAATTAATGTAAGCGCACCAATTCTACTTACATGCAAATTGCCAATGCATAATTAAGGGATGTGACATTATACTGCAGGAAAGTCAGATCTACGCACGTGTGGCACAAAACAGCTTTAAAGGCATACCGACATATTTTCAGACCTCCACATTTTGTGTTAAAGGGACTGACAACCAGTTTTTAAAGACCTGGTTTTGCGGTAACCAAAACCTAGCCCTCAGCAATGTTTGCACCTGCAGCTTCGCAAATTGTGAAAGCAGCCTATCATTCTGCTTTCACAGGATGAGGGGAACTGCAGTTAACTGCTCACATTTTGGCCTTTTCAACCACTTTTGAAAATATTAAGCTGGTACAATAAGTTTGCATTGTCGTACAGACCTTCTTACATTTGCACAGCGTTTTCCCCCCAAGTACACTGCGCATGCACCTGCAAAGCAGTGAACAATTCATGATATGCACTCGTGGTTAGATCAGGTGATACTCAACAATAATGAATTAACAAAAATAAAAACCATCGCGCTGCTCGCCTGTTAACGATTTGCATGGTCTAAAAAGGAAATTTCTTTTTCTTGGAAGACTATTGTAGGCTGACTAATATAACCTAGTCCTGGTCCTGCCTTCTGTATTCTATTGGCCTCGCAAATTTCATGCGTTAATTGGTCTGTGGTGAAAAAGAATCTCGGTCCGAGAGAATTCTGCAGTGTACCCGCAGTCATGGCAATGCATTGCCAAATGCGAGGCGCAAACAGTGCAATTTGGTGGTCCCTGAGGCGCACGTTTACCGCCGCCCTGATTGTCCCATGTACACTCGCCCACAGGTGAGGGGGATGCTGTACACGATTGCAGTGGCGCAAGGCACACACATATGTGTGCCTTACAGGGCAGCCAATTTTTCGCATTTGCACCTTTCTCCACACATTCTGTAACTGCTGCGCAGACACTACCCACTTTCTTTCTGACTGAAAAAAACACACAAAAAAACACACATCTATGTCATGCCACGATCCCCCCCCCCCCCCGAACCTTTGCGAACGCTAGTGGATGCATGGCATAACGGCTTGCTTCTTGGTGCCGCATCTTTACTCTTCGTACAAGCATTTCACAAGACAACAATAGCATGCTGTCTTGTGGAAAGTTCGTGCAAGAATTGAAGCAGGCTATGGACACTAGGGTTCGCACAGGTTCAAACAAAAAAAAGGAGGGGGGATCGTGGCATGGCATAGATTTGTTTTTTTTTTCTTTTTTTCGGCCAAAAAGAAAGTGGCAGCGTCTGTGCAGCAGTTACAAAATGTGCGGACAAAGGTGCAAATGCAAAAAAAAAATGTCTGCCCTGTAAGGCACACTAATATGTGTGTGCCTTGCGCCACTGCAATCGTGTACAGCATCCCCCTCACCAGCGGCCGAGTGTACATGGGACAATCAGGGCGGTGTGTAAACGTGCGCCTCAGGGAGCACCTAAGTGCACTGTTTGGGCCTCGCATTTGGCAATGCATTGCCATGACTGCGGGTACACTGCAGAATTCTTCCGGACCGAGATTCTTTTTCGCCACAGACCAATTGACGCATGAAATTTGCGAGGCCTATAGAATACAGAAAGCAGGACCAGGTTTCATTAGTCAGCCTACAATAATCTTCCAAGAAAAAGAAATTTCCTTTTTAGACCACGCAAATCGTTGACAGCTGAGCAGCGCGATGGTTTTTATTTTTGTTAATTCATTATTGTTTAGTATCACCTGATCTAACCACGTGTGCATATCATGAATTGTTCACTGCCTTGCAGGTGCATGCGCAGTATTCATAAACTCGTTCATTCAATAAACTTTCCAGTTTAAAGTCCGCACTTATGGTGTGTCTACGTCTGCCTTTGCCTACGCTTTCAGCGCGCTGTGCCTTATTTACCATGAATCAATACCAAGTTGGCCCAGTTTTCCCTCCTCTTCAGGCCGCTTATGCATCTTCATGTTTTTGCCATATGGGGCGCCAAGGGTCATTTTTCGCAAGTTTTGCTGAAGAATTAAAAATATCAATCCACATTTAATGAGAAAAACATGGCTCGTTTTAATCAGTAGGATAGGTCATTTTTACCAGAAGCAGTTTTCTCAATTCAAGTTCTGAGCAGTTGTCTATCCCTTTACGTAAAGGTGCCCGACTCTAGAACCCCATAAATATACTGGCAAACCCCAGAGTGCACTAAATACCTAATTTATAGAATAGTGTTTCTACAGCCAGGTTTCGTTTAGCTTTCTCCCTCTCATAACATCATGGCACAGAAGGCAACCACGTAAGTAAGAAATTGGAAGGTTTGACACTTGCTTCGACTTGCTTGTCGAAAGGATGAGATGTTTCGGCTTCTACACAGAAGCCTTGTTCAATGACTATTATTGATTATATTTAGCTACAACAGGCATATGGCCAACCACTACGTCAGTGAACAAGGTATCATGGGGAAACAACACTATTTTGGTCTGCATTACAGTTATTGCGGGTTTAAACTGGGTGGGAGAAAGCATGGCAACCAAGGTGAAGAACATGAAACAATGTTATTTCCCCTTTACGGGGGCAGTGTTCTCCTCTATGGCCAGCATTTGTTTTTGCCATGAATGTTCAATGCAATGGTTCGAGCTGTTGGCAATTTCACTGACTTTCCCAACCCTTGTCATTTAGGGATGGAAAATCTGGTATCCCCATTGCAAATTGTATTTACTTGCATAATGAATGCACTTTCCCCCCCCCCCCCCGAAAAAATATGTGCAAAGTTGGGGGGTGCGTTTATTATGCAGGGTAAAATTTTGAACAATTTGTTTTTCCGCAGCCACCACTAAAAAAGCAGCAGTTTTGTCTGAAAGGCGAACCATCGATTGTGATAGCAAATGCGCAGGGAGCTATACGAAGTCAGGATAGTAGTTTTATTGCCTGTATAAACCTAAAGGTAATTTAACCAGCATGGTGTCAGCGCGCTCAGGCAAACGTGAACCAATCACACTCGATGACCGCGGACACTCACTGTCGAAATGCAGGTGTGAGGAAGCGCTGCAGCAACAGCGAGCGAAGTGACCTTCGTGCTGTGTATCGCTTCAACGCAAACTGAGCGGCGATAATGGAGTACGCACAAAGCTATAAGCCGCCGTCGCACCTAGACTGCCCCCGACGCAGATCGTTTTCAAGATCGGGCGCGCACGGCCGTGCAATGTACAGTTGCTGTGCCGTCTCCCTCCCTCCCCTCCCACTGGCGCCATGCACACGACGAAATATGGCGCGTTGCCTACCCGCTTTCTTCCTTCGAATGCGGGATATAGAGCCGCGATCATTGGCGCCGATGGCAAAAATGCACTTGGACTGTCCATATGATTGCTATCGCAATAACAGTAGGAGACACACGTACAATTCGGTGTCCGATACAAACCATTTATCTCCTATTTTACGGCAGCAAGTTCAGAGTACGCTTATTACGCGGGAGACGAAAGAAATCCAAATTTTGACGACAAAAGTTGGGGGTGAGTACATTATGCGAGTGCATCCATTACGCAAGTAAATATGGTATTTCGCTTATTCAATCTGAAGGGCATAAATACTCTTACATAATGTAGCATAGAAGCAGATAAAACAAAGCGCAGAAAAATCAGAGTAGTGAAATAAAAAGTAACAGGGGCCACAGGATATGCGGGTTTACATTCTTAAAGGGACTGACAACCGATATTTAGGGACCCAGTTTTTTATGGCGCAACAAAAACCTCACCCTCGGTAGTGTTTACACCTGCAGCGGTTACTTCCAAAAGTGCGTGGATATTTTGTAAGCAGATTTTTTCGATCTGAGCAGCCTCTAAAAAAATAAGAGTCCCTCCTCTAGCACCGCTGAGAAGTGATAGCGATGCCGATAGCCTGCCTCGCAAATTGTGAAAGCCGCCCATCGTCCTGCTTTCACTGGAGGAAGTGTAACTGTGGTTAACCACCTATATTGTAACCTTTCCAGCCACTTTTAAAGGTAAATAGACTGGTACAATAAGTTTGTGTTTCTGTACAGACGTTTTTTATAGCTGCACCGCGTGTTTTCCCCAAGTACATGCCCACGTCATGGCCGGCTGGCCCCCGTCATCGTTATTCAGTCGATAGACGAGCCAAGCCAAGTCATCAAAAACGAAGGCGAAGGCAGCGCCACTTTTCTACTCACTACAAACGAGGCTTATCTGCACATTGTAAGTTGGAAAAAAACTTAAAGTAGAAAGAATGTTACTGCATTTCAGTATTCATAAAAAGACCAGGAACAGCATACACTGTAGAAGGTCACGGGGTAGACCTCTTAAATAGGTTCATGTTTTTGCCGCATGGGGCACCAAAGGTAGTTTTTCACAACTTTTAGTGAATAATTAAAAATATAAATCCACATTTAATCAGAAAAACAGGACCCGTTCAAGCCAATACGATAGACGATCTTTCCATCCGCGGGGTTATCTCAATTCATGTTCTGATCGGTTGTCTGTCCCTTTAAAGTAATTGCTAGTGCTCTGGAAAATGCTTTGAACCACTGCATGCAACTGGATAGTTCGAGTTTGTTTCATGGACTTCTAGCACAAGAAAAAAAAATGTTAGTGCAATGAGGCAATTCGACAGCAGTGCAATAGACTTGCTAAAAATGTGGTTTTCATTACATATCTAACTGCAATGCAATTTTCAAACTATATTAATTAGAAAATAAAACTGTAGATTAAAATGCGGTAAATACAGTATATACAGAAGATCATTGCACCCCTTTTCCTGTACTGTGTCCCACTTATTTGCAGTGCTATTTATCATTCACGATGAACCAACTCATCCAACAAAAAGAATTCATTCACAAGTGCTCTGCATTGTGTCCTTCTACAGAAAGCTGCCACAGTTTGCACTTTGTATCAGCAATGAATTTTTATTAACTTAACGACTTACTCCTGCTTCATGAATCTATCTCTACTGAGAGCAGTTGGAAATCACCGATTCAGCAAGCCACTATGGTAGCTCAGTGGCTCTGGCGTTGCGGTGCTGAGCTCGAGGTCACAGATTTGATTCTGGAATTCATGGTCACATTTCGATGAGGCCTCATTGCAAGAACACTAGTGTATGCTTAGATTAAGATGCATGTTAAAGAAACTAAGGTCCAGCGAAATATGTCATTAGAAACTATACAGCAGAGAACAAATTATCTCCCTGAACTCTTTTGTGTGTGCGATGCAAAGTTCCTTCACGTAGAACCCACAGCATGTTTCATGAAACAGCACAGAACTTCCACATGTTACATAGCCTTATCATTAAAAATAAAAGGGTAGTAAAACCAAGGTGGCAGTCACAGCCTCATCTCGCACGGCTGCCTCCAATTCTTCAATATTGTCGCCAGCTAACCGAGGAAGAAGTGGAGGCACCGTCGACAGGCCAGGCTGAGACACTGCACGGGTCCTGTCGAGAGGCTCAATTTCATCCAGCCTCTCAGACACGACCCGTACTTCATGTCTCAGCTGCTGGTGCTCATGCAGGACGTCCCTGTTCTGCTGCCGCACCTCCAGCTGCACCCGCAGCAGCACCGCTGACACAAAAATATTTACTTCATAGCAGAAGTGGTACATTTATGGCACATTTGATTGCTTGTTTCACAGCACTATGGTGAATGTAAAATATCAGGATTTGTACAGGTCTCGGTGGCAAAAATTCATAGGTATTCCAAGACTTTCAAGGCCGCGTCAAAGCTTTTTTCAATGTGCAGAGCAGCATCCCCGTGTATCATTTTCCTACTATAACACTTCCAAAACACTTTAGATAGCCTAATTGCACTATAAACACAAAAAGTTATACAGTAAATGCTCATTAATTCGTACCTCATTTATTCGAACCTTTGGATAATTTGAACTGACTGTCGCGGTCCGGCCACGCAGTGTAGGCGTCTATGGGTAAACCAACTCGTTATTGCGCATGCGCATCAGCTACTCCATTAATTTGAACTGCGCGCTGCCACGCGGTGATAAAGAAAAGGGAACTCGCAACATATATTAATATGGTGAGAACCTCTATGACCTGCAATAAGTGGTTATTACAATAGTGCTGACCGAGAAAACAAAAAAGAGAAAGAAAACGGAAGAAGTGCAGTCTCCTGGAGCGTTTTATCAGCCAAGGAAGTGCAGACATGGCCTTTGTGATGAGAGGATAGTGCGCGCTCCCAATCTTGGATGCGATACAGCGGGCCACTGGAAACCAAGGCAGCAGTCGTACGAAATGGATTTGCCTGGGCACTCACCGTGGCTTAAGCTTTTTATACCATTGTTCTTAATGTGGGAAGTTTGCCCGGTCCACATTGATCCGCCATATAAAGCGGATCACAAAATCGATTTTAGATTGTACCACTCAAGAAATTCCAAGGGTTTTCAAGGGTCTTGAAAACATGTTTCAATTTCAAGAAACTGTGCGAACCCTAATTTGCGTAAATCTGCTTTAAAGATGTCATGAAAATAAGGAGGACTGGTAATGAAATGGCTTAGTTTATACTTTTCATGCTCATAGTAAAGTAGTTGCTGTTTTCCACAATTCATGCTTAAAATAGCCTGACAAGTTACTTTATCAAAGTGTTTAGAAACAACCAGTTCTATGCGCTTGACCTACATTCAAAAATTCTATTCTTATAAACTGAAGGTTTTAAGGAATAAAATGTAGATTATATATATATATATATATATATATATATATATGGTAAAGCAACAAAGCAGAGTACTGTGCCAGCTGATGAATTAAAACACAGGTTAACATAATAGCAAAATGCCTACACAAGACTAAGCGTGCAGCTGACTGCGTCATAGGATTCTGTCTGAGCCAAACTGCTGCATGTTTACATATGCCAGGTTTTCTTCATTCATGCTAAAATTCCTTGCTTTTTGCATATAGTAATGGCAGCTGAAGGGCCCTGAACCACATTTTATCATAGTCAAGAAATGCATTTGAAGTTAAACTGACTATTTCAGAAATACTTTCCCATAAAAAGTACAATGCGTTCAACAGAAGCAGAGTTATTGGCAATCAAAGATCGCCTTGATCCCGTTCACGGGGCTCCTGGTCCTTCTATGACTTGCACTGTGAAGGCTAAGGCAGAGCGGGGCGGGCATACATACCCACAACGTTCATCCAATAAAACATCACCGTGTTGGGAAGCTTTAATTTGATTTTGGATGTTCACATAGATGCCACTACTTCCGATTTTGTCACCTACAATGCACCAAGCACCGAGGCTATTCTCAACTTATGGTGGAGTTCAGTGGGCCTCTTCGAATACCGCCCACAGCTTCCGGTCTGACTAGCCCCAACAAAAAAGCGCGTCACAGTCACGTGACCGAAGCACCGCAACTGGAAGTCTCTCCTGGCTGCCGCCGTCTGCTCTTTGCTACTCGTAGATAGGCCCCTACCCAGCGTTTTTATTCGCATGACCTCAGAAATGGTGCAGTCTCAGAGGCCACGTCGCCAACACAACCATAAAGCTTGCAGAGTGGAATCGTAGCCCGAGCGCATAGAACGTGTTCGTCAAGCGCAGTTTACGTCACGCTAGCTAGCTCACTGCCTGAGAAACTTAAGCGGCATTCCCACACAGATATAAGCAATACCGTGGTCGTGCCACGTCGCTCTTCATGCAGAAAGCACCCGCCGACATCCTCAAAGCTCGCGAGACCATTTGCTAATTAAAGGCCCGATGCGTTTCTAGGAGAGCGCGCGTGTACACTGTCTTCTAATCCTGCACGTCAAAAATCAAACGCTCAAACTTGGTAACAGAAGGGATCAGCATATATGTTAACAGCAATCCCCTAAGCTCCTATTGTATACCACCCCAGCTACCGGCGTGAAATAGCCACATGCAATACACGATTCATCAGACGCTAATTTCATTTACCTGAAAATAAAAAAAATTACTTGCTTACTGCGTATACAGCAATGAGCATGACAGATTTCATGAAACACATTACGAAAAGCAAGCATGTGCGCCTGATCGCTGCGCGTCTTTTAAAAGACGGCTCGTGAAAAACTTGCATAATGGCACACAAAGCACTGATGTAACAGAAGCGATAACTCAATGCACAGTAGTTGCCGTCCGTCTGGAGCGCGCAAAGTACGCTGAAGCACACGGCGTCTTTTACAACATGGCGTCTAACACCGCGCGCATCTTTTTTAAGACATCCGTCGTCTGCTAGCTACTTGCGCTTGTCCGACCAAACATCTGCTGACAGTTCCAACAGTCCACGGGCAGTCCGGAACTTCCGGTCCATGAAGAAATTTACGCGGTTCTGACAACTGGGACTAGTGGGAAGCTGTCCAAGCAAAATTGAATGCGGCACAGCAGTCCCAAGCAGTCTGGGACTGCCAGGGACTGATAATCGAAGAAACCCAGTGTCCCATCCCTTTGCTGTGCTGATCTGCTAGATGCAACGTTCACACTTATTTATACGGCAATGGTACAATTTCTGACAGTTGAATGAAACGTCGTCTTTATGTTCACTTGTAATGAGCTCCGACCATAATGGTGACACACTTCAAAGGTGTTCCACTTCGGAAGCAGACCACCTGTTCCAGTCGGATATTGGCATTCGGGCAGGCTTGCTATACCTGGAGTCACGTTGCCAGGAAACCACTCGGAGCACCTCAGCGAGCTACAATGAGCTCAGCGAGTGGGCTCATCACGACGACTACGGTATCAATGTTCAATATGAGACACAGCTACACGCAAATGTATTCCTTTTGCTACCCTGCACGACAGGGCTGGAGCGCGTGCCTGCGCTCAATTCTGGCCGTGCTCAGTAATCCGGATAGGCTTTGAACTGCAACAACCTGACCAACAGATATAGTAGCCACATCCAAATTGCGAATTTATAAGCACTATCTGTAGTTCATTAAGAAGCGAAATTAATCAAGCCATCTAACCAGAAGCGGCCAGGAGTGAAAATGAGCTAGCAAGTGTACATGTGGTCTGACCTTCGAAAGTAGAGCGTTCACAATGAATCGAAATTAGCAAGACGCGACGGATACAACATCAATAAGCAGTGTGGCTAGACCATGGTCAACTTCTTCCAGAAGTAATTGAATCATATCAAAATTAAAAATGCAGATTTTCCTGCAGCACACCTTGGGCTTGGTGAAAAACACATTCTGCAGGTAACATATACTACTGTATCTCAGCCGAATTTTGCACTCGTGAGCAGCACGTGCAGCTTGCAAGTGGAGCGCGGAGTCACTTTTTTCTCAAGCCCTCTTTTCAAGAGGCGTTCTCCTCAACCATTTGGGGCTGCTGGCGGTTGCCCCTTGACGTCAGTCGGCACATTCCCAGATCCGCGCTGCCATTGGCCGATAGCCGACTACAATAAAAAAATGGTGCTTGGTTCAGTGAACTTCCCGGCTGCTACTGTGTCACAGTTTACTTAACAGGCTGAAATACACGAAAATCTGCACTTCCAGACGAAGCAGACTATTATCTGCTTAGCTCAGCTGCACCCACATTCGTACAAAGGAAACTCAAGCCACACTGCTTATCAGTGTCGCAGTCGGGTCTCGCTAATTTCGATCAGTTTTGAACACTAAACTAGCCTCGAACGAGACAGAACTTTAGCCCACACTACATGTACTACATGTACCACCGGCCACACCTCACATTAAATGGCAATTCGCATCTAGAGTGGATGCATGCACTCTAGATGGCTGTGCAAACATTGCTTCCAGCCCCTCCTGGCTAGACACCTTGGCAGACATCGCTTCATAATGAGGTTGATAAAGCTTCAAAATGCAGTTTGGATTTGTGTACTATCACTGCAGAACAGCCAGTCCACGCCATGTAGCATGGCCAGACTGGAGCACACGAGTGCGAGTCTGCAATCCAGTCCTGCTGTGCGCATAGCAAATGAACTACATTTGCATGTGGCTGTGTCCACTGCCTAGTGTGCAAACTGCTGGAAAACTTTCCCTGCTTGCTAGATGTGGCACCATGCGACTTATTCTGTTCCCCGTATGCAAACTGGCGCTCAGGGGTTTCGGGGCTGGGACTACAGTTCAACATTGCTGGTTAAGTGCTTAACTGAACGATTTCCAAGGGTGCTTCCAGCAATAGAAGGAGAGGTGGAACCATTGTATTGTGTCTATGGGGAGTACTTTGAAGGAGACCACAATATGTCCGAAAGTTAGCGAAATTATTTCTTTAAAACATATGGCAAGAACTTTTGAGACAAACCTTGTATATCTTCGCGTCATCATTTTTGATTAAGCATCTCAGGATTGAAAAAAATCTGCCGGTAGAAACTTTGCACCATATCTGTGCCACTTATGATAGCAATTGAACACGTTCTCTTTATAAACTAAATGATGGCAGAGAGACATTTAAAATAATGTAGCAATTTCAAAGCCTAGATCTTTTTGTTGCAGAATGATACAGATAACATTTTTGCCATACGTTTGAGTGTCAAGAATGAACTGCAGAATGAAAGCAACCTCAAAGTTACTAGATTTTTATGGGCCGTGTAAAAATCTAAAGAGACTCACACATCATCTCCTCGGAACCTTCCCTTTGTGGTGGCTCCAAAGGAGATGTGCCGGTGGCGCTTTCCCCTGCTGGTGCCCTTGCAGGGCATGGTGAAGCTAGGGCAGAGTAGCAGCAATCCACAATTAGTGCTAGGATAACAGAGCAACAAAGCGTCATTTCTCATCGACCATTATATAAACAAGACCTCAGCCCAAGATTGGTTGCAAGAAACCATGGGGACACACATTTCCTCTATTTTTATATCACTTAAATTTTGTACAATTACAGACATTCTGCTTAGTTTTGGCATAATGTGTAGTAGTTCAGTGGCCCTTGCAACTTTAGCCTAATAAATGAAGCATGCAACCAGCTTGAAATATACCAAAACAAGTGCGATTACCCACACGATGACCATACATAATACACGCTGCAATAGAAGTGCTATTTCCCTCCTTAAAGTTTTGTATAAGTATCACAGTGGCCGTGTGCAGATAGGAAACACGATACACGGATAGAAAATAGGGCTATACAGTGGTGTCCCAGTGCAGTTCTTGCAAATCTCAATAAACAATGACTCATTTATTATTACGAGTCCCTTTAAACGCAAAAATGCAGATTGCATTTGGTATAACTTCGGATGGCAACATTCAAACTGGCCAAAAGGTGCAAGCCTCTTGGTGCACAGATTTTAAAGTTAGGTGTTTAACAAACTATGCAACCTTCTAAAGCAGTTTTACACCTGCAAGATATCAGCCATAAAATGACAAGAGTGCTGTTAATATTCAAGCCACTGCTAATTTCAGAGATGTAGGCATTGCAAGCTAGGCGGGAGAAAATTATGCATAATATTAAACAGCGAAGGCTTGATTACTTTTCTGTATGTGCAACAATGGTGCTTGTCAACAATAATTGCAACATTTTTAACAGCTAAACAGAGTGCATCATGCACAAACTTTAATTTAAAGAAAAGGGCGGGGGGCAAACGAACTAGGTTGGTCCTGACCACCGTGGTCTTAAAGGGACACTAAAGAGAAAAGTACTTCTGCATCAGTAAATTACTGTTCAGTCTACACGCTCAAAACAATGTGCACGTTCTTTGGAGTTTGGTTGAAAAAGCGCTAGTATTCATGGTGCACGTCATCCAAGTAGCAAAGCAAAGTAATGAGCCAACTTTATATTTGTTCTAATTGTCAAGATGTTATATTGGGAGTTGAGCATCATAAGTGACACCAAAACAAACCGTTTCCAGCGAGGAACACATTGTGTGCTTATTTTTTCCAGCAATGAACTCCCACCCCATGAAATTTGAAAAAGATCATGTGCATGGAATTGCAGGGCCCTGAAACTGCCTTAGTGGGTAAGCAAGCTGGCCCTGTCATTGACAATAACATAAACATTTTTTACACAATGCACCAACAGCTCCCCGATATTATGAAATACCAGCATAAAAGAAATGCACTGCTCCGAGTGGTTAGCCTGCAACGAGCAGTTTACTTTCCCGCGTGCCTCATAATCAGAACTGGTTTTGGCACTTAAAACCCCAGAAAGAAGAACGGTTCACTTTCCCTGTTCAGACTGTTGGATAGCACAGCAACCTTTGCACACGGGTGCATTGACGCATGGCAGTTTTCATACTTGCAGGCTTCTCTCCACGAGAAAAAAAAATTGCACACGGGTGCATTGACGCATGGCAGTTTTCATACTTGCAGGCTTCTCTCCACGAGAAAAAAAAACATGATGTGGACCTTGCTAGAAGCATGTCACTCTGATATATCATACAACTTCCTGATCAACACCCTAACAGATAGATGACTAAATTATAAGAGTTAGCTATAACTAATTAGGTGCCAAGGGCTAATAAATTACTGGCCATTCCTCAACTGGACTCTGAATAACATCCACTTGGTTTTATTTGTGTAAAATTATCTGTGTATTTTTAAAGCTTGTTACATAACAGCTGGGACACTATATTATTTACCATCAGGGTTTTTTTTTGTTACAGATGGTAGTGGTCACAGGTACAAGGATTAGGCACAAAACAATGTCATTCCTACTTATCCAATGTTAGCTGTTGCAATAATACGCGAAAAAAACCGTAATAATGCAACACAATATTAGGTCAAAACAAAAGGAAAGCGTGGTACAGTAATTGGTACATTTAGCATATGAGCACTTAATACAGCCATGAGACAGTGAAAGGGCTGCAACAATACATTGTAGTTACTGCACTCATAAACTTGAACTTGAGCTGTTTGGAAGAGATGACAATACTACTCTTTTGATTTACGTGGTATATACGAGTTCAAGGTACAAGTTCAATAGTCGGTTAAGATAGCCCAGCATAAGGTTAGCCGTGAAATGTACGTCAAACTTATACAGGGTGCTGAATATTTCGTGGTACAGTAATTGGTACATTTAGCATATGAGCACTTAATACAGCCATGAGACAGTGAAAGGGCTGCAACAATACATTGCAGTTACTGCACTCATAAACTCATAATCTTGAACTTGAGCTGTTTGGAAGAGATGACAATACTACTCTTTTGATTTACGTGGTTTTGCACTCATCACTGCACTGTTCTTGCTCAAATTTTGCACAACAATCACATTTTGGGGTCGCCTTCTTTGAGTATGACACTTACCACAGTTAATTGCCTGTTTTTTGTAGAAAAAAGAGTGAAAATTTGCCTTCACTTGTGGGGATGTGACCTGCTGCAACGAGAGCACTAGCATAAACTTGTGTCACTGCCTGCTGGCAGCTGCAGAAAGCAGCTGGTCATGGAGGTTTGCCACATGTTCCAGGAGCAGGAAACATGCGGCAAACCTGCCTGACCAGCTGCTTAACGAAACTTAACACCCGTGAATTTTTTATATGTAATGAAATGTCGGTCTCACGAAGAACAAAAGTCGTCTGTGGAAACGCGACTGTCACGAATAAGCAATTGGTCCAAAAGTTAGGTGCAGAACTATTACTACTGACGTAAACCGCCTCATTACTTGCCAAGAAGCGTGTTGACACTGCTGCACATTATCTCATAATTTCTGCCTAAGGAAGCTGGCATGACATCAGAATCGCCGCGCGTATAAGGAGCCATTCTGCGCCGAGTCTCCGCGTCGATTACGGGGCACGCTGTAATTGAGAAGTTTTTTTTCTATGCACCCAATCTGTTTTAGAGGTTTTGCTAAAGACCATTGTGTGCCACAAGCGCTCCGCCATTTACATGCGCCGTTTGATTCATGTGGTCGATCCACTGCATAAGGCTGGAGCCAGTAGCGCACCCAGGGGCCGTATTCTGAAACGTTCCCCTAGGCGAAATTTCTTTTTTCGCTTTCAGGCCGGCGCTGATTGGCTGTTTTAGCAAAATTAAATGAGCTGATTGGGTCGTTGAGCCCGACGTCATTCAATTTTGCTCAACCAGCCAATCAGCGCGCACGCCTTAAAGCGAAAAAAGAAATTTCGCCTTGGGGAACGTTTCAGAATACGGCCCCAGGATCTCTGCCAGGGGGGGGGGGGGGGGGGGGGGCTGACAGTTTGCCAATACCATCTAAACAGCACTAATTGCAATTTATTGACGGGAAATTGTCAAAAAATTCGCATTTTGCGAGTGTGCAGACGATTGCGCGTCTTACGTCTTAGTTGCAGTACTCATATGCGCAACGAAAGAAAACAGGTTAAACAAAAGGAGGGTGCTTAAGTCGCCCTCAGGGTGGGGGGAGGGGAGGGTTGACAATACTAGTGATGACTAGAGATGACAATACTACCCTTTTGATTTACGTGGTTTTGCACTCATCACTGCACTGTTCTTGCTCAAATTTTGCACTACAATCACATTTTGGGGTCGCCTTCGTTAAGTATGACACTTACCATAGTTAATTGCCTGCTTTTAGAAAAAAAAAGTGAAAATTTGCCTTCACTTGTGGGGATGTGACCTGCTGCAACGAGAGCACTAGCATAAACTTGTGTCACTGCCTGCTGGCAGCTGCAGAAAGCAGCTCGTCAGGGAGGTTTGCCACATGTTCCAGGAGCAGGAAACATGCGGCAAACCTGCCTGACCAGCTGCTTAACGAAACTTAACACCCGTGAATTTTTTATATGTAATGAAATGTCGGTCTCACGAAGAACAAAAATCGTCTGTGGAAACGCGAATGTCACGAATAAGCAATTGGTGCAAAAGTTAGGTGCAGAACTATTACTACTGACGTGAACCGCCTCATGACTTGCCAAGAAGCGTGTTGACACTGCTGCACATTGTCTCATAATTTCCGCCTAAGGAAGCTGGCATGACATCAGAATCGCCGCGCGTATAAGGAGCCATTCTGCGCCTAGTCTCCGCGTCGAGTACGGGGCACGCTGCAATTGAGAAGTTTTTTTTCTATGCACCGAATCTGTTTTAGAGGTTTTGCTAAAGACCATTGTGTGCCACAAGCGCTCCGCCATTTACATGCGCCATTTGATTCATGTGGTCGATCCACTGCATAAGGCTGGATGGAGCCAGTAGCGCACCCAGGGGCCGTATTCTGAAACGTTCCCCTAGGCGAAATTTCTTTTTTCGCTTTCAGGCGTGCGCTGATTGCCTGTTTTAGCAATATTGAATGAGCTGATTGGGTGGTTGAGCCCGACGTCATTCAATTTTGCTCAACAAGCCAATCAGCGCGCACGCCTTAAAGCGAAAAAACAAATTTCGCCTAGGGGAACGTTTCAGAATACGGCCCCAGGATCTCTGCCAGGGGGGGGGGGGGGAGGTTGACAGTTTGCCAATACCATCTAAACAGCACTAATTGCAATTCTTGACGGGAAATTGTCAAAAAATTCGCTTTTTGCGAGTGTGCAGACGATTGCGCGTCTTACGTCTTAGTTGCAGTGCTCAAATGCGCAACGAAAGAGGTTAAACAAAAGGGGGGGTGGTTAAGTCGCCCTCAGGGTGGGGGAGGGGGGTTGTACCCCCCCCCCCCCATCGGTGCGCCACTGGCTGGAGCTAACTGTGCAAGCATGCGAAATCGGCGGTTTTTATAAGAGCACGTACCCTTTTGCACGAGGTAGAATTAAGCTCGTCTCCCACGGAGAGCAAAGCTAGAGGAAGGCGGTGCAAGTTTACGCTAAGTTGGGAGCAACACGTGGCTGAAGCGAAGAGTTACAAGCTGATCTCATATTGTGGCACTAACACGCACCACTCATACGGGACGAACAGGGATCCATTAGGCCACGCCGCACACTAAAGAAGTCTCTTAGATTATTTTTCAGGTGCTTTACTGTTCGCATAGAATCCACATGGCTTTGTTTGGCACCACCGCAGCAGTGACGTCGGAATTTCTCGCGAGAACGGCCAATTTATTTGCAAGAGATGAAGTGCTTGTGGCCGGATAACACGCGCGTAGATCCCCGACAGACCTCATTCAAGATCTATAGTGTAGCTATATCGCGCAAGTCGTGCATGAAATCTACGCCCAGCGTCTTTCTGTGCATCAAAAAAGCGGTCTAGTGAATGCCATTCCGGAGTACATAACAAGTCAATGCCATTCCGGAGTATATAACATGCGCGCAAGATTGAACTCATCTCGAGCGCACGTAGTCTGCGACCGATCGCCTAGCCACACGCGCGCACGCTGCATATTTGGCACGCGCCATTAACTACGCAAATACTCGCACACGACGTTGACCCGTAGATGAGAATGCACATAAGGTACAATCACGACAATAAAACTCTCGTATGAAAAAATGCATACTCACGCACACGTTGACTTCGGTCTCTTCAGTTACCACGTTGCGCACAAGGCAAGGCTGCCGTCGATGGCGATGGCGCAAATTCCGGGACGAAAGAGAGAGAGAGGAATTGGAGGAACCGACGCTCTTGTTTTTTTGCGCCACCTCTCGAATCGCCAATGCAAAAGTACATTATTTCATCAATTACGGCGCATGATACGCAATAAAAACAATCATACCGGGAAGCGCGTTCAAGTCGCGTGGGTCGCACCAGAATCATTGAATGACAAAAACGAAAAAAAGTATATTAATGTTTGTATTAATCCGATCCGCAATCCAGCTTTCCGTGGCTGTAGAGTGTACTAGTAGCTGCTTGGCTACGGTTTGCAGGTGCTGTAGCTGAATCGAACGTACCTTTGACACGTTCGATTCACCTCTTTAACAGCTCATGCGTTTCAGCGGTGCAGCAATGGCGCCTTTGAACACCCTATAAGAAACCCGCCGTTCGTTTCAAAATGTACAGGAAAGGTGCAGGGCTGGTTCGCGATTTTGCTGCGCCCTTTCTACTGTCGATGCCGACTTTGTGCAGTCGTGCAGGTACACTGTCCTAGAATGTACACATACCTTATATTCTAATACACTGTGGTACAGGTGCGAAGCAGCAGCGCAGCAGACGACACACCACACACGCACAAGCGCCGTGAAAACCCAGCTTACGGGTATCTGCAGTGTGTAGGCAAGCGCGGGTGTATTAACCTCTCTCAAGCCGATTACACAAGCAGCTCAAGACCTATTTAACGCACACCGTGCACATTGGTCGGACAAAACACACACCTGCACCGGGTCTTCACTTCGGCATTCGTTTCGTGTGCCGCGCTTTTCGTGAATCGGTGGGCGAACTGGTTCACAGTGGTGCAGGCGAATCGAACGGGCGTTTAAAAATCCGTTCGCTTCATGGAAGAAGGGGAAAAAATGTCGCAGTTTTGCCCGAAAGGCGAAGCATCAATGGCGATAGCGAATTAGCAGAGAGCTATTCGGAGTAGGGATACTAGTTTTATCGGCTGCATAAAGTTGGACACATTCACTTACTAACTGAATTAACAAGCGTGGTGTCAGCGCGCACAAGCACACATGAATAGATCACACACGATGACTGCAGACAACCACTGCCAAAGCGCTGGCAGCAAGCGTAGCTGCCGCAGCGAGCGAAGGTTCGTGCGGTTTTATCGCTTCAACGCGAAACTGAGCGGCCGAATCCACACCGCATACAAAGGTCAGAGCCGTTTGAAGGTCGCTTGCAAGATACGGCGCGCGCAACAACACCGGCAGCCCGTACCGGCGCAAACATAATAAAGAACCAAGCGCAAAGCGCAAAGTACATAAAAGCATTTGTTGGCAGAGTAAAAGCCTTGCCCCCCCCTCCCGCGCTTCATTTCCGCATTGCGCCTTTCGCGTGGGAGATTGCGTCGCCAGTTTCCCTTGCGCCCGGTTGCAAGATTTTATGGCCCTTGGACTTTATTTATATGGAACCTCACGCCAGCGGCGACGACCGCAGAAATCTGCTTGAAGTGTCCTATATAATTGCTCTCGCAATAAAAACTTCCTTCATTGAGGAAGAAATGTTTCTTCCTCCATGTTACTATGTTAGCAGAATTACAAAAAGACAAGCTTCCTTGTGGGGGCACGTGGAAGCAATAAAATACCAAAAATTCTGCGTATGCGTAATTGACTGCTTGAAGTTCGGCATCATTTTATTTGCCTATACAGAGGGGCTGTATTGGAGATATGATAGTATTGTTTATTACAGAAACGAGCATGCAAACTAAGAATACTGATAAAGAAGCAAGGGGAAGCGCTGACTCGCAATTGAGGTTTTTATAGATGCTGTGTATAGTGAGGTATACAACAAACATAAAAATGACAACACACTACTAGCTTCAAAATAAAAAAGCACAACCATTTATGCACTTAAGAACGTCTTTTTCATTCAATGAAATGGAAGGATAACTGCTGCGCATTTCATCAAATCTGGTGTGGTACATTTCTGCAATTTTCTGCGGGGTGAAGTTGCGTATTGCTGTGATGGATGATTCCCTAAACGAACATGTGGCTGCGCTGTTGATAACTGACCCCTATGTGGTTGTTCGTTGGCTTTATTTTATGCTCCTGCAATT
Organism: Dermacentor silvarum; assembly: GCF_013339745.2. Lineage (NCBI taxonomy): Eukaryota > Metazoa > Arthropoda > Arachnida > Ixodida > Ixodidae > Dermacentor > Dermacentor silvarum. The sequence continues at coordinate 191,579,982 of NC_051157.2, forward strand.
GTTACATCAATGCAAGTTCATGTTTCTCCTGCATAGCTGGGCCCATATTACAAATTTTGCCTCTCGCTCTTCAAATGGCTGCATATATGCGTTGCAACACGGCATTTTGTCTTAATGGAGCATTAGCTGTTTACAGCAGGGCAAGATTTTTTAACTAATTTTTTATTGCATGACAGAATTACGACTTGAAACTTTCTACTGCACCACCACATTCAGTACGGGATATGGCATGTGCCTGTGGTGCTATGGTAGCTGTCTCCATTTTCATGCATATGTTACCTGCCTGTTTGAGCTTTCATGGAAAATCACTTTCTGGAAAGTTCATTTGCCAGAATAAGATTTTTATCATTAGTGTTTTACCTGCTGAAAGCCTCCTCACATCATGAATAACTCGAACATAAAAAGAAGGGCCTAAGGCCAGCTGGAAATACTCATTCGTTAAACAATATAAACAGCACGTGCTACCTATATTAAATAATTGAATATAGGATGTTGATATAGTAACAAACAAGTACACTAAGGACAACATAGGGGAAATCACATGTACTTATTAATTGAAGGAGGAAGTAATAAATTGATGGAAATGAAAGTGGATGAAAAAACAAGTGGCCGCAGGTGGGGCACGAAGCCACGTCTTCGCATTATGCGTGCAATGCTCTTAGCATTTCAGCTACCGCAGCACCGTTTTCCCATCCGCCTTCTGGGGTACTTATGTGTTATCTACTGGAACTAAAGCTGGGAGTGTTAGCCAGCGCACCTCAGGGCCCTGACGGCAGATAAGGAACATCCTTTTTTTTCTCGCAAACCTCACATTGTGTGATGTGTACCTACGTATCAAAGCTCGGTGATGCAAATAAAATGCATTGAAGTGATTAATGTATAAGCATGCCATCGGTCGCACTGATGAAGAAATAAATAATGGATGTGCCAAAACAGAGAGACTGGACAAGTATATGAATAAAAATGACATCTTCAAGGTTTAGCCAGAAAAGGAAATGGTGTACAAAAATAAACAGTTATGAGTCTGCAACTCATTTCACCTGTCCCTATATATTCCAATTACATATCTTGTGTTCATGAGTGCTGCTAGCAGCGTGCATTTCTACTTTACTGGTTCCAAAATGCTGCAGTCACATGGTTATGAAAACAGACACCAGAACCATGAGAATTTTCCTGTGTGCATTGGCATGGGAGATAATGACGATTTGGTTAGAGTGAATGCAATAGCCACTTATTTGGGCTTGCATTTCTTAGGTCTAGTTACAATCACTACCACAAAGTGTATGTTAATTGGAAACACCTACTGCACTTCCTTCAAGCAACTGGTAGCAGGATTCTCACACAACTTCTACACTGTAAACAGTTTAGAATATATACATACGTAGGAACAGCTGATGGTTTGGTGTGGTAATTAACATGATGAAACAGCACTGAAGACGAACACAAAAGAAGAAACAGATAATGCAGTGACTATAAACTAAAGTTTATTAGAAATATGTGTGCCATTTCATCGTGTTGCCACACGAACTTTGCGATTGTCATTAGTTTTGCAGAATTTAAGCTGTTTGCAGTGCTAAAGTTGAGCACCACACGAAGAAACAAGCTTTTTAACAAACTGTAGTTCACATAAAAGTGCATTTAGAAGCTTAGTTGGTGCATATGAAACATGATTTAAGAGCCCTCCCCCCCAAAAAAACATGAGACATGGCACGAGAGAAAGAGTAGACAAGGGACAAGCGCTTTGAGGGTTCAAAGTTGTGACTACATATGTGTCAGATGGTGCAACATTTAGGAAAAAGGCGTTGTGATATGTAATTGCCATGAAAGTTTACATTGCATTTCGGTATGGATAACACTGAAAATACCCCGCAGGGGCGTCTGCGGGAGCAGGCGTTTGGCGTGTTGCGACACCACGGACCGGAGCACATGAGGGTTGGACCCTCCCGTGTGTAACCGTGCGCGGCTTAGCCGTGTCTGGGGAAAGGGGGATCCTGGGGGTTGAGCCGATGCTGGGTTCGGACCTATAAGGCCCCCCGGCGGAGGCGACACACCTCTTCTGCCTCTGCTTCACATAGACTGCCGGGGGAAATTGGCAGTCGTCTTTTCCTATTTCTCTCTACAATCTTCGTCTTTTTCTCCCGCTTTTTCATCTTTCCTGTCTTCTTTTCTCTTCTTCTTACTTCCGAATTTCTGTGCGGCAAGGGTTAACCGTGTGTAATGTATCCAGTCTTGGGTATGTACATTAGGTTATAGTGGCGGTGCATAGCTGGCGTTTGCAGGTTTGTCGTAACCTGTAGCGTCCCCTTGTTGGGCTCGGTGGTGGGTGGCTACCACCGCCACCATTTTGAAACCATATTATGGCAGAAGTGTTCCCCCGACTTTCATTCAGATCGGCCTCTGAAAAGAGGTCGCACCGATTTCAATTTACCCTCCGAAGCGACCTAGACACCTTCCCAAAGTACCATGTCCTTCGTAAACAAAATTTCCCAAAGTACCATGTCCTTCGTAAACAAAATTTAACCTGACTACAAAGCCACAAAGATGGCTAACAAAGACCTCCTCCTCGAACTGAAAAGAAAAGACCAAGTTGAAAAGCTCGCCCAACTCACCAGTATGGGTGACATTAATGTAACATTAATGTAGCCGATTTTATCGGCTTCGGACATCGCAGGGTTGATGCGACGGCAGAGGTCCACAATATCCTCGATGTAGGACGTGAAGTTCTCGCTGGATTGTTGGGCGCGACCGCGTAAGCGCTGTTCTGCGCGGAGCTTGCGAACAGCGGGTCGGCCGAAGACTTCCGCGAAGCTCGCTTTAAAGGCGGACCAGTTGGCAATATCAGCTTCGTGGTTGTGGAACCACAGCTGTGCTACGCCCGCCAGGTAGAAGTTGACGTAGCTGAGCTTGTCGCCATCATTCCATTTATTGTGGGCGCTTACCCGCTCATACGAAGTGAGCCAGTCCTCGACGTCGTGCTCGTCGGTGCCGTTGAAAATGACAGGGTCTCGCTGTCGTGGTACGCCGGAGCAGGCGACCACCGGTGGTGCGAGAGCACCCTGCTGTCGCGCGTCGTCAGGCATTGTCGAGGCGGGGGGTAGAGTCCGGGTACGGAGTTCCAGGATGAAGAGGGAACCAGCACGCTCCACCAATTGATAGGACGCGTTCAAGGTTAGATGCGCTTGGCGTTTTTATGAATGCCAGAAACAGGCAACGGCCAAGCGAAGCGAGTGCGAGCACCAACAACAAGAAGCGTCTTCTTCTTCGTCCTCTGCTGGCGTCGGTATTTTACATATATATTTGAGGCATGGATTATACAACGCGAAGTTTTCAATCTTGCTGTTGTTGTCAAGCGCGTCGTCTGCTAGCGAGCGCGCATTCGCTACGCGGGCGCTGGCGGACGCGCAGTTTTTCTCGCAGAACGTCTGTGCAGAACATTTTTATTGCGATAGCAATTATATGGACACTTCAACCGGATTTCTGCCGTCGCCGTCGCCGTGAGGTTCCGTATAGATAAAATCTTCGCCGCGCGCCGTATGCCCCAGCGGAAGCGTGCGGGGACGCGCGCTATCAATCTCCCACGCGCAAGCAAGGAAGCGGAAAGCCAGCGCCGGAGGGAGCAGGGGGGGGGGCACTTCTCTGCCAACAACCGCGTTCGTCGCTCGTCCGCACAGTCTCTTATCTCTCCCACGCGCAAGCAAGGAAGCGGGAAGCCAGCGCCGGAGGGAGGGGGGCGGGCGCACTTCTACTGTGCCAACAACTGCGCTCGTCGCTCGACCGCACCGTCTCTTATCTCCACACGGCTCTGACCTTTATGCATTGTGCATTCGCCGCTCAGTTTCTGTTGAAGCGATAGACCGCACGTACCTTCGCCCGCTGCAGCGTATGGGCTGGCTGCCAGCGTTTTGACAGTCGTTGTCTGCAGTCATTCAGTGTGATCTATTAATGTTTGTGTGTGCGCGCTCACACCACGCTTGTTCATTCAGTTAGTAATAGTCGGGCCACATTTTCCAACGCACGCTACACATGCAATGCTGCCCGGGTTCGCAGTGCAGCACTACAGGTGTGTCCCTTCGCACGCGCTGCCCACGGGAAGCGCTTCTCATCAACACCACCGTTTCACACGCGCCTTCTCGTGGTCATCGAGTCTCTCTTCATGTCGGTCTACTTACGCCGCAGCACACCTGCTTACTTAATCAGCTCATGTTTACTACAATTCATATTGCTATCAAAGCCGCTCACCTTACTTCGTATGACATTGCTGTGTTGCTATCGCATTCATTGCTTCGCCCTTAGGGCGAAACTGTGACATTTTTCTTATGTACTCGAAATTCAGTCATCACCGCAGCACTTATGCTACAATATCGCCACGCAATGCAACTCACGCTTACATTACACTAATAAGCCGAACATGATTCGGCCACTTCTTTTACGGCACGAGGAATACTGCAAGACTTATGATATTCCTCAAGAGGTACTGCAAGCTGCTGAAAGGGCACAAAGATTGCCCCCGTGGTGCGATTTTACACAGTTATGTGATTGGACACTAACACATCTAAAGAAAAGACACCCAACAAGAACACATAGTACAAGAGTTCCGAGCTATCCAAGAGAATTGCAAAAATTACATGGAATTTTACACTGATGGCTCTAAAACACAAAAAACATGTGGGTGTGGGAATCGCAACGAAAAAATTGGGAAACTAGCATTCGGATACACCATTCTGCTTCAATCTTTACCGCCGAAGTTTACGCAATATGGATGGCAGTAAAAAAAAAATATCACCGAGAAGCTGAATAATGCTATAATCTATACTGATTTCCTAAGTGCACTGAGAGCTTTAAATTTAAACTCCGCCTGCCAACCCCTACTTGGTGACATCTTAAACATGGTCTTTTGTAACAAATATGCAAGAACCATACGATTCTGCTGGGTCCCAAGCCATGTTGGGATACCAGGAAATGAAGCAGCAGATAGATGTGCATCCATGGCAGCGCACAAAAACCATATCCCACACAACACTTCCATACAAAGACAGTATCCAAGCGATTCTAACGCCCTTGCATCAAAATGGCAACAGGAATAGAACTCGTGCATAAATAACAAGTTACATGTGACTAAACCCCTGCTTGGCGAGTGGAAATCATGCTGTCACCAAGAGCGGTTCTATGAGGTAATCTTATGTCGACTTCGAATTGGGCACACACATCTAACACACAATTTTCTACTTCGAAAAGAAAACCCACCAACTCGCGAGAAGTGCCATGAACCACGTACAGTAATGCACATTATTATGACATGTCCACATACAGAAACACAGAGACGGAAACTTATACGCAATCTAGATAACGTGCATATACCTTTACACCCCACCTTACTATTAGGAGACGACCCGCTAGTGCCATTCACGGAGTTGTTCAACTTTTTAGATGAAACTGGTTATTTACGTCAACTGTAAAGTAGCACAGCGTTTACTACCCAAGCATTGGTTTTTTATTGTCTTGTGACCTGCGCAGCATGGCCTCTGTCGCTTTTGCGCCATTAAACCAGAATTAACTAACACTCAAAATACTACTCGATCCTACCAGCAGTGGCCACAATGCAATGAATGTGGGCAAAATGCAAAATAATGCTTGTATATAATGCCCTTTGGCTGCATGTTGGACTCCCAGGAGGTCAAAATGAATCCAGTTTCTTCCACCACACCATTTATCACAGCTACGTACGCGCTTGTTGCTTAGGGACATCAAACCCCATGAATGAAATCTTTTTATGCACAGCATTCGGTCACTTGTATGAGCTGTTATTATTGTGCACAGTGTAATGGATGACTGTGGCATTTTTAATGGTGAATTCAAAAGTCTATGATGACACGTATGTGTATGTTTCGTGTTATATGTTTTGTTGCCATAGAAGCTTCTAACATGTTTTAATTCAGGCACTTTAGCTTCAACCTCACTTCACCAATGATGCTATATAGTCGCCTGTTACTTTGACTAGGTCTCTTTTGGTGAATGCACGGAGAGAACCATGACCACGATGTAAAGCAAATTTGCAATAAATATGGTAATTAGCCGCCTTTGGAGAAATAATTATCTCTCACATGTGTGGATCATGCACAAGATCAAAAACCTCAGTATCTTAACCATCTTGAGTTGTGTATAACGTAAGTGCTAAATTGCTATATGACAAGATAAACTAAAACAAATTAATAAAGTAATAGTAGAGTGAGTACATCGCTTCAACTCAAGGGAGGTCCAAAGGCAGCTTCACCGGGAGGAAGAGGAAAGTTATCCAAGACAGGGGGCGGCCTAGCTATACTGCAAGCTCGCCCTCCACTTAGTACAAATTATCTTAATAGTCACGGTTAGGTTGCGTGTGCCGCCGCCCGATTTAAAATGTGCAGCCTTGTCAACCCATCCATCCACACTTTTGTGAGCATGTGTCGGAAGTCTCCAATCGCGGGATCGAATCCCGGTCACGGCGGCCCATTTCGATGGGGGCAAAATGCGAAAACACCCGTGCACGTTAAAGAACCCCAGGTGGTACAAATTACCGGAGTCCCCCACTACAGCGTGCCTCATAATCAGATCGTGGTTTTGGCACGTAAAACCCCATAATTTAATTTTTTTTTCGGAAGTCCCCGAGAAATGCAAGCACTTCAGCGGCATTTCTCCCAATAACCGCAGATTAATCGAGGTGAAAACGCATGGAATTACGAACGTTAAATGCGCATTAATAAGGAGCTTAAAAAAAGAAAAAAGAAGAAAAAAAGGAGGATTCGAACACGCGTCTTGCCGAGAACGGTGATAAGGTACCCGCACCCCACGAAATTGACCACAAACACTTTTTTTTCGTTATTGCATGGAAATATTAGTAATTATATGCGAAAATTAGTTGCGTTACATATATACACACATGAAAAATAAGTTCACAAACGATAGGCAGTCCAATAAGCTAGAACTTTATATTCTTCATCTGCATACCTGTATCCTTTGATGCTTGAGTTATAAAGCACGCTTAAGCAAAGAGGTTCCAACTATATTGCAAAAAGTAAAGGCGAGAGCGGACAACCCTGACGGACGGATGACTGCACCTGTATTACACCTAAGAGGGTACGGTTCACAATAACTTTGTAGTGCACTCTTTATAACAAAGTGCTATACCATTATACAATTCATCACCTAACTGCAGATGTCGTAGTAATCGGAACAAAAAACTGTGCTGAACCTTATCAAAGGCTTTGGCGAGGTCAATCTGAAGAAGAGCTACTTGATCCATGCTACCGTCTAAGCACTCAAGGACTGAACGTGCGATATGAATATTTGTTTGTATAGAGCGTCCTCGAATTCCACATGTTTGGTGGTCACCTACTAATTTAGCAATGACTGTCTGCAACCTATTTGTAACTACTTTTACAAATATTTTATAATCGACGTTACATAATCATATCGGCCTATATGCGTTTACACTCTTTAATACTTCATTATCAATGCTCTTTGGGATTAGGGTCGTATGGCCCTGATACAAAGACGGAGGAAGCTCACCGTGTTTATAGGCGTCCTTGAAAAGCCGCTCAAGAAAGGGACACAGGAGTTCCTGAAATTTTACATAAAACTTGGCACTAAGGCCATCAGGGTCAGGCGTTTTGTTCTTCTGCAGAACTTCACTGCAAGCTTAATTTCTTCTCGAGTTATTGGTTCGTCAACGCTTACTCGATCATCCTCTCGTAATTGTGGCATAAGAGAAATAAACTGATCAGCTTTTTCCTCGTAACCCTGCTGAAGCGTAACTGCAGTGAAAAGATTTTTATAGTGATCTTCAAATACGGTGATTATCTACAGCGTTTCTGTAGACCATGGAACCACCAGATTCAATTTGTAATATTTGCTTGGAAAGCGCGTATCGCTTTTCAATCACCAAAGCCCTTTTTTTGGGGGCCCCTCATCTGTGAAACGAGTTGTGCGTGAACGCACCACTGCTCTCTGTACGCTTCCGTCTCATATTTCTGTATTTGTGCTAGAACTGTATTTATCTCGTCACCATACAACCGTGGCTCCTGACTTTCGAAAGCGTGCAACTTTATGAAGTAGATTATAAAGTGATGTTTTTCTGCGTTTTTTCTTTGAGACAGTTCACATTAAATAGCAATCGCTTCATTTTTTACTCTCTGAACATTTCCCATTGAGCGAACAATGGGAGCTGTCGAGATTGCGTTATCTCTAAAAATAATTCTTCACTTTGTTACAAATTTTTCCTCTCGTAAAAGTTCTGTGTTAAGTTCCACAATTCCCAATTTGGAGTAAACTTGCGAAACTTTCTGGAACCCCATGAAACAGCTACTAAACATGGTCTGTGAAAATATAGGCTTCACGGCGTAGTGTGAATGTGAGACCAGAGATTTGACGAAACATACACACGATAAAGTCGAGCACGAGAGACGCCTTGAAAGTGCGTGAACCGCACACAAGAAGGCGTGTAGGCTCCCACGTCTATTAGATTGTGGTCTTCCAGTAATTGCTGAAGAAAAGTTGCACTTGCATCATAACGCTTTGTTAGGTATGAATCATCTCTATGATCACAACACAGTTAAAGTCACCCAAAACTACCAAATCTCTGTCAGTGTCTAGCAACGGAGCAAGAGACAGAAAGAAAGCCTTCCTGTCACTCACTCTTAGGGGAGCATAGGACACAAATAAACCGCCAATTACGGGAACAAAAGGAGAGGTCACAACATAGAAAGCGGGCCTTCCCCATCAACACGTAGCGACAATGAAGCGTGAATACACTCCTTTCTAACTAACAAAAAGCATCCAGCCGAAGCACCACACGCTTGGCTAACACACACCTCGTAATCTGGTTGAAAAACTTGCAGCGCAAGGTTGACATCGGTAGAAGAAATCTTGGTCTCTTGCACTGCACCAACATCAGTTTCATGCTGCCTAAGCACGTGGAGTAACGCCTTATACTCCGCAGCCCACGCACGTTGAGTATCGCTACACATAAGGGAGGTTGAAGGCGGTAGCCATTTTGCTCACCTAAAGATTTTGTCCTTCATCACCTTGGCCACAGGTAAATCTGTGGTTGCTGCCTTTGCACTTATTTATAGCACTCTCCTTACTTCGCTGACAAACCGCCGCGGCACACCATCACCAGGGAGGGAACCCGTGGAGCAACTATAAGGCACCACTCCCCGTTGTGTTCATCGTTGCAGGGTGCCGGACGCTTCTTCGCTTGACTGCTACCCATCGCCTCTTCTTTCCTTGTCGCCATCAGGGGGCTTTTACTTTAAGGTTCCTGGGTCATATGTGCAAATAGAGTTAGTGCCAGTAGCTTCGCTTGGGCTGCTGCGGGTGCTCGGCATTGCTCGTGAAGACTTCTGTTCTTCGTCCCTGATGGCCAGCCTGTGGCTTCTCCAGGTGGCATCGACTATCTCTGTAGCATCCATGAGATGGTCCAGTGTGGCTCTTCTGGCGCTTGTTTGCCCAGAACGAAGCTTATTGGCATAGGTCGATACACAGGCGTCCACCGAGTGATCAAATCGTGGCACTGCAGCAATCGCGGCGTTCTGCATTGTCGACGGGGAATGTCCCACACGCTTGCAACGAACGCACAGCGGAGGCCTGCCAGGATACGGTACCCAGCACTGGGTGTCCATAAATAGACATAATGTGTGGTATCGAGCTTACGGTGACAGTATCCTTGAGCACCAAGGAAACCTCCCGGTTTGTCGTCACCCACTGTTCCATACCAGTGCATCTCCAACCTCCTCTCTCGACAGACTCACCTGCCGTACGCCTGGAACGCCTCTTCAACACGTCGAGCTTGAAGGTGAGGCGGAAGCTATAGTAACTTGAGCTTGATATTTTTAGTCTCCTGATCTCATCACCATGCACTTCAGTCCTCTGACACGGAGCTCACCACAGGCGACGAGTTTATGTTTCGCCGCACTGCTAGCGCAGGTAACCATCCATACATGGCTCATCTGATACTGTCCGACACCTAATATCTGCAGTATTCACTACTTCAAGCAGCGTCCTCGAAGTCGGGAGCACGGTATGGTCTGCCACTCAAGTCCGCATGAAGAAAAATGGAATTCAGCACAATCGTTACCGGTTGGTAGACGCGGGAGGACAACTTTATAGCTTGCATCTTCATTCATAAACGGAGTCGACGATCCTCGGCCTGAGGCCGATACGCTGTTTCCAGCAGAGAGCATTCCGAGCACAGCCGTTCCACACGGCTTCTTCTATACGAAGTAGCCGACGGTGCATTTTACGTGGTGATATATACATATACATATTTCTTTTTCATCGGTTTACTTGGGTTTACAGAATCAGTCACGCTTAAAACGTCTCTTTAAGGTTCGATTCGATAAGAAAGACATCACATCGACATGCCGTCGACACCAATGATCGAGTCGAGTGCCTTTTCTGCCGACGGCGCCAAGAAAAGGACTTTGCTATTCCTGCACGTCAGGTCATCGGCTGTCGTGCGAAAACTTCGAAGCATAGCATTCTAGCGAACGTTGCAAGGTCGCACTGTTTTGTTTGCTTCTGCCCAAAGCAACGCGAAACAAATTTTTAGTGCTCATGTACACGCTTCAAGCACTTGGCAACCGCCCATACATGGAGCTACTTGCGATTACTGTACTACGTAATCCTCTGACCGTAATGCAAGCATACGTTCCTCGTAATTAATTTTTACCATAAGGTCATTCATAAACCATTGCTTAATTATCACGTGTAGAGCACACTTAAGCGGCAGGTGCCAGTATATACCCGTGCCCTGCTGTGAACAACCCGCGGTCTGCCACAGCAACTGGATTAGCCCGTCCCCCGTGACAGATAAGCATATAAGCGAAATTTTTAATAAATCTCAACGAAAGTACTATCGTCAAGCAAACTAATTAATTAACCAACGTGGCATCAGCTCTGTTGAAGGGGTCACAGCTTGCAAACGTATTTCTGGTTCCTGCGCAGTGTGCCTGTGATCAGTGCATTAGTCTTTGAAACATGACTTAGCAAGTCTCAAACAATAACCTTAGCAAGTCGTGCCAGAAAGTAATAAAAATTGATAAAGCGCAAATTGGCTTATTACGGACCAATGTAACCCAAAGAAAGCCAACTTAGTAACCCATGTTGGCAAGTCCATATGAAACTTGGTCCAATAATTCCCGCCTTGTTGAATGGACGAGCTAATATTGTTTACTGAATGTGTAATGCGGGTCAGCGTTGGATCTCTATCAGAATGGTACAGCCTATATTCGCGCCGCACTGTTAATCTTAGGCCATCATTCGGCCAGGAATTAGAATGGCCCAGCCCATATTGGAACCACGCTGTTAACCTTAGGCCATCACTCGGCCAGGAAGTGCCAATACGTATCGAACGGTGGTCCGAGCTGACGTGCTGCCTGGGTACGTTCGAGCGTCACAGAGGCGCCGCCGTGGTTCACGTTCTCCCGTGCGACGGCGCCAAAGTCCGAGGGCCCAGCTGACCTGGAAATTGAATTGCGCTTCCCGGTCGCGTATTTCCAATTGCTAGTAGATACAGCGCTCGACCGCTGGCGCCACGCTGCGCCGCTCGCGCGTACCATGTTTCGAGCCGCCGCCGTTGGAACGGAGGAGGCGTTGACGGAGAAAACGCTGGGCTGGTAGTGACTAGCCTGCTGTTGAGATCGGTGGTATTATAAACGCATCACTGTCTCGATGATCCAAATATAATCTCACTATCAGGGAGGGAGCAGTCTACCTGACTGGAGCAGTATTTTTTTATTTGGGGTGTTGCTACGCTGCGCTCCGCAACACCCCAACGACCGCCGCTTCGCGTCGGCGCCGTGGCACCGGGGTTCAAGCGACCGCACTGGCAAACAGAGAGGGAAAAAAAGGGGAAAACGTGATTTTAAGAAAAAAAATTCTAGCCAGGGCGGGTTTCGAACCCGCGTACGCATGATCCCGAAGCGAGCGCCGTAACCACTCAGCCATACAGGCTTTTTTTTTTTTTTCTTTATTGCCGGAACTTTCACTTTTTGGACACCAATTTCAACAGTTCTTGCCAAAAAACAAAATACATAATCATACATTACACATACTTTCACTGTTGCATGCATCCATGTTGTGCGGTCAGCCACATTTTGGCTGCCACTGTCATGTCAGGTTTAAAATGCTTTTAAAGTTGCGAGGGGCTCAATCCTCGTCAGCCAGTCCGGGGGGCATTCCTGATCTTTAATTACATCGATGAATTTGGAAACACCCTCCCGGAAAAGTTTTCGCGCAGGCCTTCGGTCAGGCTCACAATAAATACCTGCCATTCGTGCCCGCCATAAAGAGTGGAGGCCCATTAGCATAATGAGGTCCGTCCTCATTTTCTACAGTTAAAAATCTAATACCTAATGAATTTAAGGGCAATTCTTTCTGTAGTGTTCTTTGAAGAACGTCCCAAAAAATAAACCCCTTCCCAACAATGCAAAAATACGTGATCGATTGTTTCCAGTTGTTTACATATAAGACAGTTTGCTCCCCAAGGTAAATAAAAACCCTTTTCTTGTAAAAAGCCCGTACTGGCAAAGTTCCGGTATGTAACTTAAAGAAAAACGATTTTGTACCTGGCTGCACCTGCATTTTTGTAACACGCTTTAAAACGTCATGTCCCTGTCCTCCACTGTTTATGGCTCTATACATGGGAACCGGTATGATCATGTCAAGTGTATCCCTGTATAGTTTTTTCCGTGACACCGAAAAAAGGTACGGATAGAAAACGGACACTGTCAACCACTTCCCTTAGGTACCCTCGAAGAGAACCAGGCATACTTAAATTGCTTACCACATAAGCCGGCAGATGCTTGCTCAGTCACAACTGACATATTGTGCGCAGAAAGGGGTCGCGCACATCTCGAAAGAATGTAAACCTGTTCACTAGCTGTTTAACGAAAAGATGTGACAGGCCTAGGCCCCACTCAGCCATACAGGCACACTTCCAAGGCTTGCATTCGTGCGAGCCATATAATTGCGTTCGAGCGCCCTCGGCGAACGGAACCACCTAGAAACGCAGTACGCGCGAGCGGCGCAGCGTGGCGCCAGACGTCAAACGCTGTATCTACTAGCTTCCCGGTCGGCGCCCCCATCGCCGCCAGCCCCCCCCCCCCCCCCCCCCCCCACTCAACGCATGCGCACATGGAACCAAGTTGTTGAGTGATTTTCACGCGCCTCGGCAGATCGTCCTGAAGCAGAAGGGAAGGAGAAAGCATGTGCGAAAGCATGAAGAGGAGCGGAGATAAAAAGGAAAGAAATGAGCTAGACTCCCGTTGTCCGCGTTGCACTGTATCTTTATCTCCTTTTTCCCCTTCCCCTGACGCTGCGCCGTGCTCCCTATTGGGCAGCAGAAATAAGCGTCACTTTCTTCTTCAATAAAATCACTACTTTGACCCGAGGGAATGCATTACGCGGCGGCGGGGTTGGCGCTCCTGTTTATTTTACGTCTGCATCTTTGCGCGGTGGCTGTGCGTTTCGGGATGTCGACCTGCTGTGCTCGTGGCACCATGGGCGCCGAGACGCAGCGGAGACGCTGGCGAACGCGCGCCAGTCGAGCCCAGACGCGCCCGGTCCTGCTCGCGGCTCTCGCGTTCGTATTTTCGTTGTGGACACCATCGAGGCGCTGCTGCAGCTGCCAGGAGAGGAGGCAGAGGCGAAGGGGCGCAGTTGGCGTACTTCAGTTTTAGGGGCGAAGCTCCTTAGGGTGTGGGTCTGTCCCTCCTCTGTAGTAGTAGTAGTAGTAGTAGTAGTCGTCGTCGTAGTAGTAGTAGTAGGTAGCCACGTCTACTTTTATGAAAAAAAATTCCGAAAGTTCTGTCCGTAGCGCGGAATCGATCCAGGGACCCCTCGCTTCCGAACGCGCGGCGCTAACCACTACGGCACGAAGCACACATGGACACATGCACCACGATGACAATAAATACCCAACATTAACGAAAGACTGCGGGTTTCTAACGCGTTTGTGCTAACGCGTTACGGCCCGTGTAAGAAGCTGGTGTAAGACGCTGTGGCCTCTCCGCCTTATACTCTCTCAGCAGTCATGTGATGGCGTCGGCAAACGCGGTGCACGTTCCGGCATGTGTAAACGGCTGCGTAAGACGCTGTGGCCTCTCCCCCTTACTAGAGAGTACTGCACGTTTCTAACGCGTTTGTGCTAGCGTCCCTTTAAGCGGGAGATGGTGCAATTATAATGAAGGGCGCTGTTATAAAATAGGAATGACGTCACATATGGCGCGTGTCATTGGTGGAAGTCAATCGTTCGATTTAGTGCGGCGAGACTGGGCGAATCACACGGAAGATTCACGGTTTACCGGTGATTCCATCCGGAGCTTCGCCCACTCATCATCGTTCACCCCGTGGATATGCGGTGTATCTTTTTTATCCAGGGGTTTTATGCTCCTTGTACGATCATTCGTAGACGAAGAAGAGGAGTGACACGACAGTTATAATTATTCATTCTCAGATGCGTATATATTCCCACATTTATGCTTGTATTGTTACATATTGTACTGTATATACATCTCTTTTCTGATTGTTATTTCAAACTACCCGGTTCTTGGCCAATCCCCCAGAGTGGGTATGTGCCAGTAACTCCAAGGCTCTACATCTACATCTAGAATCGGCGCCATGAGTGGTTCCGAGTCTCCATCAGGTCAGTCGAGTTTGACATCGATGGACGAAACACCGCAGCAACCTTTGCACCCGATTGCAGGTGTTCATGTTCCAGGCAGCAGTGATACAGTTGATGAACCGGCGGAGCCTGACGCAGATGGCAGCCACCATTAGCATGTGATGCCCGACGTGACTTCGGGTAGGTCAGCCATGCCGCCGTTCGAGCAGGCCGTGGTCAACCAAAAAGGACGTGGAATGGACGCGCAGCAGAGCCTGGACAACGGTGAGCGTGACGATGGTGCATCGAAGAGCCCGGTTTCCGAAATTGATATCGTGACGAAGATGAGGCGTCGTAAAAGAGAGCCATGGCCGTGGTCAACCAACAAGAACGTGGGGTGGACGCGCAGCAGAGCCAGGACAACGGTGAGCGTGACGACGGTGCATCGCAGAGCCCGGTTTCCGAAATTGACATCGTGACGAAGCTGAGGCGTCTCAAAACAGAGCCATAGCAGTGGTCAACCAACAAGGACGTGGGGCGGACGCGCAGCAGAGCCAGGATAACGGTGAGCGTGACAAGGTGCATCGCAGAGCCCGGTTTCCGAAATTGACATCGTGAGGAAGATGAGGCGTCGCAAAATAGAGCCATGGTCGTGGTCAACCAACAAAAGGACGTGGTGTGGACGCGCAGCAGAGCCAGGACAGCGGTGAGCGTGATGACGGTGCATCGCAGAGCCCGGTTTCCGAAATGGGACATCGTCACGAAGATGAGGCGTCGCAAAAGAGAGCTATGGCCGTGGTCAACCAACAAGGACGTGGTGTGGACGCGCAGCAGAGCCAGGACAACGGTGAGCGTGACGACGGTGCATCGCAGAGCCCGGTTTCTGAAATGGGACATCGTGACGAAGATGAGGCGTCGCAAAAGAGAGCCATGGCCGTGGTCAACCAACAAGGACGTGGGGTGGACGCGCAGCAGAGCCAGGACATCGGTGAGCGTGACGACGGTGCATCGCAGAGCCCGGTTTCCGAAATGGGACATCGTGACGAAGATGAGGCGTCGCAAAAGAGAGCCATGACCGTGGTCAACCAACAAGGACGTGGGGTGGACGCGCAGCAGAGCCAGGACAGCGGTGAGCGTGACGACGGTGCATCGCAGAGCCCAGTTTCCGAAATTGACATCGTGACGAAGCTGAGGCGTCGGAAAAGAGAGCCATGGCCGTGGTCAACCAACAAGGACGTGGGGTTGACGCGCAGCAGAGCCACGACAACGGTGAGCGTGACAACGGTGCATCGCAGAGCCCGGTTTCCGAAATTGACATCGTGACGAAGATGAGGCGTCGCAAAAGAGAGCCATGGCTGTGGTCAACCAACAAGGACGTGGTGTGGACGCGCAGAGCCAGGACAACGGTGAGCGTGGGGACGGTGCATCGCAGAGCCCGGTTTCCGAAATGAGACATCGTGACGAAGATGAGGCGTCGCAAAAGAGAGCCATGGTGCAGCAAGCGTTACCAGAATTTGACGAGAAAAGGGGCGCCCTTCAAGACCCGCTGTTAAGGAGAATAGAGTTGACACGCACCATGAAGAACCTTTTCCCCTCGCTGGAGTTTTGAACAAGTCCCTCTTCTGAGAGCGAAATAGGCTATGACGCCTGGACGTCTGACGACGACTAGCTGTTACTGGACCAACCGGAGGACCACGACAACAAGCTAGCAGACGACCACGACAGTCCGGAGGGCGCCATTGTCGAAGGTACATCGAAGGACGCCTCGAGCCTTGCGACTAGCACACAAGAAGCGCAGCAACATGAAGGCAAGCTGGTCGGTTTTGCGCCATGCAACGTAAGTCACTCTGCTCCTGACATGAATCACGGTGCAAGCTCCTCGAAAGCACCCATGACTCGGATTGCAGAGACCACACCGCAGGAATGTCCTTTGTTCGTGGAACCGCCGATGGTGCTTCCACCGGATAACTTTTACGGCAGCAAAGAAGGGGACGAAGAGAATGCCTGCTTCCTCGCCAGATCGATGGACTGCTCCGGCGAAGAGCACTACCAGCAGGAGCCCCACCGTCAAGCCGGCAACACCGAAGATTCCATGAATGACCGTGACTGAGCGGGCTGAGATCGCTGCAAAGGTGGTTTGAAATAAAAGGCAGCACACTCATGTGTCATCGGCTCGTCAATTACAAAATGAAGCGCACATGTCAGCAGTGCTGCGTGCGTTTTCAAGCCACGTGCTATCTCGTCTCCTGAGCCTCGAATGTCAAGGGTATTTTCATTTTGTGTTGACTGCACCACAGCAAAATAGTGAGCATAAAAAAATCCTATCCGTGAATGCATTATTTCTTTTTCTGCCTATTTGTTCGTTGCAAAAGTTGTCGCAGCTCAACCAATATATAGCCTGAGGAAGTGATGGCAATAGAGCCGCAAAAATCGATCTTGCAGGGCTTTCCCATTTGCGGGAACCGTTAAACAATGTTGGACATTTAATTAACGAAGCTGGTCGGCCAATGGTAATTCCCAGTTGCGAGCAAAATCTTTGTAAACCCCTGACACTTATGAACGCGTTAACTCGGCGACTTCTGTTTAAGTATTTGTCCACGGATGATCATTGAACGTTACTGAGAGCAGACGAGGTTGTTGGGTCGCCTGTCTTGCGGGTGATCTCCTCAGTCCAGGAAGCCACGTGACCTGGCCACCTGCCTTGCCCTGTTCACCAGCTGTCTATCGTGTACCTCTCAATAAATTCTCCTATGTTTGTTGCGATCAACAAATGAAAAAGAATGCAGACCTAACGGACATTTCTACGTGAAACGAAGCTTTATTGGAGCGGTTAATTACCTGCTTTACAACTAATAGCGATGCGTAAAATTTTGTTTACTTTCATCCCATGCAGCATGCCATCGCGTGCAATGTATGTGTTTGCCCACCGCAACGGCCACAACTTTATTGTTATTCAAGTTAGTGCACTAGCCCGCTCACAAGCTATGCCGTAATACAAACTCCAAATCAGGCGGACGCGCGCTGTCATACGTCACGCATAAACGTCAAGAGGACGAAGGCGATGTATGATGCTTGTCAAGGGAGCAATGGCGGTGACAGGTGTATGCTCTGAAAAGTACGGCACGTATTCAGCAACATTTAGGGATTCTGTACCTCTTGTGTCACAGTCGCACATTCTGGACAGGATTGGTCAAGAATGGGCACACACCTAGCACACAAAAAAAGTATTTCGAGATTGGCTTCTGCTGCTTCGATAAAGCCGTCGCTCACACTGACAGATTTAACTTTCTAGGCAACCACAAATAATTCAGAGGTTATCATTCTTACATTTAAATAATAAGATGATAATCAACTAAATTTGATTTGTTATAGTAACCTAACGCTTTTCTTTTTGTTATCAGTACAGCTATGTTCGAATCCAGGTGTCACTAGCATCGCTTACAAATGTAAGCGATGCTAGTTAAACCTCTGACACCAGGTGTCGCATGAATTTCTGGAGTCGCTAATAGAAGTGGCTTTCCTTTTGGGTGGAATGAAACAGCATGAAAGTTGTTTTACGGGCGTGCGAATATTCGAAGCGTCCTTTTCAATTTGGTCTTCGAATCAAATATCACTATTCGTAAACGCGAATCTTTTTTGAATACCTTTGGAGTATTTCAGGGCGTCAAGTGCAACCAAAAAACAAAATATGCCTGCTATGGTACGATAAATTTGCACCGCCGCTCACATATATAGACATAAACCACAATAAGTGAACTTGTGGAGCAAGCTTCGTCGCTTAAGGTAGCCATACTTTACAGGCTGTACAGCGATCAGTCGAGCTCTCCGAATAGTCCTGTGTATGCTGAGAAATAACTTGTTTACTGTTAAAGCTCTACTTGTGATTTTAATAAACAACGCTAACATTAAAGGGATACGGACACAAAAGTTGGCGGGTGGTTTCTTGCGTCAGAAGAAAAGTTGAACTGTTGAAAATGACGATTACAACAATTGCTTTGAAAAAAAAAGGACGAGAAACATCTTTTTTTTTGCGATTTTCTGTTGCACCTTGCCTCCAAGCGGCCGCCGGCTGAAGCTGAAATTTGACGTCATAACACCCGCCCGCGCGCGGCCAAGGTCGGCCACAGCCGTCGCATTTTTTCCCGGGGGTGTTGGTCCCTTGCAGCGTTTGTTTAACCCCTTTCGGTGATCTTCGCACGTGGTCCGTCTGAAACATTATCCTCGTCGGCGCTCCACGCAGGTGGTGCGTGTTACATGCGCCTTCTCGCAGTCGTCGCTTGGTATTGACGCGTTCGGCGCGGCGGAAGGAAATGCCCAGACATTGCTGTTATAACAGCATCTTCGGTCGTGACACGCCGTCGCACACGTGTCCCAGAGACGAGAAGGTGCGTAAACTACGGATACGTGCCTGGTCAGCTATCACGCCCAGCCAGGAGACCTCGTTCATTTGCAGCCTTCTTGAGCAGTGTGAGGGTGAGGCTGGGGCTAGATGCCGAGGCTGGGCACGAACGCAGTAATGTCTTTAAAAATTTTGGCAAAGCATAGTAAAACAATACAAGGCTAGCGAGCGCGACTCACGAGATCAGTCCTACATGACAGCGGGGCAGACACACAGCTCTGCTACTCCACAGGCTAAAAGAGGGGAAAACTGGGGAGAATGCCAGACACGTGCTGCCATCTCTCGGGCGGCAGGCGAAGTGGAGATGAGAGTTACGGAGGCACTGATACCTCACAGCAGTTGCTCACGCCGACGGCACAAACTACTATTCAGTCAACCACGCAGTGCAGAAGTACCCCGCAGCTGCCTCGCCTTCCTGCCCTCTTGAAAACGCAAGTTTACAGAGGAAATGACAAATAATTCTTGCAGAAGTGTCTGGCGCAGAGCGAAATCTTCGCGCTACGGTTCGCGAAAACCTGATCGGCACATCCACCGCGTCGGCGCGCTTCGAATGGCCGCGGCCGGCCGGCTGGCTATCCGAAGAGGGTGTCATGACGTCATGCCTTCCAACTCCCGCGGGTCGGACGGCGAGGCGCGCGCTCAGAAAAACGCCAAAAATAAAGCCATCGGCTCAAAAATGAGCTAAGTGACTACTTCTTTTCGGTGTAATCACACACTGAGGATTCATTTTCAGCATTTTCGTAAAATTTTCAGATATTGTGTCCGTATCCGTTTAAGAATACTAGGAGGTGAACATCGTTCTATATTAACTGTGGCAACGACTGTTCATTATTCGAAAACTATTCGATTCGGCCTCAAAAATGACTATTCGCACACCCCTGGCTGTTTTGGCAGAGTTAACTTTTGGTAGGTTATTATCACACCAGGTAACAACAGTTGCACTGTCTGCATGGGTTGTCTGCAAGGCATGGGTACATGGCGAGAGACTGTTCAAAACAAACCCTGTTGGTAACTTCGTGGTGAATGAGATTCCAACAAGTGACAGTGGTCCATCAAAGTTCCTGAAAACTACAACCATCAGTCAACTCACACGCTCTCGGTGATGATTGACCCGGAAAGTTCAGACTATATTTCGTCATCAAGTGGCTGAAAAGTGCAGACTACAAGTTGTGTACAGGGCCCAAGACTTGTATGGGTTTGGGAACACCAACACATCTACAGTGCGGTCTATCAGGACCTTGGAGGTGGACATAGAAATCGATGACGTGGTATGCCGCAAGGTCAAGGTGATTGTCGTCAGCAACAGTGCCTTGCCCGCAGACACGCTGGTTGGTAGGACCTGGACGGAACAAGACCACATTGCATACCTACGAATGGGAGATGAACTCAGGATTGGCAACCGAGACGATCTTCCATTTTGTAACATCGATCTTGTCCAGATCAAGCCTTCCAAGGAAACCATTGTGCTGCCCAAAATAACAGTGTTGGGTGACAGTGGAGACAGGTAAGAGTGAAGGCAATCTGATCTTACCTAGTGGTACTGGTAAGAGAATGCTACTTCATATCGAACACGGAAGGATTGAGATACCCATGTTGAACGACAAGGATGAATACCAACAGTTGATCAACGGAAGTCTGTTTGCTCACGCTCAACTGCTTTCAGGGAGCGAAGAGTTAACCACCGTGAGACCTGTGCCTCAGAAGAAGCCCATTTATCGTTGTTGAAACAAGAGCGACGAAGGGGACGAAGGGCTCGTGCTTCGGACCACGCGCAACAGCAGCTACCCACGGAGTCGGTTCTCGGTTTATTTTTAATAAACCTTTTTATTGCGATAGCAATTATATGGACACTTCAACCGGATTTCTGCCGTCAGCGTCGCCGTCGCCGTGAGGTTCCGTATAGATAAAATCTTCACCGCGCGCCGTATGCGCGAGCGGAAGCGTGCGGGGACGCGCCCTATCACGGAGAGCGAACGCACTCAATCTCCCACGCGCAAGCAACGAAGCGGGAAGCCAGCGCCGGAGGGAGCGGGGGGGGGTGGGGGGGAGGGGGCACTTCTACTGTGCCAACAACCGCGCTCGTCGCTCGACCGCACGGTCTCTTATCTCTGCCACGCGCAAGCAAGGAAGCGGGAAGCCAGCGCCGGAGGGAGCGGGGGGGGGGGCGCACTTTTCCTCTGCCAACAACCGCCGCACCGTCTCTTATCTCCGCACGGCTCTGACCTTTATGCACTGTGCATTCGCCGCTCAGTTTCTGTTGAAGCGATAGACCGCACGTACCTTCGCCCGCTGCAGCGTATGGGCTTGCTGCCAGGCGTTTTCACAGTCGTTGTCTGCAGTCATTCAGTGTGATCTAATCATGTTTGTTTGTGCGCGCTCACACCACGCTTGTTCATTCAGTTAGTAATAGTCGGACCACATTTTCCAACGCACGCTACACATGTAATGCTGCCCAGATCGGCAGTGCAGCGCTACAGGTGTGTCCCTTCGCACGCGCGCTGCCCACGGGAAGCGCTTCTCATCAACACCACCGTTTCACACGCGCCTTCTCGTGGTCATCGAGTCTCTCTTCATGCCGGTCTACTTACGCCGCAGCACACCTGCTTACTTAATCAGCTCATCTTTACTACAATTCATATTGCTACCAAAGCCGCTCACCTTACTTCGTATGACATCGCTGTGTTGCTATCGCATTCATTGCTTCGCCGTTAGGGCGAAACTGTGACATTTTTTCTATGCAACAGGAGGCTTGATTTCCTTCAAGTGGTGCCGAAAATCATCGGAACAGCGAACCACATCGATGGTACCAAGGTAATCTTCCGGCCTACCGATTCATCATACTCACCTTTGGCTGTCATCGCAGAGTCAAATCATGGAAGCTCTCAAGCTCAAGCGCAAAGCCGAGAGATCGCAGATAACGCGGCTTACTAACGACATCGAATCAACGCTTAGCCAAGAGAGTATTACGGAAGAGCAGTTCGCATCTTTAGCGAATGCCTCAATCATCTTCTCACCGACTTGAGGGCAACTGACTCCGACATCGTACATCTGCTGTCTACCACGGAAGCTGCAGCAGAGTTTGATCGGGTTGTCGGCTACAATGATCGTGCCACCACATGTCCGCGAAGCTCAAATACCGTATACGTCAGATTCATGAATCACTCAACCGTACGTCACCGTCGACGTCAAACGAATCCGTTCAACGCACGCAGCAACCCGGTGTTCATCTTCGGAAGATCGAACTAATAAAATTTCTATGGTCGACCATCAACGTGGCCGCCTTTTTGGGAACAGTTAAACCAAGTGATCCATAACAACGGTGGCTTCACCGACATCGACAAGTTCACCTCTCTACGCTCCGTCTTGACCGGGGACGCGGCATTGGAGACCGCGGGACTTCCAGCAACTGCAAGCTGCTACAGTGACGCTCTGGAGATTCTAAAGGAACGCTTTGCTAAGGACAACTTGATCATTCTGAATCACATGCAGCGACTCATCGACTTGCAACCCGTTCGATCCCCCAATTACCTTCGTGGTGTTCGAAGCCTGTACGACACTGTGCAGTCCCAGACACGCGCCCTCAAGACTCTCAAGGTATCTGAAGATAATTATTCTTCAATGTTCTACCCCATTTTCCTCAAATCGCTTCCTCACGATATTGTCCTCGATTTCAACAAAACCATTCATTGCACGCCAGAGTTCGGAGGAAAGGGGAGGAGTTGGAAGCACTGGCGAACAAGCACAGCGTACCCAACTACAGAAGGCGAGCATTAAGTCTTTGCTGATTTTTATTCAAACAGATATACAGTCTCGAGAACGAACAGTCCTGCATGTCTCTGTACAAGAGGACGCGTTGAAGTGCAAAGATAAAGATTTTCGCACTAGCGAGACATCCACATCGCGACCTTTATCCTTAACGAAACTGCCGTGCCATCAACGGTCAACCAAAGAGTCTTTGACCTCATCCACTAAACCTCTTCGTAAAAAATTACAGTTTTTTCTGTGAATCAACGACACATTGTACAGAGCAGTGCTATTCGGCAAATCTTCTCGAGGAAAAGTAAAAAACGCCTTCTAGGTACACGTCGCTGCTTCCGTTGTACCCTGGCTCATCACGTAGCAAAAAATGTACAAGAAAGGTAAAATGTAGAAAGTGCAATCGGCGCCATGCGGAAACAATGTGTGACCCTAGGTTAATGAAATCGACCGCCGGACCCCAGACATTCCGTAAACACGTACAACTTGAGATGACTGGAACTGGCACCTCCAAACGGCTCATATAGCTCCAAACAACTGCTGCTTGGGCAGCCGGCTAGGATAGTGAAGTGCTGGTTCGCGTTTTATTGGATGGAGGCAGCCAGCGCACTTTGTGACCGAGCAATTGGCTGAGAAACTAAATTGTCAAGCAATCGATCACGAGTGTCCTATAGTAGGACATTTTGGAGGGCATCATGACGAGAAGACTTTACGGCGAGTGTTTGTCACTCTGAGTTCAGTGCATACTTGCAAGACACTGTTGATCGAAGCTCTCGTCACGACCAAGATCTGCGACCAATCAATTTCGCGACCGAGAAGAGACTTTACTCACATGTTCGAGAACCAAGGTTATTACTTCACCGATAACGATCAAGCTGAAAGCCCCAAAACTGTCGATGTCTTACTCGGCTGGACTCTGCACGGACCAGTAGCCTCTTGTGCTACCGTCACACGCTGCAACGAGACAATTGTACTGAAAGCGGCAGTGGCGGACCTTAAGATCACCACAGATAATTACTGGGACCTAGAAATTATGGGGACGAAATCCGAAGGACATAACGAGACACAGGACTCAGACCCAGTTTTGGATTTCTTTAACAGCACAGTCAAGATGGGGAATCGTCGTTACGCAGTTTCACTTCCATGGAAACCGACAATTCTCAACCACAACAATCGAGAAAACTCACAGACGCGTTTAAATCAACTTCTTCGAGAGCTTCGCCGATGCCCTCAGCTTCCGCAAGAATATGATGTTGCCTTACGCAAATAGGCTAACGATGGTGTAGCCGAGGTCACTGACGATAATACAGAAAACCCAGTGTATTATATGCCACACCATACAGTGACCTGCGAGAACAGTATTACAAGAGTAAGGGTGGTCTTCGATGCTCGTTCGACATTGCAGAAATAGGTGAGTCGGCTGTCAAGAGCCACATGAAGAGTGCGAAGCACAGTTGCGCAATGAAGGCGGCGGCAGGAAGCACGGTACTAAACTACCTTGCTTCAAAGACGGACGAACGGCGTGCTAGAACAAGCGAAAGACCGACCCACGCGGGTTTATCGCAGGCAATGGATTTAGGTGGTGCTTGTAAGACCTATGAGATAGACGCTGAAATCTTGTGCACTCATAAGGAGGTTGCCAGCCATTATTCATACAGGTCGTCGTTACAAACAGCTGATCTGTTCAGACGCATGTTCCCAGACAGCGAGCTGGCAAAAGCTTCTTCCTGCTAAGAAGTGTTCTTACATAGCGTGCCACGGGCTTAGCCCATATTTAGCTGCTTTGCAGCGGGAGATTCAAAACACGGACTGCTACGTCGTGCTTTTCGACGAATCTGGGGACGAGTTTCTGCACCGGAAACAAATGGACGTAGATGTGAGGTGCTGGAATTTCTTGCCCAATGTTTCTCGACCAAAGGTTAACCTCAAGATATTTAGGTCCCTACAAGTAGACTTGCGTGAAAACTACCAAGTGAAGTCTGTTGATCTGGGCACATGTGGCCTGCACACAGTACATAATGGTTATAGGGCAGGTGTCGTGGCCAGTAAACGGGGACGTGATGTCCTACTGTCAAGTCTTAGCGTGCTCTTTGACAACTCCCCAGCACGAAGGGAAGATTTTACAGCGATAATGGGGCAGAACACATTTCCACTGAAGTTTGTATCGCAGCGCTGGGTGGAGAATGTCAGTGTGATATACTTCTTTGGAGTGACATCAGAAAATACATGGAAGCAGCAAGGAGTAAGAATGTGACCCTACCAAGGTGGGCGTCTTTCGAGAACTTGTGTGGGTTCCTCCATGACCCTCTTGTCCTGGCAAAGCTTAACTTTGACGTAGCTGTTGCCATATGGCTGTCGACCCTTCTTGATTGAATATCAAGTAGACAAACTTATGATTTAAGTTTGTCTGCTCGATATACTTGGTTTCAGAAAGCTGGTTTCCTTGGCTGCTGCTGAAACATTTTATGAAATCCTCAATTTTGTCTGCAGCAGGGATCAGTGACCTTCTGAGGCTAAACATTGAAGATGTGAACAAAGATGTTCCACTGGAAGAAGTGGACATAGGCCACATGCGCGAGCAGATTATCAAAGCCTGTAAAGCATGTGCAAAATATGTGTTCCAGTTCAAAATGGAATGCAAGCAGTTTTTAATAGCGTGAAAAAAATTCTCGACGAAAGCCCTTTGAAGTTAACCTAGACATGCGGCTCATGTGCTGCAAGCCAGGTGAGTGTCTCTGAGGCCTGAGGAAAGTGGTTGATTCTTTCATCACAGCTCACAGATGTGACAAAAAGCAACGAGACTGTTTTAGCTGAATGCAGTTGGTTTTAACTGAATACACAGAGTGGTTGCACCAGGAAAGGAATCAGCTTCGGCTCTTTCAAAAGGGTCTCAATAGGCTGGATGAGTTCTTCTTGAGCTTATGGGCTTAATTCACTCGTATGGCGAGCTTTGGAATGTTGTCAAATAGCTACTTGTTCTCAGCCATGGACAAGCAACAGTCGAGCGTGTGTTTAGTATTAACCGTCAAGTTACTTCTGAGAACCTTGCAGACCTGTCCTACGTATCACAACGCATCATATGTGATGCAGTCGATAAAGCTTGTATTCTGAGTGTCCCAATCACGAAGCAGCTGAGGGCATCAGTGTCAGCAGCAAGGAAGCGCTACAATGCGCACATCAAGGCTAAAAAACAGGAGAAACTTGATGAGGCTAGGCACTCAAAAAGGCGCCTGGTCAACCATGAGATCGACAACACGAAGAAAAGGAAAAGGGAACTGGAAGCAGTCATCGCTGATTTGACTGTTTCAGGGAAAAGCAGAAGCATCAAGTGATATTTGTGAAGTCCAACTGCTTGCGAAAACTAGAGCCGTAGAGCTGGTAAACGTCACGCAGCTTATACAAGAGAAGTCCCGGCAGCTGTTGTGAACTTTTTATAGTTTATGTGAACATTTCGATTGTGTTGTGACAACAAAAAGTGTACAGGGCGTTAATTGTGTTTTATAATTATGGTAAACAGTACCAAGCTAATAGAAGAAATGTCCCAGCAGTGGTTGTGAACATTTGTAAACTTCTTTTTTTCAATATTGTGGACTTGAAAAGTGATTAAGACTGAACATTTTAATATAGTTCTATGTGCATTTATTTATTATAAATGAGCGCAATCAAGCTATGCAGAGTGTTTAGGAAATGCTTGGTGAAGAAGAAGAAGAACGTAAACTTTATTATCAAATCAATCTGATTTGAGTACGGCGTCCTTTTAGTGGGTCTGGGCACCCGCTGCGGACGCGGTTCCGAGGCCTTGTCTCGAAGCGGCTTCCTCGGCTCGCTGGACGGCGCAGAGTCAGGTTCGAGCTGAGTAGTGCGGTCTTCCAACGCGAACGGAGGCTGGCGCCCTTCTAACCTAGCGTGAGGGAATGGCTATACGCCTCTCTGTAACTGGTAGTCTGATGTCGTGGAACCTGGTCAAACGATCCTCCCACGCCCAGACGTTTGCAGCACCCCGCGGGGGCTCTTCCTCCGATGAGGCTCGGAGAGTGAGGCCTCGAGCAACGCGGTGAGCCGCTTCGTTGGGGGTGCTCAGTCCAGTGTGTGCCGGGATCGATACCAAGTGCTTTCGGTTGTCGACGTCGGCCTCTCCCTGGTGTATGGGATGTCGCTTGAGTATGTGATACGCCTCTTGTGATATGCGCCGATTTGCAAAATTGGGAATTGTCGTTTGCGAATCGCAGATCACGTATGTAGCCTTAGCTTGTGTGAGGGCCAGTGCTATGGCCGCTACCTCTGCCGCTTCGGCATATGCCGTGTTCACGGTGACGCTCGTGAGGTGGTTACCGCGGTGGCTAGTAACTGCCGCCACGAAACTCTTCCTGTCTCGATAACGGGCTGCGTTGGTGAAGACGGCCTCCTTGTCGTTGAAGTAACTTTGGTCCATGTGTTGTGCCCTGGCTTTACGTCTCCCCCTGTGGTGTTGGGGGTGCATGTTGCGAGGCAATGGGGGCACGTATAGTTGCTCGCGTACGGTTCTTGGAATTTCCACTTTATGCCGTGCTGCGTGTGATATGTGATGTCTAGCTTTTCGAGCACGTGCCTGCCCGGGCGGATCTTGAATAGGCGCTCGAGTTGGGGCACTTATATGAGTCGTACGACGTTGCCTTCGCGCATGCCAGCGTGTTTGTTGGTGATGCGTCGGATGAGCTGCAACGTGCTGGTGGCCTTTGCCGTTATCTTGCGAAGTGCTTCGCCATTGCCGCCCTTGTGTTCAATCATCGTTCCTAGTACCAGGATCTTGTCCACCATCGGGATGGCTAGGCCGTTTGATGCCGTTAATTGGATCTCTTCCTTTCCGAGGGGGGGGGGGGGGCTGTAGCCTTTAGGTGGGCGCCCCGTTCTGACCGGTCTGCATAGCAGCAGTTCGGATTTTTTCGGCCCAGCAGGCGAGTCCCCGTGCCCACCAGGTAGTTTTCCACGCACTGGATGGCCTGCTGTAAACGTTGCTCGATCGCTCCGTCGCTACTCGTTGTCGTCCAGATCGTAATATCATCCGCGTATAGCGTGTGGTGTAGTCCTTCGATTTGCAGCAATCGGTCGGGTAACCCCAGCAGGACGAGGTTGAAGAGGATCGGCGAGATGACCGAGCCCTGCGGGGTACCCGAGCTCCCGATGTTGATTTGATCTGAGTCTAGTTGTCCCACTCGCATGCGAGCTGTTTTTTCCCGTGAGGAAGTCTCGGACGCAGTTGTACATTCGCAGTCCGAGGTTTAGCTTGTCTATTTGTCGTAATATGGCACCGTGGCGAACGCTATCGAAGGCCTTCTTCAGGTCCAGCCCGAGGATGGCTCTCGTCGAGCGCCCCGGATTGTCTATGAGTTGGTTTTTTAGTTGCAGAAGGGCGTCTTGCGTGGAGAGACCTCTTCTGAACCCAATCATGGTGTGTGTAAATAATTCGTTGTCCTTGAGGTAATCCGTGAGTCTATTGAGAAACGCGTGCTCCATCTACTTGCCCACGCAGGACGTGAGGGAGATGGGGCGCAGGTTCGCCAGCTGAAATTTCTTGCCGGGTTTCGGTGTCAGTATGATCTTTGCTTCTTTCCATTGCTGGGGCAGCTTGCCGTGCGCCCAACACTCGTTAATGTATTTTGTGAGTTTCTCAATTGATCCGTAATCGAGATTGCATAGTGCCCTATTGAATATTCGATCGGGGCCAGGGGCCGACTTGGTGTTGAGTTTGATGAGGGCCGCCTGGATTTCGGCAACGGAGAATTCCGCGTCCAGGGTGGCGTTTATTTCTCCCGTGTAGTCCCAAGGCCAAACCAAGGCCTCTCCTAAGGCCAAACAATGGATAAAGCACGACAGTGAACGCATGCAGCCACCATGCGTGGTTCCATGGTGGAGAGAGGGAGAGCACGTCCCTGAACATACACTTCAGGAATATCATAGCCATGGAGATGACTCTAAAAATGCATGCAAACTGTATATCAAACATTATTTTGCATGTAATGAAAATGCCATCACGTATATATCGTGAGCATCCTTTCAGCACCTGTTTCTGGTCGCAAATAGCTTTGCCGTAGAAAGCTGAACATATCAACCTGATGGAAATCCTTGTTTATTTACCGAGCTTAAAGTTGTACTGAAAGGAGCAGGCCAAAAATTTGAAATTTGTGTGAAGGAAGAGGAATTTTTATCTAGCAAATGCTTGGGTCTTCTGTATTCAACTGTAGTTTGAATAGGACAGCACTAAGGACCATCTTACATAAACTGAGAACTTTTACAAGAGAGTAACATTGTGTTCGATGGCGCAAGCTTAAGAGCATATCATATGTTATTTGTGACTGCGAATGACAAACACCATCAGAATTAGCTTCAGTAACTGTGATGCCTAGATTTCTACATTTACTCAAATAAGTTCTCGGTCAACATAAGAAAGTACTCAAATTAGCTTTTTCAATATGTATTTGTGCCACTGGCTAAATACGAATGGTACACATTTTAATTTTCCCACACAACCTTTTTAGGAAAGCTCTGCGGCAAAATTTACCAATGATACACAAATTTTACTGCGTTCTTAATAAAATATGGTTCCCACTTCAGAAGCATGAATATAACATGAATGTTGCACACGTACCTTCAGCTTGTAATCAAAGAGCACTTGACGTAAGGCCCTTATGAGATGATGTACCAGCAAGGGACTTACATAGGTGATCTATGTTATATACTACATGCTGCAGGTAAATCGTATGTTGTCAAATTACAAGGTGTACAGCTGATGATGATTATTATTGGGGTTTATTGCCGCAAGGGCCAGATGTGGCCAAAGAGCGCCAATGCTATGGTAATAGGCTACTATGGGTGGTTGAATAATTAATATTAAGACATGGATAAAACATGGCTGTATAGAGGCCTAAAAGATTCGTTGAAATGTCCTCAATTATATATGCATTAAAAGTTGATGATGGTACGTGACATGTTATGAAGAAGCGGTGTATTAAAAACAGGTGATATACTAAAAGAGGTAGCACTAGTGCCTCACCAGGGTACTTAAGCACAAGGACCTGGAGGCATGTGCCATACAGGTCACAACTATCGTAGCAGCAGCCTCCGTTGAGAGGATGCGCTGCGAATCACGTGGGCTTATAACGCGCAATAAGTCGACATCTTGTAAAAATTGTAAAACGGATTTATAGTCAAAAATTTGTTCTTCTCCAAGAAACAAAACCGGATAAAGGGGAATGCGGCATCGGTGTGCTATAAGAAAGTGCTTATTTCTTTCAGCCTCTAGTTCCCGACACTCCACCAAGACATGGAGAACGGTCAGCCTCTCACCACACCTACCACAAAGTGGAGGTTCACCACCAGTCAGCAGGTAAGAATAAGTGCCGTATACATGTCCTATTCGCAGTCGACAAAGCACGACATCAGTTTGTCGCGATTTTGTTACCGAAGGCCAGTTTCGTAGGTGCGGCTTGATTAAATGAAGTTTGCTGGAGGTTTCATGGTCCCAGATGGATTGCCAAAAGTTTCTCTGCTTATTGCGCAAGAAAGGCTTCAAGTCTGTGGCAGGGATTGCTACGGTAGAGTTGCAGGCTCTCGTAGTTATGGATGTAGCAAGTTCGTCTGCAAGCGTATTGCCCACTATGCCTCTGTGCCCTGGCACCCAACATAATACATATTGGTTAGATGCGTACATAGTACACAGAGATGAGTAAAGGTAATTGATTATTGGATTTTTATGTTTCCGTAGTTACACTAAAGCTCTTACTATGCTTAGGGAGTCTGTAAATATGACAGCTTTTTCAAGTTTTAATTCCTTTATGTGTTTTACAGCCGACATTAATGCGTATGCCTCCGCGGAAAAGATACTTGCTTCGGGGTGCAATACATCAGATTCTGAGAAAGATGGACCAATTGCTGCATAAGACACGCCAGCATTGGACTTTGATACGTCAGTATAAAATTCTGGGCATTGGTATTTCAATTGAAGTTCTCGGAAGTGCGTTCTGACTTCGACAAATGACGTGTCGCATTTTATCATTTGCCACAGCCACGGTGGCAACAGCCTTGCTGGAGCCATCAGTGGTTGCAAATCTAGTGGGACATTCATATCCTCGCTCAACTCCCTCACGTGTTGTGTAAAATGTTTTCTCATTGAAGGTCGGTTTTGAAATAGCGCGGGAGACGTGAAATATTTAACAGTTTTATAACACGGGTGTTCAGGATTAGATTGCACTTTGAGGAAATATGTGAAGCTTATATATGTTCTTTGCAGGTGTAGTGACCACTCATTAGACTCTACGTATAAATTCTGTATAGGACTTGTCCTGAAGGCGCCTGTGGCCAGACGAATGCCTAAATGGTGGACGGGATCCAAAATCTTCAGTGGACTTGGAGCGGCTGTGTGATACACCACAGACCCATAGTCCAGACGTGACCGTATGAGGCTCCTGTACAAGTTCATTAAGCAGCCCCTGTCACTGCCCCATGTCGTGTGCGCAAGAATTTTAAGAATGTTCATTGTTTTCAAACATTTGGCTTTCAAATACTTTATATGTGGAATGAATGGAAGTTTAAAGTCAAGCAAGACACCAAGAAATTTATGCTGAGTGTTCAGAGGTAAGCACTGATCATGGAGCTGGATACTGGGCTCTTGGACAAGGCCCCTCTTCCTTGTAAAGAGGATGCAGGAGCTTTTCTGTGGATTCAGCTTGAAGCCGTTCTGATTTGCCCATGTTGAGACTTTGTTCAATCCAAGCTGAACGTGTCGCTCGATTTAAATCCGTTACACGATTTAAATCCAATCTGGACATCATCAACATATACTGAACAAAACATACTTTGTGGGATAAACGAGCGTAAAGAGGTCATTTTAACAATAAAAAGGGTACAGCTAAGTACGCCACCCTGCGGTACCCCAGTTTCCTGTGTAAATGGCCTAGAGAGGGCATTACCAATTCTAACTCGGAAAGTTCGGTGTGAGAGATAGCTTTCAATTACGCTAAGCATGTTGCCACGGATACCCATGCCTGATAAGTCTCTGATAATGCCATAGCGCCATGTGGTGTCATAGGCCTTTTCCATGTCGAGAAAAACTGACAAGAAATGTTGTTTATGAGCAAATGAATCGCCTATGTTTGCTTCAATGCGCACAAGATGGTCGGTTGTGGACCGGCCTTCTCGAAATCCACATTGGTAGGGATCAAGCATGTTGTTTGATTCTAGGAAATGCATAAGACGGCGATTTATCATTTTTTCGAAAAGCTTACATAAGCAGCTTGTAAGTGCTATCGGACGGTAGCTTGTTACCAGGGATGGACCCTGTTTCAGAACTGGGACAACGATAGCTTCCTTCCATGCCGCTGGAAGGTGTCCGGCTGCCCAAATGTGATTAAGAAGCGCGAGCAATGTTATTTGTGTGTCCGTGTGTATGTTCTTGATCATGTCATACATAATCCTGTCTGCTCCCAGCGCAGAGCTTTTGCAGGAGTTCAATGCTGCTTTAAGCTCGGCAATGTTGAATGGGCAGTTGTATAGTTCGTTTCCTCTGCATTTGCGGTCCAGTGTCTTCCGTTCTTCTATTTCTTTGTGTTTAAGGAATGTATGTGTATAGTGCGCGGAGCTAGATACGTACTGAAAATGTGTACCGAGAGCATCTGCCTGGTCTTCCAACCTGTTTCCTTTATTATTTACCAAAGGCAGCGGATGCGGTTCCTGCCCCTTTAGCCTTCTGAGCGCATTCCACACTTTGGTTTCTTGGCTATATGAATTTAATCCCGACAGGAACCTCTCCCAGCTTGCTCTCCTAGCCTGCCGTCGCGTGCGCCTTCCCTGTGATTTAGATTGTTTTAATTGAAGAAGGTTTTCTGCAGTTGGGTATCGGCGCAGAATGCCCGAGGCTTTGTTTTGCTTTTTCCGAGCTTGCCTGCAGTCCTCGTTCCACCAGGGAACTCGTCTTCCGCATGAACGACCTTTTGTTTGAGGGATGAACCTTTCTACAGCGTCAAGCATAAAAGCGGTAAAATATATTAGAGCATGATCTATGCTAAAATTACTTATAATATCTCGTGATAAGTATGCGGATTCTTTAAAACACTTCCAGTCAGCTGAGGCTAGTTTCCAGCGAGGGTCATGCGGAGGGGAGTCATGTTGTTTCAACAAGTCCAGTGCCACTGGGAAGTGGTCACTTCCAAGTGGATCTTTCAGCACACGCCATTTTAAATCGGGGAAAAGAGAGGCAGAGCCAATTGACAGGTCTATTGATGAGTAAGAATTATGACAAAGATTGTAATATGTTGGCTCCTTCCCATTGAAGAGACACACGCACCAGAGTTCAGAAGAAATTTTTCTATAAGACGACCTCTTGGGTCACATCGGGAATCTCCCCACAACGTGTTGTGAGCGTTAAAATCACCCACAAGTATGTAGGGTTCTGCAAGCTGATGAACAAGATTATAAAACTCAGTTTTTCCGAGAATATAGTGTGGGCTATGTATATCGAACATACAGTGACCAATTTATTAAAAAGAATTGCACGAATTGACACTGCCTCAAGAGCCGTCTGAAGGGGTACATGTTGACAAGCTACGGACTTGTCAACTATTGCTACACCACCGGACGACGCAAGAGCGTCCTCTCGGTCTTTCCTGAAAATGGCGTATTGCCGGAGAAAGTTGGATTCTGTAGATTTAAGGTGTGTCTCTTGAAGACACAGCACTATAGGATTAAACCTGTGTAGGATTGTGATGTTATTGGGTGCAGGATCACTCCAGAAAGAGATAGAAGCAGCACGCCGAAGCACAAACACACATCAGACTTGTATTGGACACGTAATACAATGAACAGCACACACGTAACAGTTCCCTAAACTACGCTCTAGAAGACATGCAGATATATATAGGCTAGTTAAATGCAGTCTGCCTACAGTTCATGTAGAAACAGGTGTCGCCATGTCGGAGACGTCGAGAAACCGGTGTCGGACAACAGGGTTGGATCGCCTCGTGAAGCTCAGGTGGCCCTGCGCCACAGTCGATGTACCGGAGCCTCCGCGTGCCCGGTTAGCCGATGGCGGGGTTTGTGTTCCGGAGAACACTGCGGCAGCCCACCAAGTCACGTCCACAGCTGGCGAGGTAGCCCCGTGGCCGCTCACCCGAACGCTCGATCAGCCAGGCTCAGGACCGCCAGCCCTCCTGGACCAGTTGCCCAGCGGAAGAACTGGACGAGGTAACCCTGTGGCCGCTCACCCGAACGCTCGAACAGCCAGGCTCAGGACCGCCAGCCCTCCTGGACCAGTTGCCCAGCGCAAGAACTGGACGAGGTGGCCCCTCAGCTGGTGACAGCTTTGATTGTGGTGCAGACGTAGCGGCGCGGGTGGCGATAGCTCCTATGGGCCGGACGCCCAGCGAGGAAGCTCTGTGCCGTCGAACGCCGAACCTCGCGCACTGCTCACGCCACGGGGCACGCTCCCTCGAGCCACGCTTTTCGAGGCGCCACTGTCAACGCTCACAGGTCGGTGTCGATGATGATGATCACCTTGAGGTAATACCCACTCACGGGTATTGGTCAAGAATCGGTGTCATCTTCGCCACCGCACGGCGCACTGTCTTCACATGCTCATGTTTTACACTCCCGTGTACCATATATTATCACAATACCTCCTTTTTCGAGAAAGTTGTTTACAACTTTTCTAAAACAAGGACGCGGGATGAAAAAGAAATGTCATGTACGTTTGCCCGATTGTTCACATGAGCACAAAACACAATTAGTTCACAGGGCATTGCGCACAGTTAAAGTACGAAAGCACAAGTCTGTGCGCTTTCAAATAAAGACTAAGCACTTGAGTGGTCGCATTGTCCAATCGCGTTTTAGTATATGAACATTACGCGCGACTCAAGTAGTCAGCTCCGACATTGTCACAACCTTTGATGTAGTGAACAGTAAAAGAATACTCCTGCAAGAGGAGACTCCAACGCAACACTCTGTTGTTGATGTGCTTGGCGGAATTTAAGTACTGTAAGGGTTGATGATCTGACTGGACAACAAAAGGCTTGCCATATAGGTAAATATGAAACTTTTGTATAGCCCAAACGAGTGCTAAACATTCCCGTTCAATAGTCGAATACCGGGTTTCTCGGGGTAATAGGTTACGGCTAGCGTAAGCAACAGGGTGCAGCACCTGGTCGTTTCCTACCTGGAGCAATACTGCTCCCAGGCTTGTGTTGGACGCGTCTGTGCGCAGTACGAACTCTTTCGAAAGGTCGGGAGCAAGGAGGATAGGAGCATCACTGAGCTTCTTCTTTAGTGCCGTAAATGCTTCTTCTTGAGGTGAGCCCCATGACACAGCACTGCTTTGTCCCTTCCTTGTAAGGTCCGTCAACGGCTTGGTCAGTTCGGCGTAGTTCGGGATAAACTTCCTGTAGTAGCCGGTTAAACCAAGGAATGACTGCACTGTTTTCTTGTTGGTAGGACGCTTAGCAGCCAGAATCTTGTCGAGCGTCTTGAGAAGTGGTTCAACTTTAGACTTCCCGATGCGATGACCCAGGAACGCTATGCTGCTCTCTCCTATTTCACATTTACTTGGTTTGATTGTGAGGTTGGCTTGTTTGATTTTCTCAAAGACTTGCTTGAGGGTGTCTATGTGCTCTTGCCATGTGTCGGTGGCAATGACAACATCGTCGAAATAATGATGGACGTTCTCAATGCCTCCAAGTACAGATCTCATGAGGCGCGCAAATACTGCCGGGGCCGTTTTAATGCCAAACGGCATGTAGATGAAATGGTATAGACCAGACGTGCTGGAGAAAGCGGTTTTTTCTCTACTTTCGGCAGACATGGGTACTTGCCAATATCCCTTTGTGAAGTCAAATTTGGAGAAAAACTTCTTCTGACCCACAACTGCAAGTACGACATCAATACGTGGTATTGGCTCACAATCCGGTATAAGTATCTTATTCAGTTCCCTGAAGTCGATGCACAGCCGAATAGTGTTGTCCGGTTTCTTTACCACTACAATTGGCGCGTGGTACGGCGACTTTGACCTCTCAATGACACCCATTTTCAACATCTCTTGTACTTCTTTTTCAACACCTTCCTGCAACGCAAGGGGTATTGGGTACTGTGGAACGTGCACTGGTTTATCAGAGGTTAGGCGAAGCGAACACTCGACGAGCGCAGTTTTCCCAGGAAGGTCAGAAAAGATATCTGCATACTCTTCAAATAACTCCTGTATGTTCTGAACTTGTTCAGCCGTAAGCTTTGTTGCCAACTTAACGTCAGTAGAAAACTGCGTTCGCTGAAGGCTCAAGACAGGCATTTTCTTCACTTCGTCCTCTTCCCTGGTGTCCACTTCGGATGATTTTTCGTTGACCTCTGCAACAACAGAGACTTGGTGTGGTTGTGCAGGTCTCCGCTCTTCGTACTTTTTGAGCATATTTATATGAAAGATCTTGTTCTTTCCAGAAACGTCAACGACATAATCAACATCATTTTTCCGTTCCGTGACTTCGAACGGCCCTTTCCATTGCATTAAAAGCTTGTTCGAGTCAGTTGGCAACAAAATAAGCACTTTGTCGCCTAGACATAACTTCCTAGGGCGACTTTTCCTGTCATAGTAAGTTTTTTGTTTGTCGCGAGCTTTCTCCAGCTGTTCATGAGCAATCTTGCATGTCTCCTCCAGGCGATTGCGCAAATCAAAGACATAAGTGTATGTCGTTCGTGTTTCTCCATCTAGCTCTTCGTTCGTCCACAGTTCTCTTAATACCGTCAACGGTCCACGAACGTGCCGGCCGTAAATGAGCTGAAAGGGAGAGAACCCGAGGCTTGCCTGTGGGACTTCTCTATATGCAAAAAGCAAAGGGGCGAGGTATCTGTCCCACGATCGCGGTCTCTCTTGGCACATTCTCTTTAGCATCATCTTCAGGGTGCCGTTAAACTTCTCGACGAGACCATTCGCCATCGCATGGTAGGGTGTCGTCTTGAGTAGCTTGACTGAGAGCAGTCGACTAACCTCTTTCATCAGTTCTGACGTAAAGCTTGCTCCTTGGTCAGTGACTATTTCTTTGGGCAAACCAACGCGAGAAAAGATCTCGATCAGTGCTTCGGCAACCTGGACTGCGTCGATTGCGGGGAGTGCTACAGCATCCGGATAACGAGTGGCAAAGTCGATTAACGTAAGAACATATCTATTCCCACGGTCCGACTTTGGTGAAAAAGGCCCAATTAAATCAACAGCCACCCTTTCAAAAGGTGTACGGATCAGAGGCATGTTACCCAGTGGAGCGACTCCTACTTTTCCTTTAGGGATTGTCCTTTGGCATTTGTCGCAAGACTTCACGAAGCGTTTTACGTCTCCGTGTACATCTGGCCAATAAAATTCTTGTAGGACACGATCGGTTGTTCTTCTTATACCTTGATGTCCTGCCATGATGCTTTCATGTGCCACTTCTAATATGCCATGTCTAAATGCTTTCGGGATGATCACCTGCTTAAATGTTCTGCCAGTAGCTAGGCGGTAAAGGCGATACAGCAATCCTTTTTCTTCTATAAATTCGTAGCTGTGACCCTTTCCAGAGTTGAACGACTTGCCCACTTTAGCAAAAATATGTTTCAGCGTCGGGTCTTTCCGCTGTTCTTCAATGAGTTGCCCTTTAGTTACGTCACGGAAGACAATTGTCGGAACGCACAAGGGACGAATCTTGGGCTCTTCATTTTTGGCTTTAGCCATGCTCGACACATGCTGAGGCTTCATGGGCGCCTTAGTCGGCTTCATTCCTATCGACGCCGACTCCTCGTTGGGAGTAACGGGGTGCTTCCAGTCAGAATCCGGATCGTATGGTCCTCTGACGCCTGGAAGATTTCCCAGAACAAGGTCGTAGAGGGGCTCATCCATACATGCTGCTGTTAACTTGCCTGTAAAGTAGGGCGTGTTCACTTGTATGACAGCTTCAGGCAAGTAGTTTGTTGAGCCGTCCAAAAGAACAACGTTGCTCGTTTTTCCCGTCATATAGACCTCTGGAACGAGTTCTTGTCTGACAATTGCGGTATTACAGCCGGTATCTCGTAATACTCGAACATTTCTTCCTAGCAGTCGGCCTTCAACCACTGGCATCCCGTCGACGAGGAAAGGTACAGTATTCCCAGGGTTCTCGTCGTCGCTGTCACTCGATTGGCGAGTCTTCTTTCCTGGACGCTTTGATGCTTTCCCTGGTCGAGTCCGAACTGGTTGAGATTCGGTGAGTGCACATGAGGAACTCGGTTTGTTGTCCCCGTACTGATTTCGGCAATTTTCAGCTGTATGTCCCGTTCTGTCGCACAACTTACACTTTAGCATATGCTTAGGTGGGGTACGGCAGTCAGGAGCCAAATGTCCAAACCGTTGGCAGAGTATGCACTTGAGTTGTGGTTTCCTGGGAGCTTCAATGGTTTTCCCACCGGAATCCTCTGTGTTATCGGGACCTTTTCCTAGGTTTGTCAAATTCTGCGCTTCGAGAAAACGATCTGTTAAGCTAGCAAGTTCGTCAAGGGATTTGTACTCTCGCTCCCTCAAGAAAATCACTAGTTTTGGTTGACAGCAGCGCAGAAATTGTTCAGAGATCATGTGATCTCGTAGACCTTCATACGTTTTAGGCACGTTAGCCATCTCTATCCAGTGATCAAAATAGGCCGAAATTCTTGCTGCTAACTGTCTTCCAGTTTCGCCATCTACTGCTCGTGCTTTCCGAAACTTCTCTTGGTAGCCTTGAGCCGTGAACTGGAACCTCTGTAGTAAAGCTTTTTTTACCTTCGGGTAGTCTAACGAATCGGCGGCAGTCATCCGGCCGATCACAGTTAAAGCTTCGCCAGTTAAACACATGCTTACGGCAAGAGCCCATTTTTCTTGTGGCCAGTTCTGCCCTGTTGCTACGCGCTCAAATCGCTGTAAATACGCGTGCAAGTCATCGCGTTTCTCGTCAAACAAAGGAAGTAGCTTCTGCGGATTGAGGGATGATGAGGAAGTGCTGGGCGCAGGCAAAATTTCAGAAGCTGTTGCCGGCACATTCCGAGCTCCTTCCTGAAGCTGTAGCTTTAGCTGGAGGATCTCACGTTGCCTCTCGTCAGCTAAGCGCGCTAATTCAGCAGCTTCCTTAATTGCCTCTCGCTCCGCAGCTCTCTCGCTCCTTTGTTTTGCCTGTTCGGCCTCAATCCATCTCTGAAGTTCTGCGCCTGACAATCCTAGTTGGAGTCCTATGGCGGCGAGTCTCTCTAAATCCATGGTGCCGTTTACTAATGCGTGTCTGCGCTCAAGCGAAACTGCCCTCTTTCACTGATTTTACGAGTGAATCCTGGCAGGCTCGCCAGTTTGTGATGTTATTGGGTGCAGGATCACTCCAGAAAGAGATAGAAGCAGCACGCCGAAGCACAAACACACATCAGACTTGTATTGGACACGTAATACAATGAACAGCACACACGTAACAGTTCCCTAAACTACGCTCTAGAAGACATGCAGATATATATAGGCTAGTTAAATGCAGTCTGCCTACAGTTCATGTAGAAACAGGTGTCGCCATGTCGGAGACGTCGAGAAACCGGTGTCGGACAACAGGGTTGGATCGCCTCGTGAAGCTCAGGTGGCCCTGCGCCACAGTCGATGTACCGGAGCCTCCGCGTGCCCGGTTAGCCGATGGCGGGGTTTGTGTTCCGGAGAACACTGCGGCAGCCCACCAAGTCACGTCCACAGCTGGCGAGGTAGCCCCGTGGCCGCTCACCCGAACGCTCGATCAGCCAGGCTCAGGACCGCCAGCCCTCCTGGACCAGTTGCCCAGCGGAAGAACTGGACGAGGTAACCCTGTGGCCGCTCACCCGAACGCTCGAACAGCCAGGCTCAGGACCGCCAGCCCTCCTGGACCAGTTGCCCAGCGCAAGAACTGGACGAGGTGGCCCCTCAGCTGGTGACAGCTTTGATTGTGGTGCAGACGTAGCGGCGCGGGTGGCGATAGCTCCTATGGGCCGGACGCCCAGCGAGGAAGCTCTGTGCCGTCGAACGCCGAACCTCGCGCACTGCTCACGCCACGGGGCACGCTCCCTCGAGCCACGCTTTTCGAGGCGCCACTGTCAACGCTCACAGGTCGGTGTCGATGATGATGATCACCTTGAGGTAATACCCACTCACGGGTATTGGTCAAGAATCGGTGTCATCTTCGCCACCGCACGGCGCACTGTCTTCACATGCTCATGTTTTACACTCCCGTGTACCATATATTATCACAAGGATTTCTTTAACGTCATCGAGGTTGTGTAGGAGTCCTCTGACATTCCAATGTATTATTTGTGTATTCACGTTGAAAGTGTTTTTTGTGCTGTGCGTTTAAGAGACTAACTTAACTTACAGAGCCCTTGTCGCGCCCTGTGATGCGGGCTTTTTTTTTTTTGAGCGATCGCGAGATTCTCGCGGCTCCTTAGGCGCTGACGGCGCCGTCTGGCCGGTTGTGTCCATCGCCTCTTGCGAGGCGCTGGACGCGCGCTCTTGCGAGCGGTTGGTTTGACGGGAAGGCCTCGCCTCGAGGGACGAGGCCCTGGAGGCCACCAGCCCAGAGGTCGATGGGCTTCTTGTGAGTTGGCGGAGCAGCGCTAGCTGCAGCCGCAGAGGGGGCGGATGGCGTCACTGCCGGCTCACTGTGTCTGGGCCGGACAGCCGCCGGAAGCCGTTGTGACGCTGCCCCCTGACGCGCCACTTCGGCAAAGGTGTTCTTTGGCAGGTATGATACCCGCCTTCGTGTCTCTTTGAACGAAGTATTTTCTTGGACCTTGATTGTAACGATTACTTTTTCCTTCTTCCACGACGGGCAGGACCGCGAGTAGGCGGCATGCTCGCCGTCGCAGTTCACACATTGCAGTTTGTTTTCACAGGATTCAGATGCATGTTCGTGGGCACATTTTGCACCGGTGAGGCGGCCACGACAGTTCTGCGAACTGTGGCCAAATCTTTGACACTTCAAACAACGGATAGGATTCGGAATGTAGGGCCTGAATTTGATCTTTATGTATCCTGTCTTTATGGTCTCGGGCAGAACACTTGTACCGAATGTGAGAATAAGGTGTTTTGTTTGGATCTCTTTGCCATCTCGTCTCATCTTAATTCGTTTTACATTGATCACATTTTCATCTTTCCAGCCTTCTAGAAGTTCAGCTTCGGTTAGGTCCATGAGATCATCATCTGAGACAACACCACGAGTGGTGTTCATCGTGCGGTGCCGGGTGACTGTTATCGGTATTTCGCCAAAAGACACTAAGGTATGTAACTTTTCATATTGTTTTTTGTCGCGGAGTTCCACCAGGAGATCTCCACTTGCCAACTTTGTAGCCTTGTAGCTTGGTCCTATGGTCTTGGTCAAATATTTCGCAACGAGGAAAGGTGATGCAACTCTTACGCTCTTGCCTGGCTTCTCAGTATGAATAACGTGAAAGCGCGGAAAAATTTCTGTTTTCTGGCCAAAAAATTTAAATGCTTCGGTGCGCCCCCGTTTCTGGCGACGATCAGGTAGTGCGGGAAAGGAACTATCCATGTATGCGGAATTAGTTTCGGCAGTGGCGCCAGCCACCCACTATGGAGCCCAACAAGGGGACGCTGCAGAAACTGTAAAGGACAGGTCCTGCAAACGCCAACTGTATGCCACCACTATTACCAAATATGGTATATCCAAGGTTGGCTACCCACACAAGGTTAACCCTAGCTGCCTGGGAAATTGGAAGTGAAAGGAAGTGAAAAGAAGACAGGACAGATTGAAAGTGAGAGAGAAAGACGAAGATTTAAGAGGAGGATAGGAAAAGCAAACTGCCGATTTCCCCTGGGTGGGTCAGCCCAGGGGTGCCGTCTATATGAAGCAGAGGCCGAAGAGGTGTGTTGCCTCTGCCGGGGGGGCCTTAAAGGTCCAAACACCCGGCATCGGCTCAATCCCCAGGATCCCCGTTTCCCCAGACACGGCTCAGCCGCGCACGGTTACACGCTGGAGGGTCCAACCCTCGTGTGCTCGGGTCCGTGGTGTCGCAACACACCAAACGCCTGCTTAGGCAGACGCCCCTGCGGTGAAGGTATTGACCCTTTTCGCGGAAGCAGTTTGCTCTACAGGAACGAGATGGCACTTTCGGCCGCGCGCCATGCGTTGCCTCAGCGAATGCGCACGAATACGAAACCATTACTGCCTCTACCCTGCTACTGTGCGATCAGCTGTCGAAAATGCAACTGGGTGTGCGCTAATGTACTGTGCCCAATTCATACTGCAAAATGTGCAACGATAAAAGGAGGACGTATGCGGTAGTTCGCTGCAAAAATAGTGATTAACATATTAATGAATGGAATCAACCTGTGTCGCCGCTGCTACATAAGGACTGCCTGTGTTGCCGCCCTTCGCGATGCACGGCTTTCCTCAAGGATAAAAAAATATATATAATTCATCCACCTGCGCTATATAGCTAACCTCCAAAGAAAGGACTTCAACTCCGGAACGCCGGCACTTGGGAGTGAGTACCGCTCGTTACAAAATGAAGTAGTGCCACTTACTGGCATAGTAAGTTTACCGCACGCTATCTACACACATCCACCCTTGCTCGCACGAAAACTTACGCCCACCCTATTGCCAACGTGTGAGTGAATAGACGCACACTTGAATCAATGTGCCGAAGCGTGAGTGACGGCGACTACACCAACAATACACGAATGTGGGAAGCTGAATGTTTCGTGATGGTCCACAGAGCAAGCGAGGGACTAGCGATAATATGTCTTCGCTACGAGCTACCGCAAAGTACCGAACATTTAAATTCCAAGCTTGTGCACAGCAAGAACAAATTTATCGCAGCAGAGCACACCCGCGAGTGATTACGCTGAAAATAAACGATCAGATAGTGGCCGCACCGAGGAACCTTACTGAGTCAGAAATATGACAAGCCGCTGGTTCAAAATATTTGCCAAATAAAGAACGCAGATCACACTGATCCCGATTTAATTCAAAAGCGGAAAGTTTGGACAGCTTGGAATACATTTCTAGCCCCGTTTTTAGTACAAACACCGTATACGCTGCTCACGCCGTTTGGACAAGGCGTAATGAGCTCTGAAAGCACTTACATGTCCTCTAAAGCTGTGGCCAAAGCTACGTGTCGTGCACGCAGTCACCGTCTACGATACGCGTCGAAACAGCGGTTTGCTGCGCCGCGCCGGCGTCACGCGCTTGCATTGTAAACGCGGAGGCAACGGAGGCGGCTGAGGCAAGCAATGGACGCGTCACCACGTGATCAAACATGGCAGCGCCCACGGGAGCGCCGCGAAAAGGGTCAATACAGCTTGCCGACACTTAAGGCAAGCAGTTAATCGTTGCAGCTTTCATGCAGCAATCTTTGAAATTTTACTGCTAGATGGCATATATAATTTAGGTTAAACGATCACATGCGCTCACTAGTTACTATGCTAACCCCATTATACTATGAAAGAAAAGGCGACAGTGCAGATTGTGGTATCATTTGTGTTTGTTTAATTGTATCTCTCTTATTTGCATATCGTTTTATTTTTGCATGCATTAAGGTTTTTGTGAGGAAGAGTTCAAGTTCACATAGATGATAGTAATGAAACCTTCAATTTAATAAAGTTGTAGTGATTTTCTTTGCATCATACACAGACACCTTACACGACACCTGCTGCACTTAGAGAAAAAGAAATATGCTTTAGCAA
This sequence comes from Dermacentor silvarum, assembly GCF_013339745.2. Classification (NCBI taxonomy): domain Eukaryota; kingdom Metazoa; phylum Arthropoda; class Arachnida; order Ixodida; family Ixodidae; genus Dermacentor; species Dermacentor silvarum. Next base: position 191,623,464 of record NC_051157.2, read on the forward strand.
TTTCTCCTTTTTCTTTTCTTTTTTATGCAGGAGGTGTCCACTAAGGCAAGCACCCAATGCGCTTCAGTAAATGTGCTTTAATAATGCTATGATACTGTCTGTGTCATTATAGGAATTATGCAGCATGAAAGTCAAATAAGCACGTCTACAGTGAACGGCAGATTACAGAACCAAATGTTGCCATTTATTGTAAAGGCAACCAGGACCTTTCGAATAATGTGCATTGACGGTAGGCAACTAGCTGGAAAAGAGGTCACTTTCCTGCTGCTGAGCTGCCTGGTCAGGTATAATGTAGTGAAAGTGCTCGTGAAATGTGTGGGAGAGCAGGCCGTGCAGTAGTGCAGCCCATCCCCTAATCCCCCTTTGATACCTTTAGAAACAAATTTTAGAAAGTGTTTGCTCGATATAAAGACATTGACGTGGATGCTGCAGCATTTTAAGGTATTTTGCCACCGCAGGTAAATTCAAATTACTGCACACCTCTGCACTCCAACATCAAATTTAGGCGTATCAGATGACGAAATTTAAGACAGATTGTAAGGCACTAGTAATTAAAATGGGCAGAAAGTTAGTGCTCAGGTTTACAGGCATCAGTTCATTGTTCTTTCAACAGTCAGCCATCCAAAGTGCATCCGACATTGAATATTCCACGGAATGCAACATTGTCCATTGCCCATTGGTGAAATTTACACGTAAAAGTGGGGTGAGGGACAGCAAGGTGTGCTGTGTCCATCTAGAAGTGCCACACCTAGGCTGACACCTGTTTCGCCTACAGCACTTAATGCCTCTGCTTGGACGTGTAGCAGCTCAGAAATATATACACAAAATAACAGTAGATGCTGCTGTGCCGATGTATCTTATAAAACTCTAACATGATTCACATGTGCCAACCCTAGCAACAAAACATGGCGTTTGCAACAAGCACAGTACCTTCAGTAGAAGTTGTGTTATATCTTGTATGCAGAAATGTAGTAAAGTGTAAACAAGGCACTGTGCAAAAATCTGTCTTGTGAATTCCTACTGTGCAAATTTCACTGATTAATGATGTATAATCAAATGTGGGTGATAGCCCAATGCACACGCACACAAAGAAAGACGATTCAGCTGTTAAAAATTTCAAATGAAGCACATGCAGGTAGGTACAAGAAACTTTCAACTCTATGTTCAGTGGGATGCTATAGGAATAACATATTGTCAGTGTGTTGCTGATTCGCGGTATATTGTGAGCGCTGATGTGCTCGCATGCTTGGTGGCGGGGGGGGGGGGGGGGGGCTGTTTTGTGGGTCAAACCACGAAACAGTTAATTCTTGGCCCAGGCACTCCCGACATGTGAACTTCACAGAGTATACAATCCCACTGTGCATGCGCTATACTGTATTCTTTATGTTCCTGCGGTGAGGCAACCGCATTGAAACCACGTGTGCACAAACGAGAACTGCATGAGTGACCGGCGCACCGTGCAGATATGATCTTCAAAATGTATAGCTGACATTTTCAAAGCCCCGACTTGCCGCCCGAACTAGCAGTAGTCATTCCGCTTTCACTCATTGATTATTCATTGCCACCCGAACTTACCACAGTAGTCATCCGAACGCACTTCCAAGACGGCCCGATAAATCAGACCATGGCCGATATCACGATACATATAATTGCATGCTCATCCATTTTTGATTAAGTGCACACGCGTAGGCGGCGGTATGCTAAGCCTGTGCTTTATTTTCCGTCCTCTTCACATCGCTCTCTCGACTAGCTGTTCAGCAAAAGCAGAAATTCCAAACAGCTGGAAGCGGAATGGACATACACGATAGACATAGCGTATTTTAATTCTGGTGAGGCGGTATGAATACGCGAATCTGCAAGACTTGCACCGCATGCCCAGTCAAGAAATCCGACAGGCTGTCGGCTTGTCAGCTATATGTTATTTTGGCCTGTGGGCTTGTAAGCCTGTTGGCGTGTCAGCCTGTAGGCGGGATCGTTTGTCGGCCTATAGGCGGGACCGTTTGTCGGTCTGTAGGCGGGTCCGTTTGTCGGCTTGTAAGCCTGTCGGAACGTACTAATCGCCGCCGTTTGCGGCAGTATTCTCTGGCAATCACTTTCAGCGATATTTTCACTTTCGCGAGATTTCACGACTCGACCCACGAGAGCTTCTTGCATTTTCCCGGCGCTTGTGCGCAGGCGTACAGTGCCGATTCTCGCTTAAGTGAAACTACCTCCGAAAGTGATTTTCCGAGAATACGATCCCTATAGTGGTCTGCGCATCAAGCATATGCTTGACTATGCTGCCCGATAGTTCCTAGTATAGAAAATACACCTTGGACTAATGGTTTCAAAGTTTTATTGCAGTTTTTTACACCCAGCCATCATACATGCAAAACAAAACTACCGTATTCACCGTTATAGGCCCAACAAATTTGTACCTATATAAATGACGAAAGCTAGCAAAAGTACCAAGGCAATGTAGTTCCTCTGTCACGTACACCTGCGTTCTTCAAGCAGCACGTGGGTGCCTGCTTCACTGGTCTACTTGTAGTAAAAACACACCAAAAAATAGAAAGAACTAGTATTAAGAAATCTAATAAAGAATGTTTGGGGACCACCATTGGTGACCAGCAAAGTCTCAACATGGGTTAAGAATGTGCGTGTGGGCCTGCCAGCTGAGATTATTCAGACTGCCCCCCCCCCCCTTTAAAAGATGCTGCACATACAACGCACTTTATGGCGTTAAAGACGTCATTTGGGGTGCCAAGGACGCCTAGCTGTGCAGCTAGCATCTATCAAGGACGACTTCTCGGGCAAGTACGAAGAGGATGCAGCTTGAAGTATTGACTTGCCTCCCTTTTAAAAAACTAAAGGCCGAGACAACCAAAGTGAACGCCATCATCAGGTCAGCATATGAGGCTGTCCTGGGGCTACCAAAGAACACGAGCATCAAGAACGTGGACGCTCTTGGTATTTACGACACATACGGATAATATGCCCCAGTGGTAGTTGTGGCACAGCGAGAGCATCTGAATTCAACAGAACTAGGAAGGGTGGGATACCCCGTGGGTGCGCAGTACAACAGGCAAGAAACGGCTTTGCTACTTAAGACACACAAGAGGGAAAACTTGTTTCACCAATCCCAAAGAACATGAGCATGGAACATAACCAAAGCAGAAGAAAAGTGCGATCGAAGACCTTACAAAACAAGAAGAAATCCTACACGGACACGCGTAGTGTGGCAGGAGACAAATTTACAATAGTGGCCCTCAATCAGTCCACAGTGACGTATAACTGCCTCCATTCGGACCCATGTGGCCTGCACAGCAGAGGCAGCAGCCATAGCGCTAGCCTTTCAAGATGCAGAGGCCAAACAAGCTCTATTGTCATGACGTACTCCCAGGCAGCACGCCGTTCATATATAAGAGGTACAATTCCACACAACATCCGTGGAACCACCCTAGAATGGGGCCACGCGATAATGTGGTGCCCGGCACAGTCGGGGCTCGAGGGAAATGAGCAGGCCGACCAAACTGCTCGAGGATCCCTTTGAGGAACTTCCAATCCACCTGCACAACATCCCCGAAAAAGAAAATAGACAGAAATACAGCTGCCTACACCTCGACCTTACATGGAAACAGGCCAGCGACTGGCACTGCTTAAAAACACATATCCACACTTCCAAATACCTTCGTAAGATGCATACAGAAACTTCCTGCGCGGTAGTGCAGAAAGGGTCCAAGTGCAATGGCACATATCCCTGTGAAATAGCGAAGCTGATCCTGTGCCCTGTGCTCTAAGGGGATACCTGTCCTTGGTGTAGGGAGTGGCCAATTCTCGTCCACGTAACCTGAATATGTAAGCTACGACTTCCGAATTATAAATTCGCCCCTTACGGTGCAAATGCGGAGTAACTGGCAGTGGGTCATTTGGCTTGCTAGCGAAAATCTAGAGCCAGAGAGCTCTTCTCGATCAAGCCCAGCGAGCCACAGAGACCAGTCAAAATCCCAGCGACGGCGGCTGCATTTACATGGGTGCAAAATGCAGAAAACACCGGTGTGCTTAGATTTAGGTGCACGTTAAAGAACCCCAGGTGGTCCAACGTAAACCGGCATGCCTCATAATCATATGGTGGTTTTGGCACGTAAAACCCCATAATTAAATTTTTAGAGACCAGTCGAACCCACCACCCAAGGCCCCCAAGAGAAATAAACCTTAATTACTGCTAAAAAGATATCGATCTACTTAATGCTAACTAAATTTTTTTTAATTTCTCAATTCATTATATAATGGTCGACAAATACTCATGTTGGACCTATTTTTGAGTAAATACAGTAAGCACTAACACACAAAGGAAGGTAGAAGTGCTAAGCTGGTAAGGTCAATATACAAGATCTGTCCCAGCAGTATGAGCAGTTCATGCCACTATACCCTCTGCGGCGTTTTCACTTACTCACTGCACAAACTGTTGGGACAGACCCTGTAGCTAAAGGTACCAGTAACACTACCTCCTTTGTGCATCAGCAAGTTTCCGTGCCAGGTGCTGCGCACATCTTTCATTCTTTTTTTTTCATCTTCCGGTGTGACCTCGTTGCCCATAAAGATCCGGAGAGGTATAGAAGTAATGAAAGCATGTAAACAATTATTTCCAGCATGCTCAGTTCAAGTTCCCAACAATATGCAAAAGGTTCGACAAAATATTTTAGCAAAGCTGCATTTTCAATATAATAACCAAATTGCAGGTTACTTTTTCATGTTCACTCGCATGCCTCAAATTCTTTTTATAGCTTCAACATTAAATATTTCAGTAGCAGTTAATTGCAACACAGTGCTTTAGCACTAGCTTCGCGGTTACTGTGGCTTTTTGCATGTGCCATCCATACATGAGCAGGCCAGCTAATGCGCACAGCTTGCACCTGTCAAGAGCAATCAAGGATAAAAGGTAATGATAGACTACAGTATCCTGATCAGCACTTGGGTTCTCAATTGTTAACACTTAGGCTTGTTTATCATCTTCCAAAAAGTAAGTGTAGCGAACTTATGCGTAAGTAGCGCTCCTACAATATGCATTTTCCTTCTCTGATATAATTTCACTGCACTTACCATTGTCAAGGAATTCTCAGGCACACTAGATAGTGCTGCTGTGCTTGTGCTCATAGCACATTGAGACAGCATAAAATTCTAATTTATTCAGAATGAAACAGACTACTACAACTATATGTAGACTAATAGCAGACATGTTTTAAATGTCTCCCTTATGTAAAATTTGGTCAAAATGAACCATTAGTTTCTACGTTTTCTGTAGGAATATTACATTCAATAGTAAAAAGCCCACTATACTATGAGGAGTTATCATTAAGGATGGCAGATCAATACAGGTTAAGCGCACTGTTTTGTCAAGCATAGCAGCATCTTCAGTGGTTGCATTAAAAGTAGTGCTGCTAAATTTGAAAAATTATTTTCACTGGAACGGTATATTCATATACTTTTCAAGGATGACAGCTTTTATGGTGTCAGGGCTGGTCTGGCCTCAGTCTTTCCCATGGAACGTGACTTGTTGGACAAAGTCCCGGTCACGCTTCTGTTCTTAAGCTCGTCAGGAGTCCAATACATCGTGGACGCCATACGGCAGAACATTGAGCCAGACGTGACCCGGAACAATGTCCCCCAAGCCGCCTTATCAATCCACTGACCGGATCCAGCATACACCTGCAATATATAACACATACATAGCTTGTAGCTAACAGGTATTATGCTGGACGATATACACTATGAATTTTTTCAACACTGCAGTTTTCTGGCATTGTGGCATATTTATTAGTTGCGGAAGGCCAACCTGCATGAGCAGAACTAAATTATACAGTAAAAGTTTTTATGAATCTTTTAAACACTCCTGCATCAAAATCTTCTGTGTGGCGGCGATCTTTTTATGGGCTTGGAAGACGCAGGAGTTTGAAAGCAAAAATGGCATCTCCACATGCATCGGGAATGCTTTATGGCGGCTTAGTTAAAGGAGCCATCAGTCTACTCTCGCACACAGCTGTTTGCTTGTTTCTGCCCGCTATTCCATTGCTGTCACTTTTACACTCTCTAATTTCACAACCACCAGCAAATGCAGATGATCTGCAAACACTTCTCATACATTTGTATGCACAGAGAGCAAGCATAGTTATGCTTTCATGGGGAACTGTTCTACAGAAGAACTTGTGGGTACCAGCGCTAAGCAACAATAAACCCAACAACTAAAAACATATGAGACAAAAATGAGGACGCAAGTATACAGGGTGTTTCATTTTAGCTGCACCAAAGTTTTAAATATTGGCTGTGGCAGATACCACAATTTTAATGTTTGATCGAAACTACTCAATGAGGCGGCCATTACTTTCACGAGAAATCCAAATGCCTAATTGAATACTTGGCATAATTACGCTAATTAACTTTTTATTTCATGCTACATATCTTAATTACAAACTGTAGCTAGTGAGTTTCCAAGGCGTATCCACTTTGAACAAATTTTCTGGGCTGCGTTAATTTCGAGATATTAATTTATCAAAGTGTTCGACGAAATGCATTGGTGTTCAGGTTACTTTTGTGCTTCAATGCATGAAACAACGTTTTCTTCAAAAAGTTGACTGGAACGCCAATGCATTTCGTCGTACACTTTAAAAACTAGTACCTAAAAACTGGTTCAGTCCTGAAAATTCGTTCCAAGTGGATACGCCTTGCAAACTCACCGGCTATAATTTGTACATTGAAATATGTGCTGTAGTCTAATTTGTTAAAGAGTTAGCATAATTATATTAATTATTCAATAAGCCATTTTGATTTCTCATGGAAGTAATGGCCACCTCATCGAGTAGCTTTACATCAAGGATTAGAATTGTGCTAGCTGCCACAAGCAATTTTAAAAAATTTCGGGTCGCTAAAATGAAACACCCTGTATACCAGGGTCACATTTTCTACTTGGCCACTCAAGCCAACCAAAGGTGGTTGCAGTAGAGTGCTGTAAACTGACCCCTTTTCATTTATTTTGATATGCCTGTGGTGTGGCAAGCCAATGAGAATGGCGTCAAAGGAGGGACGATGTGCTCAGCCGCTTGCGGAATGTAACATGCGACCATGATACTGTGTGGCACAGCTGATCGACATAAGCTGCCTGCATACATAATTTACTAGAGGAAGATACCGCCTGCTTAGGAAGCCTTTCCCAGAAATGCTGCCACGCAGGCAAATGCAAATGAGTGGATGACGAGGGCCCGTTTCACTAGTGAATTAGGATGGCGGGGCAATGCCGTCCAAGAACTGTCCCCTTGTCTTTAATCCGTACTGTGGGCACGTTACTGACAGCACGAAGGCTGTGCTCTCCCAAGCTTAAACGGACATCGCTACCATACCAGGTGGCATCACAGGCCCAGCATCAGCCACTTGACGTCTATCAACAAGCGTTTGAACATTGCCTGTGGAAATAATTTGCGATGTGGCTGAGTGATGAAGCTGGGTCACTACAGCATGGGACAACATGCCAGGAAGCTTGATTGCATGCTTTCACTGAGTGCAGCATCTAAAGTGTGCATCTAAGCATCTAAGATGGCACCAAAGATGATGTGCTCTTATATGCTGGCAATGATAAGAAGCGACAAGGCTAGCAGCAACGACAACACTGCATGGGCTGGGATGGTTCGCAGCTAATAAATGCTGTTTGCATGTTGTGTCTGTTGTCGTACCGTATTTACTCGAATCTAACGTGCACTTTTTGTCTGATAAAACAGGTCCAAAAATTGCGTGCGCATTAGAATTGAGTACGACCCTAAATCGGCGTTGCCATATAGCCGTCGGCATTTCAACATTGCCACCTCGCACACGCGTCGAGCCTAGCTACTCTCGAGCTAGGCTCGACGCGTGCGAGGCTCGACGCGTGCGAGGCTGCTACCATAGCAGCCTCCATGTGCTGCAGCACACGTGTGCTTAGCAATAGTCTACCGTCTGTCTTCACATTCTCTGCGTCTGCTCTATCAGCATGAAGTACCGAGTTCATCATGACGCCGCATTTAAAAGGAAAGTGATCATGTGTGCGGAGACGGACGGAAATCGGGCCGCATCACGGGTGTTCGGAGAATCCGAAACTTGAGTTCGGGACTGGCGCAAACAGAAAGAGAGGATTTTCGCCAGCAAAGCAATGCGGAACGGTTTGAGTGGACCGAAGCAGGACGTAATCTGCGACGATCCACTTCGGGGATACGATCGCCTTGGCCATGTTTTGAAAGCAATCTGCGATGAGGTAAGTCCGCCGCGCGCCGTGTTTTCGCCGCTTATAGGTCACGTTGAAGCGAGAAGCATGATAGTACCATAGTCCCTCGATACTTTTCTGGTCACGAAACTCTGCTGTCACTCTATGGGAGAGCTTGATTTGGCGCATGAAGCCGCCGCACTGCGGCGCCACCGCAGCTGAGTGGCCACCTTTCTCCGTGTTAAGGCACGTTCACACCGAAAGCGGAGCGTCTAAGCGGCCAAGCGGGTTTTCAACGCGGCGAGTTGGCGAGCGCGCGGGCCTGTTCAGACCAGACGGTTTGCCTGGTTGCCCGCGCCGCCGAGAAGGCGGAGCATCGAGCGCTTTCGCGGGGGACGTGTCGCCATCTTGTGGCACCGGTCGTCCGCCCGCGCGCAGATCTCGCGCCCAGATACACCAGTGCCACCGTCGTCTGGCTTTCTGATTGGCTGCGGCAAAGCGGGAAATTCCGGCGGGGCGGAAAAAATCGCTCCGAGAGCGATCGGACTCGCCGCCTCATTTTCCGCCTGGTATACCTGCTCGGCGAGGAGGTTTTCAACGCTTGCGTGCACCCGCCTGCCTGCTTTGGCCGGCTCCGGCCTTCGGTGTGAACGTGCCTTTAAACCCGGAGACTGCAGATGCGGCCAGCGTGGGCTGAAAGTTTGGACGCGTACTTTATATTTGTGATTGATTTTTAGGCAAGATCCGAATTCTTGTATTCTACAATTGAAGTGGCACGTTTTGCCTGACGATGCCGTTGAAATGTTGTGCGCCGGGGGGCCGTTCTGGCTACAAAGTCACTACCGAAAATGTATCGCTATTTTGTATGCCGAGTGTTCGTGAGCACTTCCAGAGTTGGAAGCGAGCCATACCACGGCAAGAAACGGACGATTTCAGCTTCGAGTCCAAGCATGTGCGTGTGTGCGCGAAGCACTTTCATCCATCATCCATCTCCGTACGAACGATTTCATGATAAACGGTGACGCCGTATATCGTTGCCAAGGGACAAGCCGTGCCTCAGGCCTACTGCCATTCCTCGTATTTTCAGCGGCCTGTGTGTGTGCGTGTGTGCGCGTGATTCTCAGTAGCCTGTTCTGTTTACAAGATTTATAGCATTTTAATTTATCTATTGCAAATATAATCGGTGCCTATTAGGACCTCCATGAGAACATAAGCACATATAAAATCTTTGTTCTGGTTTAAACAATAACCATGATTGCACTGTGTGTGTTGATATTTATAGACGGCAAATTATTCACATAACCACATAGTTTGAGTTCTTGCCAATGGATTTCGCATGCTGATAGCAACAGCTATTCACAATTCTAACATTTGCTTAAAGATGCTACCTCAGCGCTGCTCGGCTTACAAAGGGGCCATGCCACAGAAGTAATTTTGTTTTCTGAAGGCTTCCAGCCGTGATAAATAGGACATTAGGAAGTTGGTGCAACAGAAAAAAAAAACAAGATGGCAGCTTTCTGTGTCAATACAACTTTCAGATCGTTTCTGAGCTCTACACTACAGCAGTGCTGAGTGAAAGCGAAAATTAAATGTTATTTCTCATAACATATTCGCGAGTTAGAACGGCTACATTTGCTTCAAAGAAAGCTCACGATTCAAATACTATTATGCGTCGCAGTTCGCCAAGGAAGTATGGTAGTGAGTGCAACGGTTCATCAATCCTCCTCACTCTGCTTGTACGAGTTTGGGTTTTCAAAGGGTATATTGATAACGAAAATCGGGTTTGAAAACTTCGTTGCACTTTGGAATAATACGCACGAAAACTAGCAAAGCTTGCGATACATGAAAAATGACAATGCTTCCCTTCAAGCAAGCGTTTCATTCACGGCTACGATCTGCCGATGTACCTGTTCCAAACCGATTCTGACATCATAGAACATTTTATGTTACGTGCGATTAGAATCTGTCACCATCGCCTGAATGGCTCGAGCCCAATCGGAATTCAGTAACAGCACACGACCTTGAGCTCAGGCTGTCATTTACTGGCAACGCCACGCCGCTGTCCTATTCTTTGTACAGTGCATAAAAGTCGCTTAAAAGTTTTTAATCGAAGCCGGTTGGGCCAACTAACGGCAGATTTCTCAGTAAGAAGAAAAGGGACATAACTCAGTATTTTGCCCCATTCTGAAACGTATGAGCACTTTTAGCACGTAAATGTAACATGTATTCTCAAAAACAATTCTATGACTTTTAAGATTACCTTTCCGTCATCTCTTGAGGATGCGATGACAACATCCATGGCCTCTCCAGTTGACATGTCCATGTCAACTACAAAAAAAAATGTACAACTTTTCCCTTGAATTACCAGGTTTGATAAAAGGTAAGGATTTAAGACTTCAAAAGGCATATAGGAGTTCCATGCTAATGAAAGAGCATAATGAAACAATTACACATTGCCAGGGCATATAAACCAAAAATACGTCAGAAACATTGTGTGGGACATGCCACACACTGCAACCTTGCAAACATGACCAGTAGAATGACACTGAAATTTTCAATACATAGGCAACTATTTCTGCCTAAACTCAAGGGACTCTGGTATGGGTAGCAATCAGCAAAACCAATGTCTGAAAAAACAATCTGTAAGTACACTGTTGCAACTGCCATACAAGCAGCCAAGCAGAACCACTACATGTAACACAAATCAAGGAATGCTGTGGCTTTGCTTTGGACATCCCTATTTACGAAATAATCTATAATATCATAGTGTGAGGCTTTGTCCAAAGGTAAAGTGCAGGGCACCAGGCACATGTCACAACTGTGTCATGTGCTGACAGCAAGGCCTAACGATGCGTGATCAAAATGCTTCCGAGTTGTTCAATGCGAGGAATACCAGAGATGGCCATCATCAGCTTTGCTGTCAGTGCATGACACAGTTGTGACATGCGCCTGATGTCCTGCACTTTTACCTTTGGACAAAGCCTCACACTATGACATTATAGATTATTTCATAAATAGGATTGTCCAAAGCAAAGCCACAGCATTCCTTGATTTGTGTTACATGGTATGCCAGGCATACCAGTGATGGTGCTTAGCTATAAATTTTATGAACAGTCATGAGTATAAACTGCATTTCAAAAAGATCTCACCCATGACAGTATACTCCGTGCCATATAAATTTTCTACTAGAAGTTAAAGTACGGTCCAAGATAAAAATCGGCAAAAAATAAGCTTCCCACATGAATATAAATTGAATCAATTAATTAGTGTTTCTTTGAATTTCTTTGTTTTGTACTTTCAAATAACTGCATTATGCTAAAAATTTGAGTTATAAAATCGTTACCTTTTCTAGAATAAGTTTTAATGTTTGTTCCTGGTTCTACGAAATAAATAAATTCAAGTTAGAAAGGTTGGGAACTTAGTAATGTGAAATTTGTTAGAAAAAATTATAATGTTGACAACACTAGTTTATTAGTGATCAGCCCTAAATTGCATACTGAGATCCCCGGAAAAATGCTGCAGGCTATGCTTTTCACAGGAACACGCATTGACATTTCCTCCAGCAAGTGTAACAGAATTTGACTCAAGAAAGAAAATAAGTTATGACAATGCTCTGCACTGTATTCACTGCACTGCACACAACAGCATGCACAGAACTGTCGATACAGTGTCGGAGCTTTTACGGTTATGGAGGTGGTGGTGGTGGTGATGATGTTGAAGCAGGCGGGGTTAGCCTGGCATACATAGCCGGCAATTGTTCCGCCTGATCCTCCTTCGAGTTGATATCAGGGGTGTGTCACCAAGTGTCTATGAGCCCCGTGTCTCGCAGGAAGGCCAGCAGCAGTCGTTGCGCTCTTTTCCTGGTTGTCGCAGGTTCTCCGGGGAAAACGACGTCTTCAAATGTCCTGTGCGTAAGACCGCTCTTTTGTAGGCTGTCGATCATCGCTTTTCTTTCTTTGTCAAACTGCGGGCATATCCAAATGTAATGTTCGATGTCGCCAATGTCACCACAGAAAGCACAGAATGGGGAAGCGCGAAGCCCAGTCTTGAATAACCAAGCTGTGGTGTACGCGGAGTCGGTCCTGATGCGGTATAAAAGCGTCGCTTCCTCGCGGGTAAATCCATGAGTCACGCAGGCTTCGTGGGGATTCTTGTGGATCTCCCTAAAGTGAAGGCGGATTACACCCTTAGGATTCTGAAGAGCTTTTGGAGCTTTCACTTTTGGGACACATGTCAGCGCTAGGCGTGCAAGGGCGTCAGCTTTCTCGTTTCCATCAATTCCTACGTGTGATGGTATCCACTGGAATTTTATATTAAATCCTTTGCTTGTTAGATCGTTAATCAGTGCCAGAGATTGCCTTGTAAATTTCTCTATAGGTAGGCCACGATGCAATCTCTGTAACGCTGACTTGGAATCCGTCAGCACCATGACATCTCGTGCAGAGAAGGCCCGTAGTTTCCGCAAAGCCGCGGTGATTGCGGCGCTTTCTACTGTTGTAGAGGAAACTACGCGATCCAGTCGGCCAGACCATGACACATCAAGGGATGGTATGCAGAATGCCGCTGCACAGCTATCTGTTTGTGCGCACACCGAGCCGTCTGTGTAAACTTGTAAGTCGCGTTGAAATGCTGTGCTCAAGTGTTCCAGCACAATAAACTTTGCTTCTGCAGTTGAAATGGTGCGTTTCGCCGGTAGGTGGGGTACACTGAGGCTGCAGGTAACGTCCGAAAAAGACCATGGCGGGTCAAGGCGACTGCGTTTAGGCCATTCCAATCCTAAACATTGGAAAGTGTTCAGCGCCGCATGGAAATGTGAGCGAGTTCTTGCTCTTAGCCGCCGGAGAAGCGCCGTGCCTGCGCGGGACTCGCCCAGCCTTAATAGCTGCGTCAGCAACGCCTGAGATGCCAAGAGACGGAGTGGAAGAGATTCTGCTCATTAGTGACTTTCTAGTTTGAAGCCGTCTGTGGAACTCCCATCGCCAAGCGAAGTCCCTTTCTGTGCACAGCCTCCAAGCGCTCGAATTGACTCGATGACGGGGATATCAGAGGGAGCTGATAGAGAATGCGGCTTGTTATCAGTGCCGCATTCAGTTTAAGCATGGACATAGGATTGTTTCCCCAACGTACACCTGCCAATCGACGAAGTGCGTTGACTCTTTGCACTGATGCAGCCACAACACTTTCGACCGCACGACGCCATAGTAGCTTGCTGTCGATGGTGACGCCCAGGAATCGAACATGAGTTGCACGAAGAATTGAATGCCCTCTGATATTCAGCGTCAGGCGTGTTGACTTGCGTCTCACTCCCGGGAAAAGCATGAAGACAGATTTTTCCGCTGATAAAGATAGGCCAAGCATCGATAAGTGGCGTTCGATGGCGGAGATTGCGCCCTGGGCGATCCGGGCCCACCGTTTGTGTTGGTATCCCGAGATCCAAATGCAGATGTCATCTGCGTAGATGGACATTTTAACTGCCGTCCGACCTACTTTCAGTGCATCTGGAAGGCTGGCCATGGCAACGTTAAAAAGCAAGGGAGATAGGACGCTTCCTTGTGGGACACCGAGGGAAATTCGTCGCTTATCACTCATTATACTTCCGAGCTTAACTTGGGCATACCGATCTCTGAGAAATTCAAGGATGAATCGAAGAGCATTTCCTGAGACGCCCATGTTTTGGAGTCCGTTGATGATGCCTGTATGAAGCACACAGTCGTATGCCTTGGCAACGTCCATAAAGATGGCGAGTGTGGAAAGGCCGTCCGCGCGATGGTGCTCGATATGGCTTATTAAATCCAAGACACTGTCCTGGGCACTCAACCGTGGACGAAAGCCGGTCATGCACGATGGCAGTCTATTTCCTTGCTCAAGATACCATGTTAACCTCGCACATACTAGTCTTTCCATCAACTTTGATACGCATGTTAGCGATACTGGCCGATATGAGGCGAGGTTCGCAGGATCCTTTCCGGACTTGAGTACTGGCACCACCCATGCTATCTTCCACGTTTCTGGGATCTCTCCCGTGCTCCAGACGTGATTAAATATGTCCAGAAGGGCTCGTCTTCGTTCGTACGGCAGATTTGTCAGCATCTGATTGCTGATCGAATCGGGACCCACAGCACAGCGTCTTCTTAATTTGCTGAGCGCCATATCCAACTCACGGAAAGTGAATGGCGTATCCATGGTATGGAATGCTTGAGACAACAGAGGGTTCGATACTCCTGCTGATCTGCCAGATGTGAATCCATCTGCAAAAGCTTCTGCAAGGGTTTGCAAATCTTTTCCTTGCTTCAAAGCAAGTGCTTCAAATGGCCTGTGCGGGCGAATCTTTCCGGATAGGCTATTCATTATTACTCCCCATATTCTTGTCAAGGGAGTAAACGCCGATAAGCTCTCGCAGAAAGCAGCCCACTGAACTCGTCTTAACCTTTTTGTGTGACGACGGATGACAGCGTTTATCCTGTTGTATTCAGTTTTTGCAGAGGGATTTCCCGTTTTTCTCATTAGTTTCCGCTCCGCTCTCCTACGCGCTGCGCAGAGGTTCTTTAGTTTCAAATCAGGAGTAGGAAAATGATCTGGCAGTTTCAACATTGAGGTAGCCACTCTCTTGCTCCGCAGCATATCTGCGAATAGCTCACCAGGGGATTCATCCAACGCTTCTCTGTATGTGTCCCAGCGTGTCACAGCACAGAATTGTCGACCAGCAGTGTGAAATCCGGTGATGTTGGTGAAGATCGGAAAATGGTCGCTGCCCATCCTGTCTGGGGCCGTTGTCGACGATACGTAAAGGTCTGTAGAATGGATCACGAGGTCTATGGCACTCCATGAATCTGGTGGTCTGAAGAAAGTTGGTTTACCATCGTTCGCGATACATAAGTCAGCAGCATGCGCGGCTGCGACAAGTTCCTTGCCTCGGAAATCTGCAATCTTATCTCCCCAAAGCGAATGATGTGCGTTAAAATCGCCACAGATTATTCTAGGAGAGGGGCAACGAATGCAAAGGTCCTTTATAAACGCCTCCATAGAGACCTTCCTGCGTGGACTTATATACACCGACACCACACTGAATTTTCGGTTTCCTAGGCACACTTGCACAGCGGTGACTTCCAAGTAGGTAGAACAAAGGTCCTGCACTGGTAAGGCGACGTGAGGTATTTCTCGCCTGATGTATATCATCGCACTTCCATTAGCAAATGACGGTATACTCGGATTTCCATGTCTGATGTACCCTGGGATCGTCCTTCCATTAGGGAGACCAGCCTCCGAGAGGGCTAGAATTGGTATAGGTATGTCTCGAAGGAAAAGGCTGAGTTCACACAGACGCTGTTGAATACCGGCGCAGTTCCATTGCATTATTAAGGGCACTTTTGGGCGACGGAATGGACCAAGTGGGCGAGAAATTGCCATTATGCTACTGAGGGTATGTGGAAGTAGAGCAGAGTATTACTGACTCAAGAGCCAGCACTGCTTCCAGCATATCCTTCGTTGAGCTCGCAGGCATCTTCGCGACGTGGGAACGTAGTGCCGTGAATAGAGCCTGTATCACATGCTGGCAGTTTTCCAGCTGACTGCTTCCAAGTGGTGCTTGAGGTCGGTTCACTGCGGCCGCATAGGTGCGCTTTTCGGACTCTTTAGGAAGAGGTTTCTCAGCGGCGGTGACCGTTTGCGTTGGCTCAATAACTTCGTTTATCGGTGTGAGACGCGGGAAATCAGAAGCGTAGTCTCTTTCCAAAGTAGTTAGTTGTGGCGCGCTGAGTGTCTTCTTCGTGTTCGATGGTGCGCTTGCATTCTTTGGACCCAAAACAAACATCTTATTCCTTCGTTGAGCAGCTGTCCGCGCAGGACATCGACCGTAGCTAGCAGGATGGTCGCCGCCGCAGTTTGCACACACAGAGTTTTCTTTGCTTGCACACGTCTTAAAATCATGAGGTCCCCCACAGCGCTTGCACCTCTGTTCTCCACGACAGTACTTGGCGATATGTCCGAAGCGCTGGCACTTAAAACAGCGTGGTGGTGTCTCCACGTAGTCGACAAGCTCGTGTCTGGTGAAACCAAGGTTGATCTTCTCGGGGCGTTCAGAATTTGGAGCAAATGTGAGAACCACCGAGTTAGTGCGCCTTGACTCCCATTCAGATGACGAGGTGTGGACCCGACGGATGATTCTTTTTGCATGAAATACTCCCTGAGGTCTCAGGAAGGTGAGCAGCTCCTCATCCGAGTACCATTTTGGGACTCCTCTAACAATGCACGTGTTTTTCATATAACTGTGCGGGACACGGGAAGATATGGCTATGCCGCCGATATTCTTGGTCTCTAGAAGGATGTTGGCTTGTCCTTCTGTCTCCACATCTAAGAGCAATGCTCCCTGTGCTGTGAAGCGGCTCTTCACTGGTGCTCCACCGAGAATCGCTTCAAGCTCAGAATACAGGAGAATAGGGTTCACTTGCCTTAAATCAGCTCTCTCGGATGCTGCAGTGATTAGCACTGGAATTCCCTCCGCCCTGTCTTTACGATGGCGCACAACTCGGAAACCACCCTCGTCCATGTCGAGGTCTGAAAGGTTCGCCACGTTGTCGTCCTCGATGATTCTTGACTCGTCTTCAGAGTCACCAGTGTCTTGTCGCTTGCAGTCAGGCTGGCTTGTACAAATCAGCTGGCGTTTCTGACCCGGTGTCACCCCTTGGGAGGTCATGGCGGAGTGCTCGTCGGTGCCAGCTTGGGTCCAGCACCTTGTGAGGCGGCGGGTGGCGCAGCACCCGTCGGTCTCCGATACGGAAGGTACCTTTTCGAGTCGACCGACGTGGTGAACAGTTCTGACCAGTAAGGTTACCAGAACAGAACGATAATAACGATAATTGTACGCAGAGCTACTCAGACAGGCTAGCAGCAGCTTATGGACTCTGAATATAGCACATGGGCCCTCAGCAAGGCAATCCATTGTTAGGTGCAGATAGGGTCAAGTATGCTCTATATGTACTGTTAGTCACCGCACATTGTATTTGGATGTAATGCACACTTAAGGAAATATCTGGGTTCAGCATGGTGACACAAGTACTGTTTGTTCTCAAAACAGAATTAAATATTTCAAACTGAAGTCCTGATCCTGCTGAGCAGAAAAGATGATGCAACTTCTAAACCACTACGTGCAAGGCAGCGTTTATATGGATGTCAGACTTATTTCTATGGAATCACGCATGCTTCGAGTGGTCAAAGTTGCAATATCAACTTGTCCAGAAGCAAACGTACTAAGCCGAAATGGCTCGGATCTGAAAGGACATATTTTGTCAGAGGGGCGCTTCACCACTTTGAACCCACACCACCCTCATAAAATTCTTGCTGGGCGCACATCCTACTCGCAAATTCAACCACTTCAACTGGCTAAGTACCCGTAACATTAATAGCCTGACTGTAAGCATGACACCCTGCCACGACTTAGAGTTCTCACCACACAGGAAATCACCACGGCATTGTACTGTCAATTCTGTGTGCACCATTGCATGCAGTGTAATGAGAAACATTACAGGGACCACACACTACAATTAGGGCTGTGCAAACTGTGATTTTTGAGACTGAGTCAAATACGAATCGAATCGTGCCAGAGCGAATCGAACCGAATAGTTTTTGAATAGTTTGTGCATAATGAAGTCATTATCACAATTAATGTAAAACAATGTTCACATTCTAGTATCTTTAAAGTTAGCAAGTTTTCATCATAACACATGTTATGAAGCATTTATTAAATCCACAAATGGAGTATTAGGAGCAAACAAGCACTATTTTCGCATGCACAGGACTCTTCAGAGCGTGCACATCATCGCTGTATAGCCTGTAAAGTATGGCTACCTCAGCGACATAGCCTGCTCTACTATGCAAGTTCGTATGCTTTGTCCATCCTATGCCTGGGGGGTGAAAACTTACTATACTTTTGCTCCAATTTTATGTTTAATAGGATGTAGTTGACATTTTGATGCACTTGAAAAGTATTAAAAAAACATTCGCACTTACGAATAAGGACTATTTGATTCAAAGACCGAGTCAATTAGGACAATATTCGATTCGTTATTTGAAAGTTGAGAATATTAGCACACCCCTAACTACAATTAAGGTAAAACAAAACATTTTCCTACCAAAGTCACTCGGCATCATATTTTCGATTTGGCTGCAATAGCCATCTTCAGGCACTGAAAAATTAAATATGAAATCGGTTTTACAATATTGGAAAATGTAGCATTTCTCAAATATTTAGAAGGCATTTTTTTCTCATAAAACTGGAATCCATACAACCTATTTCCTATACGTTTGTAAATGCCAAAAATAGTTGCGTGTCCCATGTTCCATTTATGTTGCTTCACAGATACTTTCAAATTTGAGAAAAGCTCTCCGCATGAAAATGTAGCCTTTACCAGGTGGTCTTTGGTAGCTTTTTTCTGGTAAATTGCTAGGTTCTGTCAAAAACAAACTTAACTTGCATGCTTTTGAATGGTGTGCCCACCATACCTATTTAGTCAAGAAAAAAGAAAGTGAAATATACAATCCGCTTCGATCTCTCAAAATTTCTGGCATGACTTGGCATGAATCAATGTTAGCATGAGTAGGCATCAGTGACTTTCTAAGAGCAGATGTGAAAAAGTGCAAATTGCAAATTTATGATGATGAGTGCCTGTGGGCACAAATGAATATTTAAGGTAATGGCATTGAGTAAGCACTGCTGAGCATGAGCAAATATCAGTGAGTGCGAAGTACTGCACAACTAGGAAAAAGTGGGTTCACGATACTGAACAGTGCTGTACAAGAAATATACTCTTACTTTGCTCCTGTGACAAAGCTGCCATAGGTGCCATGGCAGTTATAATTCCTGTAAAAATTACACAATAAAATGAGCACAGACATGGAAGTGCAATTTGAAGACAATATGAGCCACACAAAAAAAAAAAATCTCCCTACCTGGCTCTGGAGTTGCACACAAGGGCAGCATATAAGAATTTCGAGGTCGGCAACTTGTACCTGCAGCAGGAATAATGCCCGATGAGAGAATTGCTAAGACAGCTCAAATTAGGTTGTGAAAGATTCAGTGAATTGTCACAGAGGAAAAAAATTATTCTTACTCGGCTCCAACAAGTAGTCAGTCAAATGTGGCTGGCTACTTGAGCTGGGGCAACAGTGGTTCCTGAAGATAAAAAGTGCAATGACCACTCACATTATCTTCCGAAAGATTCAATGAACTGCCACCGAGAAAAATGATCCTTACTGGGCTCCGATGAGTGACCAAAGTTTGCAGCTGGAGCAACAGTCGATTGCAGCTGGCCCATTGCAGCTGGAGCAACAGTGGTTCCTGAAGACAAAACTTCAATCACCATTCACATATGTGATGTTTCAAAGGTTCAACAACACTGCCACAGAGAAGATTAATCCTTACTGTGATTTCCAGAAGCACCTGTTGGTCGGGGCTGGTCTGGAGGCACAGCAGCAGTGGCTCCTAGAGATAAAACAAAGATATCCAAATTTAGGTGACCTATGACTGAGTGAGTCATGAACGAGATTATAAAAATATACAAAAATGCTATTGGCAAAAGGCAAATCAGCCTGTTGTGCTATTGGCATCAAATAAAATATGAACAGTCAAACTCATGGCCAAACCAGCAATATGTGCGCCCCCCCCCCATCCGCGAGTCGCCATCAAATACAGGAGCACATTTCATGATGATAAAGGGCGCCTCTAATCGAGATCATCGTTTTCTGTTACCATTGGTTCTTTTCCTTTTTTTTTGGGGGGGGGGGGTACCCTCCCCTAGTGTCTTCTACGTGCCATTTGCACGAATGGCATACAATACATGGGGTATAGCGGGTGTTTATATGAAGACTTCCAGTATTATTGAAATATAGCCATTTGGAAGAAAAGGAGTTTTTATGGGGTTATAGTGGATTTTTCAAGAAAGCCCAGTTGACAGAAGCCCATAAAGACGTGTTGTCATGCTTAGAATGGCTGTTGGCATTGCAATAGCATCTTAAGTATTCCCCTTTTCAGCAGTCACACTGCATGTTACAGACCCTAAAAGCCCCTTTATGGAGTGTTTACCAAGAAGAGTGAGCAGCAAGAAGCAGGAACACTTTGTCAGCAAACAGGTTGAAAATTTGAATTTTTGAAATGTTCTTGCAAATTCAAACAGAACAAACTCATAATTTCAATTATAATTTCTTGTGAAAACCCCATAAGCAAAACCCAATTGCTAACATTACCAGGTCAAGACTTTTATACAATGACAGAAATATGAAGCTAACAAGAATGACACATTTCCACGCTATACAACTTGCCATTGGCTCCTTGTCCTCCGCTTGGTCCTGGATGCCCTGGCACCAGCGAAACACCAAACGAGGAGGCATAGAATATCCTGCTTTCTGAAATTATTACAATACATGGTACAGATGACTGAATTACTTCCACTGAATGGAATGTAGATTTGGTAAACTAGGCAGCGACCCATGGCAGACAGGCACATGCAGCTATCGATTTACTAATAGAAGTTACTTGACAAGCATGCTAATAAGTGGGCAAAAACAAATTTTTTAGGAATGCAATGTACATCTACAGACACACTAAATAGCCGATAAAATTGCTTGTTGCGTGCAGTTTCTCCATGTTCCACATTAGCTAACAATAGTCTGAAATATTCCTTGGTATTGCAATATCACCAAAAAACAAAGGGGTTTAAAAGTTACACCTCACACAAATGTTTCTTTGGTATTCTTCGCTAATGTGCTTTAGCTTTTGCATAGGCAGTCAGTCATACTTCACGTGACACAAACTGTTACCTTTGGCCAATAGTGCACAATGCAGCTGCACCTTTCCCTTCATCAGTGAAGCAGAATATACTTCATCAGCTGACAGAAGCTCACAAATTTCACTTTATTTACAATGATGACCTAGCAGTTATTTCAAGACAGCGAAAAATTACGAACTAATGGCATGAGGAAAGTGTAAATGTGATTGTTGCCAAGGCCTTTTATAGGTATGACTAATTCCCTTCAGATGAGTGAAAATTACAGACCTAGATTAACTAATAACCAGACATACTTTTGATGATAGTTTGGATTCTAAAACCAAAGGGCTATGCTAGTGCTGCAAGCAGTATGAGCCCACTTACGGGCTCACTTGTGCAAACCAGCACAATCATCAAAGTATCCATTAATGCAATGGCACCACATTATACATTGAATGACCATCCTTGAGCCCAAAAAATGGGTTATAGCGCAAACATGTCCATGTAAGCACCATTCCACACACTGCCATGCTGCAGTTTTGCCGAATGTATGCATGCACAGGCTCTCTGCCGGAACCTTATTTCGGTTGGGTTACAGCTTTCCACGCCCCTTTTAAGCGAGCTACCCTATCGCAGCTAACGGCAGCTGGTGCCAGGCAGTATGTGGACTGGTTGAGGGCTCTATTGGCAACACATTGTGTGATATATCGCAAGTTGCTGAGGACACCTCTCCTTATGCAGTCGTCACATTGGTTGCACTCCCACACCATCAGTTGCAGTGCATTGGCGAGAATAATTGGTTATATTGCATAAACACCTGCTGAGCACGATTTCCACGCGAAAGTGTGATGGCATCAATATACTAACAAGCAAGTATTGCTGTCGAACGCGGAAATTTTCTGCTGTGTTCTCTTTTCATTCAAGTACATTTAATTTCGCCTTCGGTAAACAAGAGCGCTTACTCACCAGTTGCAAAGACTTTAGATGTCAAGCAATCTTGAAGCCGTGAATTCTTGGCTTCCAGCTCAAGGACCTTTTCATGGAGACGCCCTGCCGCCTCAGCAGCATCTTTCTTCAATTGCTCGAGCTGCGCCATCAGCTCCTTCCTCTCCTGCTTATGCTGGCCTAATTCTGCTTGCACAGCACAGCCTTGTTCACAGCACGTGCACTTCTGCACATGCTCTGCAGTGCCTGAAACGCCGATCTGCGACAGCAGCTCCGCTTCTACGCCTTGCTGCACCTGCACCCTCAGCTGTTTTGCTGCCTGTGTGGGCTGCAGTTGTAAACAAAATCAGTTTTAGGAACATGGCAAGAACACTACAGAACTTATCTTAAAAAGTCCCTTAGTGTAAATTCCCAAAAAAGAAACATACACAGTACATGCACCAATCATGCCTTATGATAGTTTTTAAACAAACTTCGCAGTTGAAGAAAAATTCGTCCAGGTCCCAGGTTCAAATCCCAAGCCAATTTGAAATTTTTTCAGCTGAAAAGTTTCGTTTGAAATTATCATTTAAGAACACTCAACACTTGTTCTGTCTGTGTTTGTGTTCCTGTTGGAAGTTTCTGCACTGAGGGGTTTGTAAGATCATTTACCGATTAACTTGCTTTCGCACTTCCACATGCTAGCCACCTAGTTAGCTCAGTTAGTAGAGCGATCACCCCACAAAAAGGATCATGGATTCGGTCATGTCAATCTGTTCATTACTTTTTTTCCACCAATACTCTAAACGTATTTTGCTTATCTTGAGTGCTGATCGGTTGATGCTTCTGTCCGATTTTATTCCCAGTGCTTCTGGAAGGTGTACGTTACCTACAGCTCAGTGGGCGAATCCCTTAAGAAAATTTAATTATGGGGTTTTACGTACGAAAACCACGATCTGATTATGAGGAACGCCGTAGTGGGGGACTCCGGTAATTTGGACCACCTGGGGTTCTTTAATGTGCACCTAAATCTAAGTACACAGGTGTTTTCACATTTCGCCCCCATCAAAATGTGGCCACCGTGGCAGGGATTCGATCCCGTGACCTGGGTGAATCCCTTCCCTTCGCATGACCATGTCAAGAGCCTGGTCAACATCACCTTGTGCCGAAGCTGGCCAACTAAGCCGTACCAATGCTGCAAATAAATACAACAGGAGTGTGTACTGCAACATGGACAAAGTCAGAGGCAGTAGACAAGAGACTAGCTTAATTTCTAGAGGCCATACTCTTGCGGGGTGCTTTTCTTCACATGTTGCAGACTTCGTCAACAGAGATAAAATTTTGCACATGCTGCTGTTCGCGAGCAAGAGCGTTCATGAATTGAGGTAACACTGCACAATGCGTTATTTACTGTATACTGAGAAATCTGATGAAAATGAACAAGGCACAAGGAAGCAGATGTCAGACAACACTAAAGACTAGCTGTTGGGTTTTTGCTTATCTATGCCGACAGTCATGACAACTAGAGCACTAGTAAATGTAATATATGCTCTACATTGTGTCCTCTGCAGAGCTCACTTCCCTTGCACGGAGCCGCAATGTTCTTGTAAGGCCTTCAGCAAGACTGACTAGCGTAACAAATGCTAGCATGTAACCCCCATTTTCCTGCATATAAAAAAACAACACAGCCCCATGACACAAGTCAGTAACATATCTAACTAAAATCTGGTCAACTATCAGTTGCCATACGTTTCCTTTGGACCTCTTCTTGCCCTTTTCTAAGGACACAACAGGCTTTTTGAGTCTTTTCGATGTGTGTAACGCCATATCTTCAGTTTCTGGATTGCATTAAACAAAGCATTACAAGGCTGACACTGCTGAAAGGCAGCAATGTTTGGTAACAAACACTAAAGTGTCATACATAACAACAAACCAAAATTCTGCTGATAAGTGGCAAAAACACATATTTGCGTCAATGGCTCGTCCTGCGAGGCGGTGTCCACCTTGTGCGCCCGAGGCAGGGCGTGCTGCACCCCATCCCCATTTCGTAACGACGACCCTTCCAGACATGTCGGAGTTTGCCCGAGACTCCAATCAAAGGAGGTATACGTCTCGGGCAGAGTGGTGTGCAGCCGGGCCTAAACCCAAAAGTCACGTAACGCGCCGGCCATTTGCTACCTACTGCACAATCAGTGGAATAAAGCACACGCCGGTGAAGATTAAATCGTTCGAAAGGTGCGTGGTATAAACTTTAAGGTGTGCTTAATAACGAATGAGTTGAACTTACCAGCTATGTGCAGCACTCTGGCCTTGTAGTAGCCTCCCGCCGTGGTCTCGTCGCCGTTCCACCACACGTCATAGGGGACAATTGGATCAAAATCCGCGACATTCTGGGGATTAAAGTTCTGCACTCCGGAGTGCGTGACAACCGCAGTGGTCATGTCCACTTCATATTCTATGAAAACGAGCATCTCGAGCTAGGTACTGTACACGGCGCAATACAATGCAACGCAGTTCTCGCCAAGATGACAGCTCTGGCTATGGCTGTGGATTCTATGGATGTGATTCGCATGCGACTTCGACAGCACCACAGCCATTACCCAAAACAATAAACAGAAAAATACTAAAGCAATGCTGTACAACAGCAGCTTGTGAAAGGCACAAAGTTGTACAGTTGTACAGAAGCTTAATAATATGAAATTTTGAGAACTGCATTAGGCATTCATAAAATGACCTCATAACTCATTTGAGGGGAATTATGAATTTGACATTGATCGTTCGCGTTCATTCATTTTGCGCATCGTGTCTTGTAGACTGGCCTGATCAGATTTATCTGAGCGCAGTAAATTTTCAGCGCGCGCAAACTCACACAACACAGACGTGCATGTCCCAGATGCACATGTGTGCGTGACCTGCAGTAATCAAAAAACAGTTTTTGAAGTGAGCGTTTGCGTTGTAACTTCTCTGCCTGCGTGCACGTTAGGTTCATCGCGATGTCAAGCATTCTCAAGCAGCTGACCGCATTTATGAGCCCGAAAGGCCATTGGGAGCGATATTCTGCGAAGATAAGATATATATATATATATATATATATATATATATATATATATATATATATATACGTGTGAAGGCCAAGAGCGCCCGGTCAGTGTGGCTTACAGAAAAAAAAACTTCATGTCGCAGTAATGCAGAATACGCATCGCTAACGTATAGGGTTGAACAACTCCATATATGAACACACTTTCTGCCGCAAATCATTAAAGGAATGCCGCTCCCCATGACGTATACATAAATATGATCATCCAAAACGGAATTAAGCTTCACTGTAATTGAACCGAAGCGGCGTGCGACACATTGGCGCTCAAATAAAGATCATAAACAGTACATTTCTCAAGAACCCCAATCATACAGAAGTAATTCTTCTAGAAGCAACAGCTGCGCCCCAATCAGCTTCCAGCTTTGATCCCTCCACTGCCCCTTGGGTGCCCTAGAGATGCTGCGCTGCCTGCTTTATATATTGTCAGGTGTTTTCCTAAGGTTTCCGTTTGCCGATTACATATGTGCCCTCCTGGAGCAGTATACTTAAGTGTAAAAAATCCAGTCTATCGTCGCGACGAAAAGAGCAACCCGCAACGAAAAAATCTGCCTGCGACTTTTGCAACGCCACTCAGTTCCTTGGCTACATAGGTACGACGTGGTTTACTGAACGCGCCGCTTTTACAAATGTGCCGCAACACGAAGGTGCACGTTGTAAATTGCCACTAAAATATGCAATGACGTCGATTATGGTTGGATCACGAAGTAATCACACAAGTTACAAAAATTCATCCAGCCATTTCCTTGTCTGGCATGTGTGTGTGCTTCTTAATTCACGAGCAAGCAAGAGTAAAACTGAGATATAGTATCTTCACCGTTGCGATATTCGAAAACCATCTTCTCCGTTGTCGTGTTGCACGAGTTTGTTTAGATCGCATGTTGTGCTGCAAAATTAGACTTACAAAGAAACAGAAACACAAAGCACATTTTCCCTTTCGCCATCCCATAAGCAAAAACATTTATTTAATCAATCAATCACTCAATCATACAGGGTCCTGAATTAATATTTCGCGGTGCCTATTCGAAAAAAGATTTTGCGCTCACTGCTGCCCTGTTCTTGCTCATATTTTGCAGAACGATCGAATTTGGGGGTCCGCTTCGTTTAGTATAACACCTAGCACAGTTAATTGCCTGTTTTTAAGGAAAAAAGTGCGAATTTGCCTTCACTTATGGGGATACGAGCTTATGCAGCGACGGCGCTAGCTTAAACTTGTGTCGCGGCCTGCCGGCAGCTGCAGAAAGTGGCGTTCGTGTAGTCTAATTCTCTTCTCTTGTGTCCGTGTCTGCACACCTTACCTTTATGCATTATGAATGCTCACCAACTAGCTCAGCTTTCTGTCGTTTTAAGCTGAAAGCTGTCGGTCAGAGAGGTTTGCCGCGCCTTGCTGGAGCTCGCAACACGCGGCAAACAGCCCTGACCGACTGTATTCTGGAGCTGCCGGCAGGCGGCGACACAAGTCGCTGCAGCAGCTCCCATCCCCATGAGTGAAGGTAAACTTGCACTTTTTTCTTAAAAACCAAGCAATTAACTGTGATAAGTGTTATACTAAACGATGCGGACCTCAAAGGTCGGTCGTTCTGCAAAATTTGAGCAAGAACAGTGCAGCGGTGAGCACAAAATCTTTTTTCGAACAGGCACCGCGAAATATTCAGGACCCTGTATATGTGTGCATTCCTTGTTTCTTGACGTGTATGCCTTTTATTTATTTATATTTTATTCATCAGGTTATTTAAAATAAACAACAACCTTATCAGTTCGTAATTTTTGTTAATGCTTTCACGGCTTTCAGCCACGTTGCAAGCTTTCACGGCGGCCGATGTGCTCGCTCCGAGTCGCATTTAAAGCAATGACATCCTTGCGTATGAGGTGCTTGGCTGTAATCACGGCGAAGAAATAAATTAAAACATTTTATTTTGCACTTTTAGAGACACAATAATCTTTACAATCGTTTTGATTTGACATGAATTTGACGCGAGGCGGCGAGGCTGAACCAAGCGGCGAACCAAGTGGTGAAGCCAAGCGGGCCAAAGCGGCCAAGCTGAAGCTTAGTGAAGCCCTGTTGGTTCTTTATTCTATGACTGAAGCTCACTAAAAGCCTACAGCTGACAACGTGATCGCGTCCTAGGTATTGCTTACGCCTTTATATTAATATAGTCCGTACAGTCACATTGGACTGTCTCGCAGTGTTCGCCCCAGCGAAAAATTTAGGCTTCGAACTTCACAATGTCCCAAACTCAGCGGAAGCGTTATAGGCGGTACCTGCAGCCGAATTCGAACGTTCAGGTGCCACGGCAAACTCAAGAGTACGTGCTGAAAAGAGCAAGGTCATCCACTGCTGCAAGTCAGGTACGTGTCATTATTGTAACTTTGTGTATTCCATACTGTGAATGATAGAGATCAGATATGAGTTTTACAGCATGAGGGGCAACGCGTCAAAGCCGCCGGTGTGCTTCCTGAGCCATCTGTCCAAGGAACGCGCAGTCTTGAGTGCTGCCTTGAGTATTGATCGGTGATGACGCGGGGTAAGCGGGAATTGTTTCGTGCTAGCACTCGATCGTGACGCGCACGTGTCTTCCGAGTGCAGTTACAACCAACGTTGGTTACAACCAAGCAGGTTTGGTTACGACGTGCCTCGATCAGGTCACGGTTACCGCTGCGCATTACTTTAGAAATCACAGGTTTTCTCGCAGAACGAAGTGCAAGAGATGTCATAATTGTGTAGCTGCTGTATTGTTTCTAAATTTCAAATTGTAACCACGTACAGCGCGAAGGAAGAGAACTGAGACGACCCACACTGCGCTGTGTCTTAGTCTCTCTCAGTCCTTCGCGCTGTACGTGGTATTTAAAGGGAAACAAATGTAGCAATTTGCTACAATGGAAATCCAACCGGGTTCCTCGAAAGAAAGCCTCGCAGTTGAAGAAAAATTCGTCCTGGTCCGGGACTTGAACCCGGGACCACCGCCTTTCCGGGGCAGCCGCTCTACCATCTGAGTTAACAAGGCGGCTAGCAGATGGTAGGGCGAAGTCGAATTTGTCGACAACTCGAAGCAAAGGCAAGTGTTTGATGTAATAGTTCAGCGGAAATCCGCTAGGTGGAGATAAGTAATTAAAGGGAAACTGAGACTTCCACCCAAATGTAGCAATTTGCTACAATAAAAACCCAACCGGGTTCTTCGAAAGAAAGCCTCGCAGTTGAAGAAAAATTCGTCCTGGTCCGGGACTCGAACCCGGGACCACCGCCTTTCCGGGGCAGCCGCTCTACCATCTGAGCTAACCAGTGCGTACGTGGTATTGATTATGAATAACCAACTGCTCAAGCCTCCAGCTTGGTCCTGAATTTTTAAAATAAATTTTTACTGATATAGAGTTATGCAATTTTCCTGACTTGTTTGGAGGAAGTGTAATTATTTCTGACTGCAAAACATGAACATCCTTGAGCATTCGATAACGGTATTTCAATTTTAGCAGTTCAGTGATACGCACCTTAATGTGCTGTGCTGCATGTGGTAAATGTTTTGTGCAACTTCTGGCAGCATCTTTTACTTCTTCTCATGCAGTATTAGGTGTCTGTAAAGTCTTGAAATTGATTTTTGTCAGATGAAGCATGTACAGACATAGCGACACTTGTATTTCAATAACCCAGAGAAAGACTGGTTCATGAAGGAGCGTTATTCACTGTGAGTTGGAGAAACAGCGTGCAGAGTTGACCACTTGGTCACATGAGTATTGCATCAGCATGGGTTAATTTTTTACACACAGAACAATAGCTAGCTACATATAGGCAGTTATGTTAGTGGATTTCCCCTTGACGTATGTGTTTGTTGCTGCAGTGCAGGAAGGGTGTGATGACGCTTGTGGAACAAAGTGACAAAGACAGCAGAGGGAATTGCTACAAGAAGCAATACTTTGTTAATTGGCAGCACTTCTCGACACGTCATTGGCTGTCACCATAACATCTGGTGCATGCCGTAATGCTGAGGGTCTCACTTTTTTTCATCTTGGCCTATGCAGTCTATATCAACTATGTTGCTTTTACTGAAATGTCATCTGAAGAGCCTTATGTCTTTTTTGAGCCTTTTCGTTGACTTTGATCCAAAATAATGAAGAGCTGTGTTTGGGAGTTTTACCACTTGGTAATGCACTGACAAATTTGCCACGATCTCCGAGAACTAGTGCTTCACTTGCACACCCTCTCTTCCATTATGCAGCACAGACTCTTACATATACCACAGGATTTGTTTCTCATTTGGATCAGACCGAAAAGTTGGGTATGGCTTGATACAAGACGCATTTATTCATTAGTACCTAAAACATCTTGTTTAAAGGGGCCCAGTCGAAGTGGAGAAAGACAATTGAAGTGAAAATATGCTATTTCAGAAATACTCTGCCGCAGAAAGTACTTCAATGGGTTCAGTAGAAGCGGAGTTATTGGCAATCAAACATGGCCTCCACTGTGCTCCCCTTCCTCCTTCAATGCCTTGCACTTCGAAGGCTACAGTGGAGTGGGGCGGAGCCACAACTCTGCACCTTGGTAATATCACCGTGGCGCGGAGTTGAAATTTCATTTTGGATGTTAACATAGACGCCAAGCCTTCCGATTTTGGTGTCTACGACTCACTAAACGTAAACCAAATGCGATTGTCCACAGCGAGTAAACATAGACGCCACGAACTCCGATTTTGGTGCCTACGGCGCTTTAAACGTAAGCCAAAATGCGATCGTCCACAATGCGCAACCAGTGGACTCGTGGCAGCACCCCGCGGCGGACGCGGTGTAGTCGACCACAGCGACCAATAGCAGCCGTGCATTGGAATGTGCTTTAATTATTACGTAATAAAGCACACAGAAGAGAGTGAGAATCATGACTTCTGTAGAAACGAGAGTGTTTGAGAAAAAGGTGACAGCGCTTCGCTTGCGAACTCCATGCACAGTGTACGACAGCTCAACTTGTCTGAGATGTTCACAGCAGCCTATGCTACCCGCGGACTATGCTATTTCACGAAGCCCGAGGGTTGGTTCAGGGCCCCTTTAAGGGCT
Source organism: Dermacentor silvarum (assembly GCF_013339745.2). Lineage (NCBI taxonomy): Eukaryota > Metazoa > Arthropoda > Arachnida > Ixodida > Ixodidae > Dermacentor > Dermacentor silvarum. Next base: position 191,653,486 of record NC_051157.2, read on the forward strand.
ATGCACGCAATGCAAGAGAAGTTAGTCTGCATTGCATAATTTGTTTGATGTTGCTCCTAAAGTTGGCAGGATAGCAGTACACTAGCTGTCAGGCGAAATATATTTCTAGTCCTCCAACATCGCCTTATCAAAAAAAAAGAAGAATGAGGGTGGCCTGAGTTGCGTGCTTGAGGTGTTTGGACAGTTTCTTAGATTTGTGTGGCAGGATATGATATATTTAGCATGCTGTTGGTCATAGTTTGATGACTTGACAAGGCTAGTACAGGATCTATAAGCTGTACTCCGGAATAAAAAGCAATATCCGTAAATATACAGCGTAACTCAGTTCACTCACTTAATTCATTCCTTGACTGGTCACAAACCGAAGTGGTCGTGAACCAAAACAAAGCTCGCCATAGACAACACAATAAAAGCAGTCTGTGCAGGCTATAAGATTGTAAAATATATTTTTAAAATTCAAAAATGTGAAACGAAGAGTACCGGTCAATAGTGTACAGTCTTGTAAAGATCACTTTATGGTTGTGAATCTTCTGACTGTAAAGATGTTAGGTGCTCTGGTAGCTGGGTCCTGCAGAAATGCAACACTTGCATTTCTGCCGTGTCCTGAGATTTGTTGATTAGTTATTACTAGTAGCAGTGGGTCTAAAGATGATGTAAAATAGTTGGATCTTTGTTTGCATGATGAAGACCCCACAAAGAAACAACGTACCATAACATGAATGTTATCATTCATGTGTAGCAGCAGTGATCTTTGTTAGCCTGGAACAATGCAACACACAGGATAGACCATTGTAAGAGGGTAGAAGCGAGCACATGACCTATACTCCATGAGGTGCCATCTGCCGGTGCCTGGCACCCGCTTGGTGCAGAAAGCCACTGAAGTTGTGTGCTCCATGTGTCGTCTGCTACTACCAAGCACTGGGCGGTGCAGTTGCAGACAAAGCACGGAGCGTACTGCCCCAGCAGCATTCAGTGCCTGTGCCATGTGGGCGCCAGCAAATGGCACCTTGCGGAACAACAGCCACATGCTTGTGTGTTCCCTGTAATAGTGGTACCTAAGCTGACCTACAACACCGTGCCAAATAGTTGCCAACACTACTTCTATATATAAGGCAGGGTGCTTGCAAAAGAACACAGCCAGAAATGGCTGATGGTAGAATAGCAGACTCCCAAGGGAGCACATTTTATCAGGGTCCTGTTCATTACCCGAGACAGTTGGTAAACCTCGGTAAAATTTTTGCAAACATTACTATATTTATTTAGAGAAACTGAGAACCCCTGCAACTTCCTGCACCATTACGAAATTAACACATGAGACATGCACTGTAGCACCCATAATTCAATTCAATATATATATATATATATATATATATATATAGAACAACACAGTCCTTTTTTGCACTACATTTTCATTAGTGAACTGGCTTTGCGCAAGAGGGGTAATCTCACCGTTGCCTGACTATGCCCTATGTATGTTTCTTGTGAATGTCACACTTGTTTTGTTGTTGGTATCTCTAGAAGATCAAATTTATTTGTTGCTCTTTCAGGTGAACCTGGCAAACCTGAACAGCCCTTCCACAAATCTCGGTAGCGTTGAATCGAGCAAGAATGAAGCTGAGAATTCTGGGCAGATGAACTCTAACCTTGCTTCAGAAATGTATGCTTGTGCCAGCACGAGTGCACATGTGAGTGACGTAGAAGACACTAACCAAGCCGCAAGTGAAATAGGCACTGCGTATGAATGTACAGTGAACTTCAGTTGCGATGAATTCAGTTCTGTCTTTGAGTTGGATGATGGTTCGGAAGTGGATGGATGAAGGGCACAAGGGTGATGCAGACAGTGAACCAGAGAATGGTGCTGAAGAAAGTGAGCATGCAGTACATGTACTTCACAAAGCTCTCGGAGGAGTACCTTCCAAACCAGAAAACAACAAGGGCACAGGCTATGCTGCTCATACTGGCATATGTTGTTACTTCAGGTCTTACGTGGGCACAACTACAAGGACTTCTCATTTTAATAAATGCTCTGTTTGGGGAGAAAGTTGTGCCATGCACTACATATGATATGAGGAGGCTGTGGAAAAACAGAAAAGCACTGAGGATCCATCTATACTGCCAGCCCTGTCATCAATATCTGGGAAGATACAATGATTCCAAAAACGAAGACACCATTAATTGTGATTCTTGCGGCAGTGAGAAGAAGGTGAAACATTTAATGAATACTGCAAGTTTTTTTTCTGACATTTAACATTAAGCAGCAGCTTCTGGTGCTGCTAAAACAGGTTGACAGTACCTTGCTTTCTAATTTGCAGAAGATCGCATCGGTTCCTCATGTGTCAGGTGTGTTTGCTGACATCACGGATGGCATTCTCTACCGCAGTGTTAGAAAGCAGAGGAACATGACAGGAGCGACATCACTTTGACTATGAACACAGATGGAGCACCTGTGTTTGATGCGAGCAAAAACTCCATATGGCCAATTCAAGTCATGGTTAATAAACTTCCAGTTTTAACTCGATGGCAAAATATGCTAGTTTCAGGTGTGTGGTATTCAAATGTTCACCCACCTATGCACCTCTTCATGAAGCAGTTTGTCGAAGAGATCAACGGCATTGGAAAGCTGGTGTGGTCACACTCTGGAAGAACTATTGTGTCAGCAGTGCACGTTGTTGTCTGTTGTGTTGACTTCCCAGCAAGAGCAGCTATCCTAAACAGGAAGCAGTATAATGGGTACTTTGGGTGCAGCTGGTGCTTGGAGCAAGGCATGACTATAGATGGTAAGTGAGCTCAGTTAAACGTTTTGCAATTAATTGGAATGGCTTTTGTCAAGTCTGTGAGAGAATAAATGTGGGCTCTTTGCTTATACATCCTGGTATTCTTCGAATGTGATCCGCACACACTAAAACACAGGCTGTCGAAAAAGCTTTGTCTCATGTTTCTCTCGTCTATGTTTTACTGTACGTGCTGCAGATTTGAATACCAAATATCTTGTCAAAATCTACTTACTGAATTTAACTTACACAGAAAAGTTTGCAGTAGTTAACAAAGCTATTCACTTATCTTACTGCTTTTTGTTTTGTTTGGTGCATCAGCAGCTTTGGCTGACCATGCCTCATGCATTTTATATTGACTGCATACTTTCCACACTATTTCATGATGCAATTATGTCATCACTTTCAGTGGTCTGCAGACTAATTATTTTAATATTTGTTGCGAATCTGACAAAACATTTCATAGCTTAATGATATCGTGTTCGGAATTGGCAGACAGCAGCCTATGATCGCAGTTAAGTGGTGTGCCTGAATGTATTGACATAGATTTGTGCAGAAAGTGCCCCTAGCAGCTGATATTGTAAAAGAAGCGCAGAATTAAATCTTTCGCATTTTCTAGTTTGGCCGACTGGTGTATTTCCGGATCTAGAAAACAGCAATACAAACCTGAAAACCAGCAAAACTATTTGAAGTACTATTAATTATGGCAGTTTAGCTTGCGCACGTCACTTTTCGTTGTAACTTTTTCTATTGTTGAAAAACTTGCAAGTGTCTGCTGTATGGTGGGAAGGAAAAAATTGGAAACAGTGATTTTTGTGTTGCCTTGAGGTGAGTTATGTTTCTCATCCAGGGCCAGTAGCATAAAGACGTATGAATTCATGATACAGTACACACAGCAGCTGCATTGCACTAACTTGTTTTCCATTCTTCTTGGAATTTGACAGTTGACATTTTTTTACCATTGATACGTGTGTTTTTTTAAGTAGCATTTGGCCCAAGGCACAGAAGCTGACCTCTTAGTTGCTAATCTAACAGAAACTGCATGGTAATGCCACTGTAGACCTTACGCAAAATGCGTGCACCAAATAGCTGTAACACCACTTGCACTGAAGTGATTGTGTTTGTTGAAAATAGAAATAATTTTAATCAATGCTCATGGGCCACTCGAAACTTTACAGCGCACTGCTGTTGACATTGTATACATTCACACCTCAATTAAGTGTACTTCATGATGTCGTGCAACTGTAAGTTCCGAAGAAACTTGTCACGTTCACAAATCACAAAAAATAGCAAGCGTTCGCTTCCTTGCATAGAAATGCAAAATGTAGTTAAATCAATCATATTTTACTTAGGCAGTAACTGTATACTTCTAGAAAATCTGGCAAAATAGGCTGTGATAAAATGCTGCTCATGCTGGTTGCTTTTGTTTTATGGTACATACGTACAAGAAAAAATACTTGTCCTTCGTTTCTAGCTGGTGTCTGAAATTTCTGTTTCGTTACCCTTTTTGTTAAGGTGTAGAGGGCACCTCCCACGTCGGGACGGGGAGCCCTAGGCTCTCCGCCGCCTGGTGTCCTTCAGGACCCTTTTTGGAAATAACGTTTAACCACCAACACCACCCTTTTTGTTCGCGTAAAAGATGAACCCTAGAAATGTTAGCGCTATTTTGCATGACTCATGCAAACCGCAAGTCTTCGATGGTCCTAGGCAGGTTCGTTCTTTTTGCGGTGGGCGCAGTCTTGCAACATGGCGCCTTTTCCCCACTTGTGCTGTGCCGTCGAGAGATGCCATCAATTTTGCATGAGCGCCATCTGTGAAATGTTTTGACTACTTGAAGTGTTTTAAAATCTTGCATATTTTCACAGCAGGGTCCAACTGGACATTCCAAATGCAGATATCACTCTGATGTTTAGTACAATTGATGCTTTACCTACAGGCACAATGAAGTACCCTTTCAACAGCCAGAATGCCCCTGACAGGACTCACAGGGGTGTGCTCAAAGGAATGGTTCAAGCAGCTCAGCTTAGGGAACATGTCTGTGGCATCAAGGGACCATCAACTCTTATCAACTCACAAGGCCTTGATCTTGTTTGGGGGCTGCCACCTGACTATATTGTTACGGGGATGTTGGGAGTATAGGCTGGATGTATTTACAATATATACACAAGTACAGTTAGTGCAGTCGAGATAGCTGACCAGCAACAACACGAAGCAGCCAGTGTCTCTTGATCTTCTTCTTTTCTTTCCTCCTATCCTTCCGTAACAGGACCCCCGGGTGCTGAAGCGCCGTCTCGGCGCATGTCAGGCGAAGAACTGCGAGCGAAATATGGCTTCAACCGCGAAACGTGCACGATGTCAACTGGCGTCGGACTTGAGGACGTATCAAACTGTAACGGCGAGATCTCATAAATTGACGTCGTTAACCTGACGTAGGACTTCATAAGGCCCTGTGTAGCGAGAGAGAAGCTTCTGGGAGAGACCGACACGACGACATGGTGACCAGAGGAGCACCCAAGCACCTGGGGCGAACTTAACGTCGCGATGGCGGCGATCGTACCGCTCGTTTTGTATATCCTGCGATGCCAATAGACGAGATCGGGCGACTTGACGCGCCATGTGAGCGCGATCGATGACTTCACGGGCGTACTCAGTTGTAACACGTGGCACAGAAGGTAGGATGGTGTCAAATGGCAATGTGGGGTCGCGACCATACAAAAGATAAAAGGGTCAATATCCTGCGGTGTCATGTCTGAACGAGTTATACGCGAATGTCACGTAGGCCAGCGTGGCGTTCCAGTCGCGGTGATCATTGGAGACGTACATCGACATCATCTCTGTGAGTGTTCGGTTGAGACGTTCCGTAAGACCGTTCGTTTGTGGGTGGTAGGCGGTGGACAGCTTATGCTCTGTGGCACAAGAGTGCAGGAGGTCGTCAACAACTCGGGACAAGAACGAGCGGCCGCGGTCGGTTAGTAACTGTCGAGGTGCACCGTGGTGGAGGATGACGTCATAGAGGAAAAAATCTGCGACGTCAGTTGCGCAACTACTCGGCAACGCCTTGGTTATCGCGTAGCGTGTCGCGTAATCGGTAGCGACGGCGATCCACTTATTCCCTCGAGTCGTCGTCGGAAAAGGGCCAAGCAGGTCAAGGCCTACGCGATAGAAAGGTTCAGAGGGAACTTCAATTGGATGGAGTCGTCCGACAGGTGGCAGGGAAGGTTTTTTCCGGCGCTGACACAATTCGCAAGTTGCGACATAACGACGCACAGAGCGGTAGAGTCCCGGCCAGAAGAACCGGCGTAGTACGCGGTCGTATGTGCGCAAAACTCCAAGGTGTCCCGCCGTTGGTGCATCGTGAAGTTGCTCGAGAACGACGGATCGTAGATGACGAGGAAGGACAAGGAGAAACTCAGGGCCGTCAGGGTTGATATTGCGGCGGTAGAGGATGCCGTCGTGCAGCACGAACATGCGGCACGGGCCGTCGGTGCTGCCAGATTGCACTCCGGCGATGATGGCCTGCAAGGACTCGTCGCGATGTTGTTCAGCGCGCATGTCGCACATGTTAGTGAAAACCAACACGCAGGTCTCCGGATAATGTGCAACAGGATCAGGAGGATCCACGGGATGACGAGAGAGGCAGTCAGCGTCCTTGTGCAGACGTCCAGACTTGTAGATGACAATAAAAGAAAATTCCTGAAGCCGCAAAGCCCAGCGACCAAGTCGTCCTGTCGGGTCCCGGAGGGAAGACAGCCAGCAGAGGGCATGATGGTCTGTAATGACCGAAAACGTGCGGCCGTACAAATATGGCCGGAACTTGGCGACAGCCCACACTAAATAAAGCCAAGCACTCACGCTCGGTGATGGAGTAATTCCTCTCAGAAGGTGACAGCAGGCGGCTGGCGTAAGCGATCACGGAGTCGGTACCATTCTGCTGCTGGACGAGAACAGCACCGATGCCGTGGCCGCTGGCGTCAGTGTGGACTTCGGTCGGTGCAGATGGATCAAAGTGGGCAAGTATGGGAGGGGTGGTCAGAAAACCGATGAGAGCGGCGAACGCGTGAGCCTGCTCCGGGCGCCATGAGAAAGGCATATTCTTCTTGAGAAGATCTGTCAAAGGGCGAGCAACGTCGTCGAAGTTTTTGACGAAACGCCGAAAGTAAGAACACAGGCCGACGAAGCAGCGCACGTCAGAAGCAGAACGAGGCACAGGGAAACTGCGAACGGCGCGAACTTTATCCGGATCTGGTTGCACACCGGTTGCGTTAACGAGATGTCCCAACACGGTAATCTGATGGCGCCCGAATTGACATTTCGTTGAGTTCAGCTGAAGGCCGGCTTTTCGGAAGACCGCAAGAATTGCAGCGAGTCGCGTAAGGTGGCTGCCGAACGTGGGAGAAGAAACAATAACGTCGTCAAGATAACAAAGACAGGTGGTCCATTTGTAGCCTCGCAGAAGAGAGTCCATCATTCGTTCAAATGTCGCAGGAGCATTGCATAGGCCAAAGGGCATCACTTTGAACTGATATAAACCATCAGGTGTTATGAAGGCAGTCTTCTCGCCATCCATTTCATCAACAGAAATCTGCCAGTAGCCGGATCGAAGATCAATGGACGAGAAGTATGTAGCTCCGTGTAAGCAGTCCAAGGCGTCATCGATGCGTGGTAATGGGTAGACGTCTTTTCGCGTGATCTTGTTTAAATGGCGATAGTCGACGCAAAAACGCCAGGTACCATCCTTTTTCTTTACAAGGACGACTGGCGAAGCCCAAGGACTGGCTGATGGCTCGATGACCCCTTTCCGGAGCATTTTGTCCACTTCTGATTGGATTACTCTACGTTCAGCATGTGATACACGATAGGGACGCCGACGAATAGGATTCATGTCTCCAGTGTTTATACGGACGGTGGTGAACAACAGATGTTTGGCCGAAAGGGCGGTCGCCGAAATCAAAGATGTCACTGTACGATTCTAGCAGGAGACGGACCTCCTTAGTCTGAGCAGAGGAGCAGAGGTGAGGTCAGGTGCAATCATTTTGGCGAAGTCATCCGTGAAAGAACCAGAGCTGTGAGCTGCAATTGGTGCTAATAATCCACTCTCGGCATCCATACTTTCAATGTCAAATTCGGACGTACTAGAAATGCTGGCCAAGAACATGCCGGCCGGAAGCACTTGAGGGCACAGGCTGAAGTTCAGAAGCGGGAGAACGACGTCATTATTCGTAACCCTGATCAGCGTATGCGGAACAGCAACGTTTCGGTTCAAAAGCACGTCGACGATGGGGCGAAGCACATAGTCACCGTCAGGAACCTGTGGCTGTGCGGTCAAAGCGACGTAAGTGACTGCTTCGGGTGACAGACGCACATCTTGAAGCGAGCACAGGCGCGGTGCTTGGAGCATCGGCGAGTTGAGGCAGTTCCAACTGAAGGACGCCGGTTGCGCAGTCGATGAGAGCATAATGGTTGGATAAAAAGTCCAACCCAAGGATAACGTCGTGAGGGCAGTTGTCGATCACAGCAAAGAGAACAGAAGTAGGGCGGCCGGCTATACTTAAACGCACAGTACACATTCCGAGAACAACCAGCACGCCACTGTCGGCTACACGAAGCACTTGTGCAGTTGCTGGGGTGAGGACCTTCTTTAAACGTCTACGTAGGCTAGCACTCATGACAGATATGTCGGCTCCAGTGTCGACGAGTGCTTTGACAGGTACGCCGTCTACTTCAACGTCAATTATACTTCTTTTTGTGGGCACAGACAGAGGATTTGGTGCAGTAGTTGTCAATGCAGCACCACCTCCGAGGGCTGCAGTGCTTAGTTTTCCGAAAGAACGCGGTCGAAAGCCACAGGGGACGAAAGGCGACGTGGCTGCGGCGAACGGGAAGATGGCCGACGTGTTTGTGGTGAACGAGACTGGTGTCCGCGAGGCGATGGTGAGCGACTGTACCACGTGTTCCTGGCAGAATTGTCGGCACTGTTAGACTCGGGGGAGGGCGAAACACGGCGGGAATTTTCATAAAAACGGTTCAGGTTGGTCGGCGTGCGAGGTGTTGAGGGCCACGAGTTGCGACAGTATCGGGCGACATGATCAATACGGCGACAGGTGAAACATATCGGCTGGTCGTCCGCAGTTCTCCACTCAGTCGGGTTGCGATTACGCGGAGGGAAGCGTCGCGGTGGATCATACAGAGTGGAAGGGCGTTCGTTGGCTCTGGGGTTGGCGACAGCACAGACAGAATGTAAACCCACGCTTTCAAGTTCCTGACGAACGATGGCTTGAACGAGGGGAACTGAAAGCGGGGTAGCGTCAGGGCGACGCGAACAGAAAGCTGCGGGCGCCATCGCTTCCAGTTCACGTCGAACGATTCGCACCACGTCCTCTGAATGCGACGCATGCTGCTGTGTGGGCTGATCTTCACACGTCGACGTTGCGGCAGTATTTGGAAGTCTGGCGAATGATTGCAGGACGCGGCGGCTTTTGGACTGCTCGAATTGTTGGCACTCTTTTATGATAGCATCAACTGAAGAACAGCCTTTGCACATGAGCAGATTGAAGGAATCGTCAGCGATTCCCTTCAGCACGTGCCCGACCTTCTCAGCTTCAGTCATGTCGTGATCGGCTTACGACAAAGCGCCAGCACGTCCTGGATATACGAAACATAGGACTCTGTGGGGGTTTGGGCACGGGAGGCGAGTTCCTGCTTTGCGGCAATTTTACGGCCGGCTGGTTGGCCAAACAACTCTTAACTTCTCTTTCATTGGTGCCAGCTGGTCAGCTCCTCTTCGTGGTTTTCGTACCACACCTTTGCCGTGCCTCTTAGGTACAACAACACGTTAGCTAGCATAAGCGTAGGATCCCATCTGTTGACTCCACTCACGCGTTCGTACATAGCCAGCCACTCTCAACGTCGGCGCCATCGGTCCCACAGAAAGTTCCGGGATCCTTGGCTTGTACAACCACAACCGATGGGGACGACGACGTAGCTGGCGACGTTGACGTTGAAGGCGGCAACGACGTTGAACCCATGTGCTCACCGTCAGTCATAGTGGGGACGGTGATGCGACGTCCACTGCGGAGCTCCGTTTCCAGCAGGTACCCCGCACCTCCACCAATATGTTACGGGGATGTTTATAGGCTGGATGTATTTACAATATATACACAAGTAGAGTTAGTGCGGTCAAGATAGCTGACCAGCAACAACAGCCACTGTCTCTCGATCTTCTTTTCTTTCCTCCTATCCTTCCGTAACAATATGCATTGTGTTTTGGAAGGCGTTACAAAGCAAGTGACTGAATTGTGGCTATCGTGTACTGGTTCTTCGTGGTATATAGGCAGGCACTTAAAGCTTATGGATGCGAGATTACGTTCAGTAAGGCCACCCATAATTTTCTCTAGGTCGGAACGGTCCTTATCGGATCGGTCATATTGGAAGGCTGCTGAAGGGCACTCTTGGCTTTTATTTTATTGCCTGCCATGTGTGTCCAGCATACTTCCCCACGCATACGTGGCACATTTTGCACTGCTTACACAAGCAGTTCTTTTTTTTTGTTGAAAGATAGTGTCACAGAAGCCGAAATCTGTACCGCTGAAAAATTGCTCTTAGCATTTGTTCAGCAGACTGCAAAGCTGTACGGAGAAAGTGCTATGACATTTAACATGCATCAGTTGTTGCATCTTTCAAAGTCAGCACGGATGTTTGGCCCTCTTTGGGGTACCTCAACATTTCCATTTGAAGATGGCATTCTTAAGGCACTCCAGCTTGTAACAGCTGCTAAGCATGTGCCTGTTCAAATTGCTGAACGGTGCATCATGCACCAGGCCTACCGGACTGCTTCAGCACAAGTGGAACTTTCGTCTTTGTCTGTTGTCTGCAAAGCAAGAGCTGGAGCACACGTATAAGAGGTGCTTTCAAACATGTGCTCTTGGACAAGCACGACCAATTCAAGATATTCCAGAAAATGTGAAAAGGCTTTTCATATCACGATTTGGTACCCTCCCACAAATGTGCAAGTATTTGAGGTGTCAGGTTGGCCCCATTGTAATTCACAGCTCTGAGTACTCTGTTACAACAAAAACGTGCTCTTCTTATGTGAAAATGTCCGATGGCATGTACTGTTACGTCTTAGCCATTTATGTTGTTTCGGGCACTATGTACTTTCACTTCCAGCAGCTTCTCACTGCACCCAGTGCATTTGATGTGCCACACATATTGAAGTGCAGTCATCCACCTCCATCTGAGAACCACTTCTTGTATTGTGTTGATGACATAACATTGCAGTTTGTTTTCTTAAATGCTGGTAACATATCATATTTGTGTGAGTTACCTAATAAGGTGGAAAAGAACTAATCGGATTTTGAAAGCTTATTTCATATTTAAAGTTTGCAGGTACAATTGACTTTCTATCATTTAAACCCTGGAAAGTGAGTTGTAGAGTCATTATTAAGGTGGAGTAGTTGTATTTAAGAATTCCTAATTGTGTCGTCTGTAGAACTGTAGCAGGCTGCTACAATTTAACCGTATGTACTTTCATCAAAATGTAGGCTTGTAACTGAAAAATTATGATCATATTTCTGGGGCAGCTATCACCAAAAGTGTTGCAGTGGACTGAAGCTCAAACTCATTCATCAAGTCACAAAGACTAATGCATCAGTTGATCTAATTCTGTTGTTGAGCGCATAAAGGGCGCACAAGTGAAGCTAGGACGATTTATTGTTTAGGATTGTGAAACATGTTTAGTTATTTGTAAAGTGCCCATTATGCGGTGCACTGTATGTGCACACATATTTTCCTGGATGAAGAGAACAGCCATGGTATTTAAGCAGGGTCGTTTCTTCCCAAGTGCACTGTGTGCATGTTGGAGAACTCCCCAGCTATACTTGTTCACTAGTGTACTTGCTCAGCTGGTTTCACTACTAGGGAGGAAATATGATGCTGCAAAAACCCTTCACCATGAGTTCACCTGCCGACTGAGTTGCTCGAAACTTCTTTGGTGTTGGGAAACTTCCATATGTGTTCATTGTTTAGGCGAGTGTTGTAACTTTTAGTTAATTGATTCACCCACATCTTGTCATAGGTGATGACCTGGCAAAGAAACCTGTTGCTTTTCCTGTCACAACATTCTTCAAGCTTTATGCTAGTTTGCAGTCTGTGCCAATCGAAGACGGCCAGTTGTCTTGAAATCCAGTGTGCACTGACATTGCGGAACATCAGGTGTTTGTGAATGATAGTATTCAGTGTCCCTTAAGAGAGATACATCTGTTCCACAGTTGACGAAGCATCATTTGGTGGTTTTCAAGGATTTGACACTTCACAGTTCCTCCCAGGATTCTTGGAACTTGACTCGGGCTGGGGTCGCTTCTCATTTCTCCCGCACTGGTGGAGCTTCCTCCAGCAGCGAGTGCTCTCTACAATGTGTAGCTGGCGTTTTTTCCCACTTTAGCAAGTACTGGACCAGCTTGCGCACAAATGTCTCATCCTTGTTTTTGGCCAGTGCCTGTTTTGTTTCAAAAACAATCCTTTCTGCTTGACCATTATGGTGAACTTGCTCCGTGGGTGATCCCAAATGGTGCAAAAAAAAAAGGTTCCGGATGTCTTCAATCAATGTGGCAGACTGTGCACGGAGCACACTTCCCGCCATTTGCTGTATGTGTCCACAATTAACAGCATTCTGCCTTCTAAAGGGCCAACGAAGTCTGTGTTAAGTGTGTCCCAAGGCATTGTTGCGCATTCCTATTCGGGGACCAGTGCCCTAGTTGGTGGTCTTTGGTGTTAACAAGTTGCACAGCTTTTAGTGGATCTTTCGATGTCTTGTCAACGCCTGGCGACCAAAAGGAACTTCGTGCGCATGCCTTCATGGCCATAATTCCATGGTGGTTTGCATGTGCGAGTTCAAGAAGGTCATCTCTCGCATTGGTTGGAATTACCTCCCTGGAGCCTCTAACAGCACTCCTCTTGCATTACGATGAAAACTGTTCCTTTGGCAGCTTGTGCACTTCGCTGTTTGAGACAGCCTCCAGCACTCGGAACAAAAGAGAGTCCTCTAAGTCATTTGTGTGAGTTGACGCCATGAAAGCTCAAAGCTGGTTGTGGTAGCCAAAACGAGCATGTCTCCCGGCGGCTCAACTTGTGCCAATAGAGGAAGTCTGCTGAGAGTGTCTGAGTTTTGGTGCAGTCGGCCAGACCTGTACACCGACTTGTATGTTGCTAGTTCAGGTACCATCGAGTCATCCTCTGTGAAAGGACTAGGGGTACTTGCTTTGTTTCACCCATGATTCTAATCAACTGCTGGTGATCTGTTGTTATGGCCATGTGCTGGCCAGCGATGTACTTATGAAAATGACTGGTGCCATAGATTACTGCCAAACCTTCTTTATCAAGCCGCGAGTAGTTCTTTTTGTCGGTTCCCAATGTTCGCGATGGGAATGCAATGGGTGCCTCTCGGCCAAAAGCGTTTTCCTGAGCGAGGACGTTATCGACGCCTTACGGCGATAAGTCCACGGACAAAACAAACTGATTCATCTCGTAGTGAACGAGTATTGTAGATGTGCAGATAATCTCTTTAAGTGCCTCGAAAGCGGCTTGATGCTTGCTCTGGCACTTCCAGAGCATGTTATTCTCTAGGAGCCTATACAATTTCACAGCGACCATCGCTCTTTTCTCTAAAAATCAGTTGCAAAAAATTAAATAAGGCCCAGAAAAGCTCTTAGCAATGTCCTGACAGATGGTTTGGGAACTTCAAGTATAGCCTCTTTTTTCTCAGTGGTGCGAACACCAGTACCATCACTTCGGTTTCACAGAAACTCGACTGACATGATTAAGGAGCACTTGTCTTTCTTGAGGTGCAGGCCTTTCTCGCTTAGCCTCTACACAACCTGATTCAGACACTACGTGCTTATTTTTGCCTTTCCCAGTGACAATGATGTTGGCGGGGTAAACACTCGCCCCTGGAATTCCTGCCAACATTGTCTCCAGCTTGTGTGGAAAGATAGCTGTTGTGGTAGGAATTCCGAACGAGAGGCAGTATGACGCCTTCTTTGCTGCTCCGTTAGCAGTACTTCTGTAATCGCCACAGACATGGAGTGTACTGCCGTTATTCCAAACGAGAACTAATGGGTTAACCCATTCAGTATGCTGCATTTGTTTGAGGACGCCCTGGTGCTATACACGATCAAGCTCATCTTCCATTGGCCCTTGCAGCGCCAGTGGAACCGAACGAGCCTCGAAAAACTTCACCATCGCGCCGTCTTCGAGATCCAGGTGAATAAAAGGACCTGTGCAGCTGTCGATGTCTGCCGTGAATGCGTCTGGGTGCCGTCCGAGGACCTCTGTAATCTCTAGTGCTGGCTCTCCAACGTGGTTGATTCCTTTCACCTGAAAATGAAGTGCCAAAGACAAGTTTCTTCCTAGAAGGCTGCACTCCGTGCCCTTCATAAACAGAAACGGCAGCTCGTAGTCCTTTTATTTCAACTCGATGGAAACTTGTGTGGAGTCCAGGATGCATAGCTCTTCACCTGACCATGTCCGCAAGTCGAGCAGCTTGCTTGAAAGCCGGGGAGCATTTTTGTTCCACGTTCTGTGGTACGTGTCGTCGTTTATCAAGGCGCAAGCTGCACCTGTGTCTACCTCAAATTGTAACTTCTTGCCCTTCACCCTCAACTCCAAGAGGCACTTGGGGCTGCGGGTTCGCTAACTCGCTGCGTGTAGCGCGTAGGAGGACTTGTTGGCAGGTAATAGGTTGGCACTGTGCGCCTGTTGCTCCTTGTTGTCGGAGCGTGGTTTCTTGTTTTTCTTTTTCTTCAAGATGCAGGCATGCTTGATGTGACCTTTTTTTGAGCGTAAATGCAACTCTGCTGTCCTGAATTTGCAGGTTTCAGGGTTGTGTGAACCGTCACATCAATGGCAATATCATGCTGATGAATGCTTGCTTCCTTGCTCGATTTGTGACTCCTGGTAATTTTCCCTCAGTTCACCACACTTTTGATTTCTTGCTGATGTCTTGACGCACTTTCCGCTGAAGGGCTAAATTTAGAGCCTGTTGGAATGTCAGGTCTTTTTCCACAAATAGTATCTGCTAAAGATGTTTGTCCCGGATGCGCCAGACGAAGCTGTTGCGGAGCATCACATCATGTAGAAGCATAGTTGGGTTCGCTACTGAAGCGGTCGTTTGGCTGTCGGGTGACATCGTCGATGTTGCAGCCGTTGGCAGCACTCCAAAGTTGCAGTTGACTGTCATGCTTTTAAGGGCTACAACCTAGCTGCTGATTGACTGACCCGGCCTTTGCTGGCGTCTTAGAAACACGTACCGGCTGTAAAGCTCGAATGGCCTGGGTTCGAAGTGCTGCCGGAGAAGTTCTAAATTATTGAAGATTTCTCCTTGGGTCTTCGGCGCGACGAGCATGCACACAGTCTTGAAAGCATCGGCCCCACAAAGCACGAGAAGTGACCACTTCTTCACTGATGTCATTTGCCACGAAGGAAAGGTGACACTGGATCCACGATGCTCACGATTTGCCTGAGAAAGGCTTGATGGCACCGTGAAACCCTCCTGTAGGCATTGCCTTAACTACGAAAACTTATCCGCTTCGCAACTCCTGCCTCATTTACAGTGTTTCCTACGGGGTTGAGTCCCGTCTGTGAAAGGAATGCTCATTCGGTGGTGGCAGAAGATAGTTTAGTTTCTACAAAAGACAGGCCAACACCGCATGTGTTTGAGGGGGCAAACCTTCGGCCCTCGGTCCCTGTCCGGTGGCCGAGATGTTGGGGGCGGCGTAGGATTCGTCCAACTCGACTCTGGGTGGAGCCGCTTCCAGTTTCTGCTGCGGTGGTGCTTCCTCCAGCTGAGGATCTGTGGGGCATCGCTTGTACACAAATGCGAACTTACTATAGTGCACCATGATGATAGCCAGCAAATGCTTCGGCAAAGCATGACAGACATATGGTGCTGGTGTGTATTTTATTTCTATGTACATATAATGAAAATGCAGGTTTTACTTGAGCAAGCCACATATTTTGTTTATCTTGAATAGTTCAATGTGTTCTGATAATTGAGACATTGATATGCAGTTGTTGGAGTTGCACTGGTGCATGTTTACTTTATTTGGCATATTATTAGACTGGCTGAATAAAGGTCCATATAGAAGCCTGGAAGCTTAGAGACAAATATGTAGGTGGCACAGTAACATCAAGAACTGTTGAGTGGCAGTGCCGTGTTGAGTGACGTGCAGCAGCCCGAGTCTCAGGTGTTCTCAAAAATATTTACAGTGTAGTGAAAAATACATATGCTTTTGTTCCAGAATGTATGGCTAGAAATACAAATGTACTTTGCTAAGCGATAAGTTGACTTCCCTTCAAAGATTGAATGGTTTTATTAATTATTAATACATTCAAACTTGTAATATTTCCTTTAAAAATTACATGAACTTGTGTTGTAGCGTTGTAATCGCTATGAATTTTTTTTTTCTTTTTTTGTTAGTTTGTCAATTTTTTACAACGAGGTTAATGAGGGAATTGCAACAATGTACTGTGCGTTCATGTATATTAATTGTTTTTTTATCAGTAAACATTTTCTATGAATTTCTGAAGTAGATTTATTTCACCATGATTAGCACATGCAATGTGTCCTAAGACTGCGCTTAAAAAGCATGTGTTCACAAAATTCACGATATCTTTATGGCTCATATTGGCAGGTTGATTGAAGGTGGCTTGCCTTGTTCAGTGACCATGGCCGTGATGGATGAATTGAAACTGCAAAAACTGAACGGTATGAAAGGAACAGAAGATAACACTTGCTTGCAGGTTTAAGTGGCCTTAGCAATTGCTTTATGTCCACTGGTTGTTCTACTCATTGGTTGTTAACCACGACGTGCCACTTGTGCTCTCAGCCTTGGCAAGGACAGCATAGCTTTGCTGCATTGGTGGACAAAAGCAGCTGCTTGAAACAAAATTCAAGATGCCTTTTGTCAGTTATGCTGCTGTTGTGGTGGTATGAAAGTTTAATAGGCCATGGCTGAATGCTGTCTAATGACAGTGAAAGAGCATATTAAAAATAAATATTAATAATTAAGTATTGCTTCATTTTTGCAACATGCTTTTGTGAGCCCCGACTTGCTTGGAGGATGCATGGCGGAAAACCGAGAGGGTTCACTCCTATTAGAAGCATGTTTAGTGTCAAAAAGTGGACTGTTTGTAGCAGCAATCCAAATTCACTTTTATTAAGTCAGTTATTTTAATGTTTGCTTCCGGTATACTACATTTCTTTCTGTTTGTTTTTTCATGGTACCTTCAACTGTGTTTTGCACACTAGCCCAAAGGGAACTTTTACTGCAAGTATGTATGGTTGCGATACTAAGTAATGCAAGTCTTAGCACTGTGCTTCACTTGGTGTCAATTTCGCAGTGCTAGGAAGTGACATTTTCATTTTACAAGCGCTTTTTCCCTATGCATTGGATTTTGCACAATGTCGTGAAACTGTTTTCATGTCAGTAATAGATGAGGAACATGTATGGAATAAATCTATGCTATTTCAGCTGCAAACATTTCGGAAGTGTTGTGTGATGCCTTCTACAGCTGCTTCTACATGTTGCAGTCTTGTACTTTGAGACCCTGGTCTGTATACTTTGAATGCTGTAATTAACCTCCTATACAATAAAATGATTGATTGATTGATAAAAATGACATGAAATTTGTATTCATTCCTTACAAGAAGGGGAAGGTTGATATGTAAAACTATGTGCAAAATAGTTTGAATGCGCTGCCACTGCACACGCAGACTTGGCACGACAGCTACGTTCGCAGTCAAAAGCAAGCAAAATAGAATCACCCTAGCTGTGGTGATCGACGTGCACCGAATGAAACATCGATACACTTCTGATAACATCCAGCGCGCATATGATATAGTCTCTACCGGTGCTCGCATATAGTTGCCGCGTAGCTTCAACCTCAAATACGCCCGCATGCAGTCGAACTGAGAAGGCAACTTGGTCATATTGTCACGTAGTAGTGACGATGAAGCAAACAGTCGTAAAACTGTGAATGACGAAACCGATTCTTTATTGGGCGAACCTGTGCCCACAAAACCAAGTTACATTCCAAGCACAACGATAGCGGCGAACACAGTAGGCGATCGTCGAAAATGTGATCAGCGGCGAAACGCGTCGACTTTTATTCATGATCGAGTTATCAAAGGTTCCAGATTATTCCCTGGTGCCCGCGTGTCTTACAGAAAGTTCTAGAGAATTCACCTCGGTCATACAATCAGATTACGTGAGCGTCGGTGGCAACGCAGACAACGAATAGAAGCATCGATAACGTTCGAGAAACTTCCGATGCATGCAGGCGCTTCCTGGCTGGCGCCTAGCGATAACGTTTAATATTTGTTAGCCGGTGAAAAGCGGTCACCGGTCAAAGATAAACATGTACACGTGTCAATATGGGCATGCACGCGTAGACTCGCCCTTGCTTTCACGCAGCTGACGCGCGTGGACGACTGTTTTAAGCGTTTACAAACAATACCATGCAGAGCCATGCAGAAGAGATAGGGCTTCCTTGGCAACTCATCGCGACGTCTTTCCGTCTTCATTGATGACTGACCATACCAATCTACTTGCATCGATCTTTCATGAAGATACAATTTGTCGAATACCTGTTATTTGGTGTCGCCTTGTCCTTTCATAAATGCGTGCATTAGCTAACATGAATCGCCGCCGCGACGCATGTTGCAGTGCCCATCTAATCGCGGGCGCCATGATGGCGCTCTGTCATTAGTGAGCAAACAGCATTGCCGTCCCCCGCAGGGGCGTCTGCGTAAGCAAGCGTTTGGTGTGTTGCGACACCACGGACCCGAGCACATGAGGTTTGGACCCTCCCGCGTCGAACCGTGCGCGGCTTAGCCGTGTTCGGGGAAAAGGGGATCCTAGGGGTTGAGCAGATGCCGGGTGTTTGGACCTTTACGGCCCCTCGGCGGAGGCAACACACCTCTTTGGCCTCTGCTTCACGTAGACGGCACCCCCGGACTGACCCACCCGGGGGAAATCGGTGGTCGCCTTTTCCTGTCCCCCTCTCCAACCTTTTGCTTTCCTATCTCCTTTCTTTTGCTCTCCTATCATCTCTTCTCTTCCGTTACTTCCAAATTTTCACAGGCGGCTTGGGTTAACCTTGTCTATAATATATTAGGTTATAGTGGCAATGTACGGTTGGCGCCTGCAGCCTTACGCGTTAAGTGCTGCAGCGTCAACTAGTTGGGCTCCGTGGTGGGTGGCCGCCATTGCCGCCGAAATAAAACAAATCGTTATGGGAACACCAGATTTCCCCCGCATACTTGATCGTCATCCTATAAAGAGGGGACGCACCGATGAACTTTGCCTATCTTTCAACCGACCAAAAGATAACTATCCAAAATACCATGTTGTACACAGTGAGAACTCTCAAAAACCGGCCAGATCAATTTCACCATTCATTGTTGCGAAATCTTTAACCGAAGCTTTAGGGTCAGGTTACAAAGTGATCAAAATGGCTAGCGGAGACCTTCTTCTTGAGGTCCCTCAGAAACAGCAGTACGAGAAACTCAGCAACCTTGTGACGTTCGGCAACATACCAATTTCTGTATCACCACACCGATCAATGATTAGCTCACGCGGAGTCGTATCAGAAGCAGACCTCCTAAAATTATCAGAAGCAGAAATCCTGGAAGGGTGGAAAGATCAAAACGTCACCAATGTAAAACGTGTCATCATCAGACGGGACAACAAAGAAATCCCCACCAAACATCTTGTGCTAACATTTGGATCTAGCGTTCTGCCTGAAACAATCGAAACAGGATACATTAAGTTAACTGTCCGACCATATGTCCCTAACCCTAGACGGTGCTTTCAATGCCAAAGATTCGGCCATGGCTCGCAGAGCTGTCGTGGTGAAATAACTAGCGCAAGGTGTGGAGTCCAGGGCCACTCCTCTGACAATTGTAGTGGCACTCTCACTGTGTGAACTGCAGTGGTGACCACGCATCCTACTCACGTTCCTGCCCGATCTGGAAAAAAGAAAAGGACATAATCACCCTAAAAGTGAAAGAAAATATTTCTTTCAATGAAGCCCGTAAGAGGTGCTCACTTTTCCACAGCACACCTTACGCTGATGCAGCGCGTCGGGGGGCAGCGTCGCAGCGGCCACTGCCACCTGCCCAGCCCGCGCGCAGCGAGCTGTCGCTTGTGGCTCCTGCCCCTGGGGTGGAAGGATCTAAGCCTACTCCACCCAACCAGCAAACAGGCCCGGTTACTCTAGGGTTGCCGGTAGCACAAGAGCCCGCGGCGGCAGCCTGCGATATGAGTAGCGAACCCGCAGGACCACCAGCAGCTCCCACGGTGGGTGCAGTCAAGGCTGCCTCACCTTCTCCGGCCTCTGCTGGCGCTGGCAACAGCCGGCGCAGCTCAGGCCCAAAGGCAGCCCCATCGACTCCGGGCTGGTGGGCACAAAGGCCTCGTCCTTCGCGGCGAGACTTTCTCGCGAAATTTCTCGCTCGCAAGAGCGTGTCCAGCGCCTCATATGAGGCAATGGACACTACACCCATCCCGACGGCGCATCAAGCGCCTAAGGAGCGGCGAGGCTCCCTCGACCGCTTCAGAAAGGACAAATCCCGCGTTACAGGGCCTGGAAAAGGTTCTGTAATCTAAGGCAACACTTACTTTTTTGTACACACAGCACCAATTTTACTTTCAGTATGGATATACAAATCATACAGTGGAACGTCCGAGGCATTCTTAGGAACCTCGATGATGTGCAAGAACTTCTCCACGAACACAATCCAAAAGTGCTGTGTGTACAGGAAACTCACTTAAAATCGGAACATGCAAACTTTCTTCGACAGTATGTTACGTTTCGTAAAGACCGCGATGATGCTCTTCCATCTTCAGGCGGTGTTGCTATTATAATTCAGAAAAGCATAGCGTGTCAACGTTTACCGCTGCAAACGCCCCTCGAAGCAGTGGCAGTCGACTTGTTCTCCTAAACAAACTCGTCACCATTTGCTCGCTTTACATACCCCCAGATTACCACTTACACAAACATGAATTCCAGTCCCTAATAGACGAATTGCCAGAACCTTATCTTGTTCTTGGGGATCTCAATGCACACAGCGGTCTGTGGGGCGACTCTCGCATCGATGCTCGAGGCCGTCTAATTGAAGGCTTTCTTTTCTCATCCGGTGCATGTCTGCTAAACAAAAAAGAACCTACATATTATTGTCTTGCAAACAAAACTTTTTCTTCTATAGATCTCAGCATAGCTTCTCCATCCATATTACCCGAACTTGAATGGGAAGTTATAAAAAACCCTTACGGGAGCGACCATTTCCCAATACTGCTGAGAGCAACAAGACAATACGAATCTCCACCACGCGCCCCCCAGTGGAAGGTCGATGCACCGGACTGGAAGAAATTCCAAACACTTACCAGTACGCTCTCGTGGGCTGACATTTCATTGCTCGGAATTGACGGTGCCGTCGAATATCTTACTAATTTCATAATTGATGCAGCTCTTAAGTGTATTCCCCAAACAAGTGGACTTTCTAGCAAACGCCGTGTTCCGTGGTGGAATGAACAATGCCGGAACGCACGTAGGCAGCAGAACAAAGCATGGAGGCAGTTTCGCGATTCTCCTACTGCTGAAAACCTCGTCAATTTCAAGAAAATCAAATCCCAAGGTAGGAGAACGCGCAGACAAGCCAGGAGAGACAGCTGGCAAACATTCTTATCAAGCATAAATTCATACACGGATGAGGCCAAGGTTTGGAACAGGGTCAATAGAGTAAGAGGACGACAAACACATCGTCCTCCCCTGGTACATACGCAGGGAGATAGCCTGGAGGACCAAGCGAACCATTTGGGTGCACATTTTGAACATGTGTCCAGTTCATCACACTATTCTCCAGCATTCATAAAATACAAAGCAGCAATAGAAAAACAAAAACTAGACCGAAAGAGCGCTGGGAACGAGCCATATAACCTACCTTTCTCCCTAGCAGAGCTGCAAGCATCACTCACCTGTTGCAAACAATCTGCCCCAGGCTCCGACCGCATACTCTACGAAATGTTGAAAAACCTGTCCTCTGAAACAAAGAAAACCCTTCTCTGCCTGTACAACTCTATATGGACCTCGGGCGAGATCCCCTCTGCCTGGAAAGAGGCCATAGTAATCCCTATCCTGAAGCAGGGCAAGGATCCATCGTCCGTATCGAGTTATCGGCCCATAGCTCTAACAAGCTGCATCTGCAAAGTCTTTGAGAAGATGATAAACCGCCGTCTGATACATTTCCTAGAATCAAACAAGCTGCTTGACCCATACCAGTGTGGATTCCGCGACGGCCGATCCACCACTGACCATCTGATACGCCTAGAGGCTCAGATTCGTGAGGCTTTTGTCCACAAGCAATTCTTCCTGTCTGTTTTCCTTGATATGGAAAAAGCATACGACACCACGTGGCGTTTCGGAATACTAAGAGACCTCGCACACTTTGGAATACGTGGCATTATGCTGAATATCATTGAAAGTTATCTGTCCAACCGCAGATTCCGTGTTCGTGTGGGTAATGCCCTATCAAGACCATATGTGCAGGAAACTGGAGTACCACAGGGTGGTGTGCTTAGTTGCACCCTTTTATCATAAAAATGAACTCTCTGCGTCTGTACATCCCACGCAACATATTTTATTCAGTATATGTCGACGATGTACAGATAGGCTTCACGACATGTAACCTTGCAATCTGTGAGCGGCAGGTTCAGCTTGGACTGAACAAACTGTCTAAGTGGGCAGACGAGAATGGTTTTCGGCTTAACCCACAAAAGTCCACATGCGTCCTCTTCTCCAGGAAGAGAGGTCTGCACCCTGATCCCAACATCGAGATACAGGGTGAGGGTCTACCTGTAAAAACTGAACACAAATTCCTAGGCCTAATTCTGGACGCGAAGTTAACGTTTATCCCACATCTAAAGTATTTAAGAAACAAGTGCCTGAAGACAATGAGCATCTTGAAAGTGTTGTCTCGCACTACGTGGGGTAGTGACACAAGATGTCTATTGAATCTATATAAGAGCCTCATTCGATCACGTATAGACTACGGTTCCATCATATATCACTCTGCGACGCCGAGCGCCTTGAAGATGTTAGACCCTGTCCACCATCTGGGTATCCGCCTCTCTACGGGTGCGTTCAGAACAAGCCCCGTAGAAAGCCTTTATGCCGAATCAAATGAATGGTCGCTATATACATCTACAGAGAACTTACTTATCCTTTGTATATTTCCTAAAAGTGAACTCAAACAATACGCACCCTGCCTACACAAGTATAAATGATCTGTCCAGTGCCCAAACCTTTCTGAACCGCCCTTCCGTGAGAAAGCCCTACGCACTGCGAGTAAGAAGTCTTGCCGAAGAAATGGATGTGTCGCTCCATGAGCACGATGTCATGCCCCCTCCTGTAGAGCTGCCGCCATGGCAGTGGCAGCTGATTGACTGTGATCTGTCCTTCATTGAGGTCACAAAGCATGCGCCGGTCGCACATATCCGTATGCACTTCCTCGAATTGCAGCACAAATACTCTTGTCCGGAATATTTTACTGACGCTTCAAAGTCACACACTGGCGTGTCTTACGCGGCGGTCGGTCCATCCTTTTCGGCTGCCGGAGTTCTACACCCAAACACAACCATCTTTACAGCGGAGGCCTACGCCATCCTGGCGGCGGTTAAACACATCAAACGGTTAGACATACCCAAGGCAATCATCTTTACTGACTCTTTATCCGTGTTGAAATGTTTAAAAACTCTCAGTAGGCACAGAAACCCCGTCATTATAGCTCCTTATTCCATAATTTGCACCGCGTATACATCCAAGCAACAAATTGTGCTGTGCTGGGTGCCAGGGCACCGCGAGATCGAGGGGAATGAGTTGGCCGACAAGCTAGCCACATCTGCTCATACAGACGCTGCCACTTCACCCATAGCCGTTGCCTGTAATGGACCTAAAGCCCTTTATAAGAAAAAGGTCAGGACCTACTGGCAACGTCTGTGGGACCGAGAAACGAGCAACAAATTACACACTATAAAGCCTCAACTCGCTCATTGGCCACCAGAATCGAAGACACGCCGCACACAAGTTACACTTTGCAGACTCAGAATAGGACACACATACAGTACACACACATACTTATTGTCCGGTGGCCATCCGCCTGTCTGTGATGAATGTGGCGAGCCACTTAGTGTACTTCACGTCCTCCTGCAATGCCCTGAACTAGAGCCTCAGAGAAAAATACATTTTTCATTATCGTTACGGCAGAATCTACCATTGCATCCATGTATGTTTTTGGGCAATGAACCTCTTTTTAAATACCAATCCGTTATCGCGTTTTTGAAGGATATACCTAACTTTCGTGTTATATATCCAGGTGACTTGTAGCACGGTCTCTCTGGAGAGGCCGCTGCTGCGGTATTTTATTAAAGAAAGCACGTGCCTCCTGGTCTTTGTCTACAAAGGCTTCTGGTAGGCGTCGTGCTACTGTTATACTCTTAATACTCTAAGCACCATGACCATTTCTCATCCATTCACTACCCATAGATCATTCCACACGTCACTGCCATAATTCTATTCGATATATGTTTTACGCTTCTATACCGCGATTTGTTCTTAGGCCCCTTTACAGCCACATTGCATCCCGTCATCGGAACTCACTGATCATGGCAAACATACCATTCATTGTCTTGGCGCTCTTTGGCCACACTTGGCCCTTGCGCCACAAAACACCAAATATCATCATCATCATCATCATTTTTGCAACATGCTTTTGTGAGCCCCGACTTGCTTGAAGGATGCATGGCGGAAAACCGAGAGGGTTCACTCCTATTAGAAGCATGTTTAGTGTCAAAAAGTGGACTGTTTGTAGCAGCAATCCAAATTCACTTTTATTAAGTCAGTTATTTTAATGTTTGCTTCCGGTATACTACATTTCTTTCTGTTTGTTTTTTCATGGTACCTTCAACTGTGTTTTGCACACTAGCCCAAAGGGAACTTTTACTGCAAGTATGTATGGTTGCGATACTAAGTAATGCAAGTCTTAGCACTGTGCTTCACTTGGTGTCAATTTCGCAGTGCTAGGAAGTGACATTTTCATTTTACAAGTGCTTTTTCCCTATGCATTGGATTTTGCACAATGTCGTGAAACTGTTTTCATGTCAGTAATAGATGAGGAACATGTATGGAATAAATCTATGCTATTTCAGCTGCAAACATTTCGGAAGTGTTGTGTGATGCCTTCTACAGCTGCTTCTACATGTTGCAGTCTTGTACTTTGAGACCCTGGTCTGTATACTTTGAATGCTGTAATTAACCTCCTATACAATAAAATGATTGATTGATTGATAAAAATGACATGAAATTTGTATTCATTCCTTACAAGAAGGGGAAGGTTGATATGTAAAACTATGTGCAAAATAGTTTGAATGCGCTGCCACTGCACACGCAGACTTGGCACGACAGCTACGTTCGCAGTCAAAAGCAAGCAAAATAGAATCACCCTAGCTGTGGTGATCGACGTGCACCGAATGAAACATCGATACACTTCTGATAACATCCAGCGCGCATATGATATAGTCTCTACCGGTGCTCGCATATAGTTGCCGCGTAGCTTCAACCTCAAATACGCCCGCATGCAGTCGAACTGAGAAGGCAACTTGGTCATATTGTCACGTAGTAGTGACGATGAAGCAAACAGTCGTAAAACTGTGAATGACGAAACCGATTCTTTATTGGGCGAACCTGTGCCCACAAAACCAAGTTACATTCCAAGCACAACGATAGCGGCGAACACAGTAGGCGATCGTCGAAAATGTGATCAGCGGCGAAACGCGTCGACTTTTATTCATGATCGAGTTATCAAAGGTTCCAGATTATTCCCTGGTGCCCGCGTGTCTTACAGAAAGTTCTAGAGAATTCACCTCGGTCATACAATCAGATTACGTGAGCGTCGGTGGCAACGCAGACAACGAATAGAAGCATCGATAACGTTCGAGAAACTTCCGATGCATGCAGGCGCTTCCTGGCTGGCGCCTAGCGATAACGTTTAATATTTGTTAGCCGGTGAAAAGCGGTCACCGGTCAAAGATAAACATGTACACGTGTCAATATGGGCATGCACGCGTAGACTCGCCCTTGCTTTCACGCAGCTGACGCGCGTGGACGACTGTTTTAAGCGTTTACAAACAATACCATGCAGAGCCATGCAGAAGAGATAGGGCTTCCTTGGCAACTCATCGCGACGTCTTTCCGTCTTCATTGATGACTGACCATACCAATCTACTTGCATCGATCTTTCATGAAGATACAATTTGTCGAATACCTGTTATTTGGTGTCGCCTTGTCCTTTCATAAATGCGTGCATTAGCTAACATGAATCGCCGCCGCGACGCATGTTGCAGTGCCCATCTAATCGCGGGCGCCATGATGGCGCTCTGTCATTAGTGAGCAAACAGCATTGCCGTCCCCCGCAGGGGCGTCTGCGTAAGCAAGCGTTTGGTGTGTTGCGACACCACGGACCCGAGCACATGAGGTTTGGACCCTCCCGCGTCGAACCGTGCGCGGCTTAGCCGTGTTCGGGGAAAAGGGGATCCTAGGGGTTGAGCAGATGCCGGGTGTTTGGACCTTTACGGCCCCTCGGCGGAGGCAACACACCTCTTTGGCCTCTGCTTCACGTAGACGGCACCCCCGGACTGACCCACCCGGGGGAAATCGGTGGTCGCCTTTTCCTGTCCCCCTCTCCAACCTTTTGCTTTCCTATCTCCTTTCTTTTGCTCTCCTATCATCTCTTCTCTTCCGTTACTTCCAAATTTTCACAGGCGGCTTGGGTTAACCTTGTCTATAATATATTAGGTTATAGTGGCAATGTACGGTTGGCGCCTGCAGCCTTACGCGTTAAGTGCTGCAGCGTCAACTAGTTGGGCTCCGTGGTGGGTGGCCGCCATTGCCGCCGAAATAAAACAAATCGTTATGGGAACACCAGATTTCCCCCGCATACTTGATCGTCATCCTATAAAGAGGGGACGCACCGATGAACTTTGCCTATCTTTCAACCGACCAAAAGATAACTATCCAAAATACCATGTTGTACACAGTGAGAACTCTCAAAAACCGGCCAGATCAATTTCACCATTCATTGTTGCGAAATCTTTAACCGAAGCTTTAGGGTCAGGTTACAAAGTGATCAAAATGGCTAGCGGAGACCTTCTTCTTGAGGTCCCTCAGAAACAGCAGTACGAGAAACTCAGCAACCTTGTGACGTTCGGCAACATACCAATTTCTGTATCACCACACCGATCAATGATTAGCTCACGCGGAGTCGTATCAGAAGCAGACCTCCTAAAATTATCAGAAGCAGAAATCCTGGAAGGGTGGAAAGATCAAAACGTCACCAATGTAAAACGTGTCATCATCAGACGGGACAACAAAGAAATCCCCACCAAACATCTTGTGCTAACATTTGGATCTAGCGTTCTGCCTGAAACAATCGAAACAGGATACATTAAGTTAACTGTCCGACCATATGTCCCTAACCCTAGACGGTGCTTTCAATGCCAAAGATTCGGCCATGGCTCGCAGAGCTGTCGTGGTGAAATAACTAGCGCAAGGTGTGGAGTCCAGGGCCACTCCTCTGACAATTGTAGTGGCACTCTCACTGTGTGAACTGCAGTGGTGACCACGCATCCTACTCACGTTCCTGCCCGATCTGGAAAAAAGAAAAGGACATAATCACCCTAAAAGTGAAAGAAAATATTTCTTTCAATGAAGCCCGTAAGAGGTGCTCACTTTTCCACAGCACACCTTACGCTGATGCAGCGCGTCGGGGGGCAGCGTCGCAGCGGCCACTGCCACCTGCCCAGCCCGCGCGCAGCGAGCTGTCGCTTGTGGCTCCTGCCCCTGGGGTGGAAGGATCTAAGCCTACTCCACCCAACCAGCAAACAGGCCCGGTTACTCTAGGGTTGCCGGTAGCACAAGAGCCCGCGGCGGCAGCCTGCGATATGAGTAGCGAACCCGCAGGACCACCAGCAGCTCCCACGGTGGGTGCAGTCAAGGCTGCCTCACCTTCTCCGGCCTCTGCTGGCGCTGGCAACAGCCGGCGCAGCTCAGGCCCAAAGGCAGCCCCATCGACTCCGGGCTGGTGGGCACAAAGGCCTCGTCCTTCGCGGCGAGACTTTCTCGAGAAATTTCTCGCTCGCAAGAGCGTGTCCAGCGCCTCATATGAGGCAATGGACACTACACCCATCCCGACGGCGCATCAAGCGCCTGAGGAGCGGCGAGGCTCCCTCGACCGCTTCAGAAAGGACAAATCCCGCGTTACAGGGCCTGGAAAAGGTTCTGTAATCTAAGGCAACACTTACTTTTTTGTACACACAGCACCAATTTTACTTTCAGTATGGATATACAAATCATACAGTGGAACGTCCGAGGCATTCTTAGGAACCTCGATGATGTGCAAGAACTTCTCCACGAACACAATCCAAAAGTGCTGTGTGTACAGGAAACTCACTTAAAATCGGAACATGCAAACTTTCTTCGACAGTATGTTACGTTTCGTAAAGACCGCGATGATGCTCTTCCATCTTCAGGCGGTGTTGCTATTATAATTCAGAAAAGCATAGCGTGTCAACGTTTACCGCTGCAAACGCCCCTCGAAGCAGTGGCAGTCGACTTGTTCTCCTAAACAAACTCGTCACCATTTGCTCGCTTTACATACCCCCAGATTACCACTTACACAAACATGAATTCCAGTCCCTAATAGACGAATTGCCAGAACCTTATCTTGTTCTTGGGGATCTCAATGCACACAGCGGTCTGTGGGGCGACTCTCGCATCGATGCTCGAGGCCGTCTAATTGAAGGCTTTCTTTTCTCATCCGGTACATGTCTGCTAAACAAAAAAGAACCTACATATTATTGTCTTGCAAACAAAACTTTTTCTTCTATAGATCTCAGCATAGCTTCTCCATCCATATTACCCGAACTTGAATGGGAAGTTATAAAAAACCCTTACGGGAGCGACCATTTCCCAATACTGCTGAGAGCAACAAGACAACACGAATCTCCACCACATGCTCCCCGGTGGAAGGTCGATGCAGCGGACTGGGAGAAATACCAAACACTTACCAGTACTATCTCGTGGGCTGACATGTCTTCGCTCGAAATTGATGGTGCCGTCGAGTATTTTTCTAACTTGATAAGTGATGCAGCTTCTAAGCGTATCCCCCAAACAAGTGGACTTTCTAGCAAACGCCGTGTTCCATGGTGGAATGAACAATGCCGGAACGTGCGTAGGCAGCAGAACAAAGCATGGAGGCAGCTTCGCGATTCTCCTACTGCTGAAAACTTTTTCAATTTTAAGAAAATCAAGTCCCAAGGTAGGAGAACGCGCAGACAAGCCAGGAGAGACAGCTGGCAAACATTCTTATCAAGCATCAATTCATACACTGATGAGGCCAAGGTTTGCAACCGGGTCAATAGAGTAAGAGGACGACAAACACATCCACCTCCCCTGGTAGACACGCAGGGAGACAGCCTGGAGGACCAAGCGAACCATCTGGGTGCACATTTTGAACATGTGTCCAATTCATCGCACTATTCTACAGCATTTACAACATACAAAACAGCAATAGAAAAACAAAAACTAGACCGAAACAGCACCTGGAACGAGCCATACAACTTACCTTTCTCTCTAGCAGAACTGCATGCATCACTCGCCTGCTGCAACCAATCTGCCCCAGGCTCTGACCGCATACTATATGAAATGTTGAAGAACCTGCCCAACGAAACGAAGAAAACCCTTCTCTGTCTGTATAATTGTATATGGACCTCCGGCAAGATCCCCTCTGCCTGGAAAGAGGCCATAGTGATTCCTATCCTGAAGCAGGCCAAGGATCCATCGTCCGTATCGAGTTATCGGCCCATAGCCCTAACAAGCTGCATCTGCAAAGTCTTCGAGAAGATGATAAACCGCCGTCTGATACATTCCTAGAATCAAACAAGCTGCTTGACCCATACCAGTGTGGATTTCGCGACGGCCGATAAACCACTGATCATCTGATACGCCTAGAGGCTCAGATTCGTGAGACTTTTGTCCACAAGCAATTCTTCCTGTCCGTTTTCCTTGATATGGAAAAAGTATACGACACCACGTATCGCGACGACGCCTGCCCATCCTGTGGACAGACCTCCACTCTAGCACACATGCTCTGGGAGTGCGGGTCGAGATACCCCAAGTTCAGCAAGGATGAGTGGGACTCGCTTCTGCGTAGCCCCGCTCTAGACAAGCAAATCCTGGCTGTCCGGTGTGCCCGCGACCGGGCTGGTGGGCTAGACCTGCCGGTCCCGACGTGGGACTAGCCGGGTGCGCGACGAGTTCGCGTCCTCGCCGGACCTGTAATAAAAGTTATTTCACTCACTCACTCACCACGTGGCGATTCGGAATACTAAGAGACCTCGCACACTTTGGAATACGTGGCATTATGCTGAATATCATTGAAAGTTATCTGTCCAACCGCAGATTCCGTGTTCGTGTGGGTAGTGCCTTATCAAGACCATATGTGCAGGAAACTGGAGTACCACAGGGTGGTGTGCTTAGTTGCACCCTTTTTATCATAAAAATGAACTCTCTGCGTCTGTACATCCCACGCAACATATTTTATTCAGTATATGTCGACGATGTACAGATAGGCTTCACGACATGTAACCTTGCAATCTGTGAGCGGCAGGTTCAGCTTGGACTGAACAAACTGTCTAAGTGGGCAGACGAGAATGGTTTTCGGCTTAACCCACAAAAGTCCACATGCGTCCTCTTCTCCAGGAAGAGAGGTCTGCACCCTGATCCCAACATCGAGATACAGGGTGAGGGTCTACCTGTAAAAACTGAACACAAATTCCTAGGCCTAATTCTGGACGCGAAGTTAACGTTTATCCCACATCTAAAGTATTTAAGAAACAAGTGCCTGAAGACAATGAGCATCTTGAAAGTGTTGTCTCGCACTACGTGGGGTAGTGACACAAGATGTCTATTGAATCTATATAAGAGCCTCATTCGATCACGTATAGACTACGGTTCCATCATATATCACTCTGCGACGCCGAGCGCCTTGAAGATGTTAGACCCTGTCCACCATCTGGGTATCCGCCTCTCTACGGGTGCGTTCAGAACAAGCCCCGTAGAAAGCCTTTATGCCGAATCAAATGAATGGTCGCTATATACATCTACAGAGAACTTACTTATCCTTTGTATATTTCCTAAAAGTGAACTCAAACAATACGCACCCTGCCTACACAAGTATAAATGATCTGTCCAGTGCCCAAACCTTTCTGAACCGCCCTTCCGTGAGAAAGCCCTACGCACTGCGAGTAAGAAGTCTTGCCGAAGAAATGGATGTGTCGCTCCATGAGCACGATGTCATGCCCCCTCCTGTAGAGCTGCCGCCATGGCAGTGGCAGCTGATTGACTGTGATCTGTCCTTCATTGAGGTCACAAAGCATGCGCCGGTCGCACATATCCGTATGCACTTCCTCGAATTGCAGCACAAATACTCTTGTCCGGAATATTTTACTGACGCTTCAAAGTCACACACTGGCGTGTCTTACGCGGCGGTCGGTCCATCCTTTTCGGCTGCCGGAGTTCTACACCCAAACACAACCATCTTTACAGCGGAGGCCTACGCCATCCTGGCGGCGGTTAAACACATCAAACGGTTAGACATACCCAAGGCAATCATCTTTACTGACTCTTTATCCGTGTTGAAATGTTTAAAAACTCTCAGTAGGCACAGAAACCCCGTCATTATAGCTCCTTATTCCATAATTTGCACCGCGTATACATCCAAGCAACAAATTGTGCTGTGCTGGGTGCCAGGGCACCGCGAGATCGAGGGGAATGAGTTGGCCGACAAGCTAGCCACATCTGCTCATACAGACGCTGCCACTTCACCCATAGCCGTTGCTGTAATGGACCTAAAGCCCTTTATTAAGAAAAAGGTCAGGACCTACTGGCAACGTCTGTGGGACCGAGAAACGAGCAACAAATTACACACTATAAAGCCTCAACTCGCTCATTGGCCACCAGAATCGAAGACACGCCGCACACAAGTTACACTTTGCAGACTCAGAATAGGACACACATACAGTACACACACATACTTATTGTCCGGTGGCCATCCGCCTGTCTGTGATGAATGTGGCGAGCCACTTAGTGTACTTCACGTCCTCCTGCAATGCCCTGAACTAGAGCCTCAGAGAAAAATACATTTTTCATTATCGTTACGGCAGAATCTACCATTGCATCCATGTATGTTTTTGGGCAATGAACCTCTTTTTAAATACCAATCCGTTATCGCGTTTTTGAAGGATATACCTAACTTTCGTGTTATATATCCAGGTGACTTGTAGCACGGTCTCTCTGGAGAGGCCGCTGCTGCGGTATTTTATTAAAGAAAGCACGTGCCTCCTGGTCTTTGTCTACAAAGGCTTCTGGTAGGCGTCGTGCTACTGTTATACTCTTAATACTCTAAGCACCATGACCATTTCTCATCCATTCACTACCCATAGATCATTCCACACGTCACTGCCATAATTCTATTCGATATATGTTTTACGCTTCTATACCGCGATTTGTTCTTAGGCCCCTTTACAGCCACATTGCATCCCGTCATCGGAACTCACTGATCATGGCAAACATACCATTCATTGTCTTGGCGCTCTTTGGCCACACTTGGCCCTTGCGCCACAAAACACCAAATATCATCATCATCATCATCATTTTTGCAACATGCTTTTGTGAGCCCCGACTTGCTTGAAGGATGCATGGCGGAAAACCGAGAGGGTTCACTCCTATTAGAAGCATGTTTAGTGTCAAAAGTGGACTGTTTGTAGCAGCAATCCAAATTCACTTTTATTAAGTCAGTTATTTTAATGTTTGCTTCCGGTATACTACATTCTTTCTGTTTGTTTTTTCATGGTACCTTCAACTGTGTTTTGCACACTAGCCCAAAGGGAACTTTTACTGCAAGTATGTATGGTTGCGATACTAAGTAATGCAAGTCTTAGCACTGTGCTTCACTTGGTGTCAATTTCGCAGTGCTAGGAAGTGACATTTCATTTTACAAGTGCTTTTTCCCTATGCATTGGATTTTGCACAATGTCGTGAAACTGTTTTCATGTCAGTAATAGATGAGGAACATGTATGGAATAAATCTATGCTATTTCAGCTGCAAACATTTCGGAAGTGTTGTGTGATGCCTTCTACAGCTGCTTCTACATGTTGCAGTCTTGTACTTTGAGACCCTGGTCTGTATACTTTGAATGCTGTAATTAACCTCCTATACAATAAAATGATTGATTGATTGATAAAAATGACATGAAATTTGTATTCATTCCTTACAAGAAGGGGAAGGTTGATATGTAAAACTATGTGCAAAATAGTTTGAATGCGCTGCCACTGCACACGCAGACTTGGCACGACAGCTACGTTCGCAGTCAAAAGCAAGCAAAATAGAATCACCCTAGCTGTGGTGATCGACGTGCACCGAATGAAACATCGATACACTTCTGATAACATCCAGCGCGCATATGATATAGTCTCTACCGGTGCTCGCATATAGTTGCCGCGTAGCTTCAACCTCAAATACGCCCGCATGCAGTCGAACTGAGAAGGCAACTTGGTCATATTGTCACGTAGTAGTGACGATGAAGCAAACAGTCGTAAAACTGTGAATGACGAAACCGATTCTTTATTGGGCGAACCTGTGCCCACAAAACCAAGTTACATTCCAAGCACAACGATAGCGGCGAACACAGTAGGCGATCGTCGAAAATGTGATCAGCGGCGAAACGCGTCGACTTTTATTCATGATCGAGTTATCAAAGGTTCCAGATTATTCCCTGGTGCCCGCGTGTCTTACAGAAAGTTCTAGAGAATTCACCTCGGTCATACAATCAGATTACGTGAGCGTCGGTGGCAACGCAGACAACGAATAGAAGCATCGATAACGTTCGAGAAACTTCCGATGCATGCAGGCGCTTCCTGGCTGGCGCCTAGCGATAACGTTTAATATTTGTTAGCCGGTGAAAAGCGGTCACCGGTCAAAGATAAACATGTACACGTGTCAATATGGGCATGCACGCGTAGACTCGCCCTTGCTTTCACGCAGCTGACGCGCGTGGACGACTGTTTTAAGCGTTTACAAACAATACCATGCAGAGCCATGCAGAAGAGATAGGGCTTCCTTGGCAACTCATCGCGACGTCTTTCCGTCTTCATTGATGACTGACCATACCAATCTACTTGCATCGATCTTTCATGAAGATACAATTTGTCGAATACCTGTTATTTGGTGTCGCCTTGTCCTTTCATAAATGCGTGCATTAGCTAACATGAATCGCCGCCGCGACGCATGTTGCAGTGCCCATCTAATCGCGGGCGCCATGATGGCGCTCTGTCATTAGTGAGCAAACAGCATTGCCGTCCCCCGCAGGGGCGTCTGCGTAAGCAAGCGTTTGGTGTGTTGCGACACCACGGACCCGAGCACATGAGGTTTGGACCCTCCCGCGTCGAACCGTGCGCGGCTTAGCCGTGTTCGGGGAAAAGGGGATCCTAGGGGTTGAGCAGATGCCGGGTGTTTGGACCTTTACGGCCCCTCGGCGGAGGCAACACACCTCTTTGGCCTCTGCTTCACGTAGACGGCACCCCCGGACTGACCCACCCGGGGGAAATCGGTGGTCGCCTTTTCCTGTCCCCCTCTCCAACCTTTTGCTTTCCTATCTCCTTTCTTTTGCTCTCCTATCATCTCTTCTCTTCCGTTACTTCCAAATTTTCACAGGCGGCTTGGGTTAACCTTGTCTATAATATATTAGGTTATAGTGGCAATGTACGGTTGGCGCCTGCAGCCTTACGCGTTAAGTGCTGCAGCGTCAACTAGTTGGGCTCCGTGGTGGGTGGCCGCCATTGCCGCCGAAATAAAACAAATCGTTATGGGAACACCAGATTTCCCCCGCATACTTGATCGTCATCCTATAAAGAGGGGACGCACCGATGAACTTTGCCTATCTTTCAACCGACCAAAAGATAACTATCCAAAATACCATGTTGTACACAGTGAGAACTCTCAAAAACCGGCCAGATCAATTTCACCATTCATTGTTGCGAAATCTTTAACCGAAGCTTTAGGGTCAGGTTACAAAGTGATCAAAATGGCTAGCGGAGACCTTCTTCTTGAGGTCCCTCAGAAACAGCAGTACGAGAAACTCAGCAACCTTGTGACGTTCGGCAACATACCAATTTCTGTATCACCACACCGATCAATGATTAGCTCACGCGGAGTCGTATCAGAAGCAGACCTCCTAAAATTATCAGAAGCAGAAATCCTGGAAGGGTGGAAAGATCAAAACGTCACCAATGTAAAACGTGTCATCATCAGACGGGACAACAAAGAAATCCCCACCAAACATCTTGTGCTAACATTTGGATCTAGCGTTCTGCCTGAAACAATCGAAACAGGATACATTAAGTTAACTGTCCGACCATATGTCCCTAACCCTAGACGGTGCTTTCAATGCCAAAGATTCGGCCATGGCTCGCAGAGCTGTCGTGGTGAAATAACTAGCGCAAGGTGTGGAGTCCAGGGCCACTCCTCTGACAATTGTAGTGGCACTCTCACTGTGTGAACTGCAGTGGTGACCACGCATCCTACTCACGTTCCTGCCCGATCTGGAAAAAAGAAAAGGACATAATCACCCTAAAAGTGAAAGAAAATATTTCTTTCAATGAAGCCCGTAAGAGGTGCTCACTTTTCCACAGCACACCTTACGCTGATGCAGCGCGTCGGGGGGCAGCGTCGCAGCGGCCACTGCCACCTGCCCAGCCCGCGCGCAGCGAGCTGTCGCTTGTGGCTCCTGCCCCTGGGGTGGAAGGATCTAAGCCTACTCCACCCAACCAGCAAACAGGCCCGGTTACTCTAGGGTTGCCGGTAGCACAAGAGCCCGCGGCGGCAGCCTGCGATATGAGTAGCGAACCCGCAGGACCACCAGCAGCTCCCACGGTGGGTGCAGTCAAGGCTGCCTCACCTTCTCCGGCCTCTGCTGGCGCTGGCAACAGCCGGCGCAGCTCAGGCCCAAAGGCAGCCCCATCGACTCCGGGCTGGTGGGCACAAAGGCCTCGTCCTTCGCGGCGAGACTTTCTCGAGAAATTTCTCGCTCGCAAGAGCGTGTCCAGCGCCTCATATGAGGCAATGGACACTACACCCATCCCGACGGCGCATCAAGCGCCTGAGGAGCGGCGAGGCTCCCTCGACCGCTTCAGAAAGGACAAATCCCGCGTTACAGGGCCTGGAAAAGGTTCTGTAATCTAAGGCAACACTTACTTTTTTGTACACACAGCACCAATTTTACTTTCAGTATGGATATACAAATCATACAGTGGAACGTCCGAGGCATTCTTAGGAACCTCGATGATGTGCAAGAACTTCTCCACGAACACAATCCAAAAGTGCTGTGTGTACAGGAAACTCACTTAAAATCGGAACATGCAAACTTTCTTCGACAGTATGTTACGTTTCGTAAAGACCGCGATGATGCTCTTCCATCTTCAGGCGGTGTTGCTATTATAATTCAGAAAAGCATAGCGTGTCAACGTTTACCGCTGCAAACGCCCCTCGAAGCAGTGGCAGTCGACTTGTTCTCCTAAACAAACTCGTCACCATTTGCTCGCTTTACATACCCCCAGATTACCACTTACACAAACATGAATTCCAGTCCCTAATAGACGAATTGCCAGAACCTTATCTTGTTCTTGGGGATCTCAATGCACACAGCGGTCTGTGGGGCGACTCTCGCATCGATGCTCGAGGCCGTCTAATTGAAGGCTTTCTTTTCTCATCCGGTACATGTCTGCTAAACAAAAAAGAACCTACATATTATTGTCTTGCAAACAAAACTTTTTCTTCTATAGATCTCAGCATAGCTTCTCCATCCATATTACCCGAACTTGAATGGGAAGTTATAAAAAACCCTTACGGGAGCGACCATTTCCCAATACTGCTGAGAGCAACAAGACAACACGAATCTCCACCACATGCTCCCCGGTGGAAGGTCGATGCAGCGGACTGGGAGAAATACCAAACACTTACCAGTACTATCTCGTGGGCTGACATGTCTTCGCTCGAAATTGATGGTGCCGTCGAGTATTTTTCTAACTTGATAAGTGATGCAGCTTCTAAGCGTATCCCCCAAACAAGTGGACTTTCTAGCAAACGCCGTGTTCCATGGTGGAATGAACAATGCCGGAACGTGCGTAGGCAGCAGAACAAAGCATGGAGGCAGCTTCGCGATTCTCCTACTGCTGAAAACTTTTTCAATTTTAAGAAAATCAAGTCCCAAGGTAGGAGAACGCGCAGACAAGCCAGGAGAGACAGCTGGCAAACATTCTTATCAAGCATCAATTCATACACTGATGAGGCCAAGGTTTGCAACCGGGTCAATAGAGTAAGAGGATGACAAACACATCCACCTCCCCTGGTAGACACGCAGGGAGACAGCCTGGAGGACCAAGCGAACCATCTGGGTGCACATTTTGAACATGTGTCCAATTCATCGCACTATTCTACAGCATTTACAACATACAAAACAGCAATAGAAAAACAAAAACTAGACCGAAACAGCACCTGGAACGAGCCATACAACTTACCTTTCTCTCTAGCAGAACTGCATGCATCACTCGCCTGCTGCAACCAATCTGCCCCAGGCTCTGACCGCATACTATATGAAATGTTGAAGAACCTGCCCAACGAAACGAAGAAAACCCTTCTCTGTCTGTATAATTGTATATGGACCTCCGGCAAGATCCCCTCTGCCTGGAAAGAGGCCATAGTGATTCCTATCCTGAAGCAGGCCAAGGATCCATCGTCCGTATCGAGTTATCGGCCCATAGCCCTAACAAGCTGCATCTGCAAAGTCTTCGAGAAGATGATAAACCGCCGTCTGATACATTCCTAGAATCAACAAGCTGCTTGACCCATACCAGTGTGGATTTCGCGACGGCCGATAAACCACTGATCATCTGATACGCCTAGAGGCTCAGATTCGTGAGACTTTTGTCCACAAGCAATTCTTCCTGTCCGTTTTCCTTGATATGGAAAAAGTATACGACACCACGTATCGCGACGACGCCTGCCCATCCTGTGGACAGACCTCCACTCTAGCACACATGCTCTGGGAGTGCGGGTCGAGATACCCCAAGTTCAGCAAGGATGAGTGGGACTCGCTTCTGCGTAGCCCCGCTCTAGACAAGCAAATCCTGGCTGTCCGGTGTGCCCGCGACCGGGCTGGTGGGCTAGACCTGCCGGTCCCGACGTGGGACTAGCCGGGTGCGCGACGAGTTCGCGTCTTCGCCGGACCTGTAATAAAAGTTATTTCACTCACTCACTCACCACGTGGCGATTCGGAATACTAAGAGACCTCGCACACTTTGGAATACGTGGCATTATGCTGAATATCATTGAAAGTTATCTGTCCAACCGCAGATTCCGTGTTCGTGTGGGTAGTGCCTTATCAAGACCATATGTGCAGGAAACTGGAGTACCACAGGGTGGTGTGCTTAGTTGCACCCTTTTTATCATAAAAATGAACTCTCTGCGTCTGTACATCCCACGCAACATATTTTATTCAGTATATGTCGACGATGTACAGATAGGCTTCACGACATGTAACCTTGCAATCTGTGAGCGGCAGGTTCAGCTTGGACTGAACAAACTGTCTAAGTGGGCAGACGAGAATGGTTTTCGGCTTAACCCACAAAAGTCCACATGCGTCCTCTTCTCCAGGAAGAGAGGTCTGCACCCTGATCCCAACATCGAGATACAGGGTGAGGGTCTACCTGTAAAAACTGAACACAAATTCCTAGGCCTAATTCTGGACGCGAAGTTAACGTTTATCCCACATCTAAAGTATTTAAGAAACAAGTGCCTGAAGACAATGAGCATCTTGAAAGTGTTGTCTCGCACTACGTGGGGTAGTGACACAAGATGTCTATTGAATCTTTATAAGAGCCTCATTCGATCACGTATAGACTATGGTTCCATTATATATCACTCCGCGACGCCGAGCGCCTACAGAGCGCCTACAGCTGCCACCATGGCAGTGGCAGCTGATTCAGTGTGATCTGTCCTTCATTGAGGTTACAAAGCATGCGCCGGTCCTAGATATCCGTATGCATTTCCTCGAATTGCAGCACAAATACTCTTGCCCGGAATATTTTACTGACGCTTCAAAGTCACACGCTGGCGTGTCTTACGCGGCGGTCGGTCCATCCTTTTCGGCTGCCGGAGTTCTACACCCAAACACAACCATCTTTACAGCGGAGGCCTACGCCATCCTGGCGGCGGTTAAACACATCAAACGGTTAGACATACCCAAGGCAATCATCTTTACTGACTCTTTATCCGTGTTGAAATGTTTAAAAACTCTCAGTAGGCACAGAAACCCCGTCATTATAGCTCCTTATTCCATAATTTGCACCGCGTATACATCCAAGCAACAAATTGTGCTGTGCTGGGTGCCAGGGCACCGCGAGATCGAGGGGAATGAGTTGGCCGACAAGCTAGCCACATCTGCTCATACAGACGCTGCCACTTCACCCATAGCCGTTGCTGTAATGGACCTAAAGCCCTTTATTAAGAAAAAGGTCAGGACCTACTGGCAACGTCTGTGGGACAGAGAAACGGGCAACAAATTACACACTATCAAGCCTCATCTCGCTCATTGGCCACCAGAATCGAAGACACGCCGCACACATGTTACACTTTGCAGATTCAGGATAGGACACACATATAGTACACATGCTTACTTATTGTCCGGTGGCGCGATCCGCCTGTCTGTGATGAATGTGGCGAGCCACTCAGTGTACTTCATGTCCTCTTACAGTGCCCTGAACTGGAGCCTCAGAGGAAAAAACATTTTCCATTACCATCACGGCAATATCTCCCATTACATCCTTCTAT
The DNA here is from genome assembly GCF_013339745.2 of Dermacentor silvarum. Taxonomy (NCBI): domain Eukaryota; kingdom Metazoa; phylum Arthropoda; class Arachnida; order Ixodida; family Ixodidae; genus Dermacentor; species Dermacentor silvarum. The sequence goes on from NC_051157.2 coordinate 191,693,308, forward strand.
GTTTTTGGGCAATGGACCTCTTTTTAAATATGAATCACTTCTCGCGTTTTTAAAAGACATACATAATTTCCGTGTTATCTATCCAGGTGACGTGTAGCACGGCCTCTCTGTAGAGGCCACTGCTGCGGTATTTTATTAAAGAAAGCACGTGCCTCGTGGTCTTTGTTCACAAAGGCCTTCGGTAGGCGTTGTGCTGCTTTTATATCCTTAATTTTAGCACCATGACCACTTCTCATACATTCACGACCCACAGATCACTCCATACGTCACTGGCATAATTCTATTCGATGTATGTTTTACGCTCATATACAGCGATTTGTTCTTAGGCCCCTTTACAGCCACATAGCATCCTATCATCGAAACTCACTGATCATGGCAAACATACCATTCATTGTCTTGGCGCTCTTTGGCCACATTTGGCACTTGTGCCAAAAAACACCAAATATCATCATCATCAGCATTGCCGTCGGCGTTGTCTGCAAGCAGGCATGCTGTCGTTGTAAACAGCACCACTGTCGGTGTCGGAAGGCAGCAAACAGGCTAGCTGTCGTTGCAAACAGCATTGCTGTCGGTGTAGGAAGGCAGCACACAGGCATGCTGTCATTGCAAACAGCACTGCTGTCGGTGTCGGAAGGCAGCAAACAGGCTTGCTGTCGTTGCAAACAGCATTGCTGTCGGTGTAGGAAGGCAGCAAACAGGCATGGTGTCGTTGCAAACAGCATTGCTGTCGGTGTCGGAAGGCAGCAAACAGGAATGCTGTCGTTGCAAACAAGAATCTTGTCGTTGCCGACAAGAATGCTGTCGTTCCGACAAGAACGCTTTGATGGATTTTTTGACTGGGATGCATTTAAAGAGAAATAGAGATTACAGCGGCAGGTCCAAAATAGAAAGTTATGACAACTGGAAATGGGACGCACACAGAGTATTTTCCTTTCTGAAATATACGTCAACATGCAAGACTATACACCGCATCCAAAGAGAAATAAAGATAGATGCGGCTAAAGTTTGCTTATGTGATCGTATGACATAAGCCAATAGTATTTTCTCTGAAAAATCGCACTCGGCAAGGTCTCATGGACCTTAATATTAACTTTAGACGCTTCAGTGAAGAAAGAAAACTAAGCTCCGAGCTCTGTGTGCTAAAACAAACTAGCAAACATAATAAAAAAAAGCCCAGGTATAGTGTCCAGAAGGCGAAATTATACATTTTATTAATAAAAAGCCTTTGTCGCCTTCGCGTAAACAAAATGCTTCACCTTTAAGCAGCGCAGAAAACAACTATACAAGGTAAAAAAGACAGTACAGTGGTAAAATATATGTTGTGATGAAGAAGACGTGCAATATGTTCTGCAGATGATGCACACCACCAGCAGTAGCAGCATCGTGATCGCTCCGCAAAAGACGACGCCGAAGTTACCGCTAAGAGCGCTGCCCGACGTAACTGTTTTTTAGGAGGGTTAGCTTAGCCAAACAATCTTTATAAATTATTTTAATGCTTTCTCACTTTCTTGGTCTTCTCGCTTAGATAAAAGTAGGTAAAGAAATTTTTTTTTTCTTTTCCACATCTACGCCTTGTTAGTACGAGATGATGGTTGGTACTAGGGGGAACCCACGCGTGCGTTGTTCTGAGTGCGAGCGTTCCTACGCGCTGGAAGAAACGCGTTTAAATCAGCACGCGAAGCGAATGGTGCAGATTTTATCTGTAGGATGTGTGTGCTAGGGTCGCGGCTAGACCGCCTAGAGCAAGACAAGGATAAGTTAGCTAAGCGGGTTGGAAAGCTAGAAAAGGAACTTCAAATCGAGCAGAAGCAGAGGAAGGAGGCAGAAGAAAAGCTAGCTAACGCAGAAATCCAGCTGAGCGCCACCATTCTGCAAAGCACTGATGAACGCATCGAGGCGAGCACCGCGAACGGAGCAGGCTCCGATGCGAGTGCAGAGACAGCCGAACCCGCCACGCCGGTAAGCAGTGGCGCAAACGTCAGTGATAGTCACGAAGGGGATACCACTGACGCGCCGGGGAAGAAAACAAAGCCAAGGGCAAGGATAAGAAAGGAGGGGAGGGCATTGTGACTTCGGGGGCAGCTTTCGGCGATGAGGGGAAAGGAAAGCGTCGAGTTGTCTTTGTTGGGGATTCCAACATGCGTAAAGTAGAACCGGCGATAGCAGAGAGGGTAGGGGCAGACGAACGAGTCCAGGTTAGCGCGCTTCCGGGAAAGCCGATTAGAGAGGTGATCGCGAAGGCCAAGGAACGCATGTGGGACACAATGGAGGAGAGACACCTAGTGGTGATAATGGGCGGAGTGATTGACGTACTGAACGGACGAGGAGCAGGAATCACAAAGCAAATAGCCAAAGGGGTCACCGACCTGCGGAATGTTTCAAAAGAAGTACAAATCGCGGTGTGCACGGTGCCAGAGGTTGAAAGGCAGGGTTATAAAATTGAAAGGGCAGTTCTTGCAGTAAACAGGGAAATTTGGACTCTAGCTAAAGCAATGAATTTTACGGTCATTGACATCAACCGTGAAGTGCACCGAGCAGGCCGCGAAGGCGCTTTTGTGCGTGACGGGATACATTTTAGTGAAAGTGTAGCAACACCGGTCGGAAATCGATTCGCGGCACGAGCTGTAGCTTTTTTAGGCGGGCCCCAGGCAATCAGGAAGCAGGATTAAGTATTGAACATAGCGAAACACCAGTAAAGGGCAGAATTAGGCGACCAGGAGTCAGGAAAAGACGCAGAAAGGATAAGAGTAGAGAAGTAAAATTTGCTACATTAACATGCAGGGTGGTCGTAAGCAGGAAAAATGGCTGGAAATTCAAACGCAACTGAATGATGAAGCGATTAGTGTGTACGCCTTGACCGAAACGCATCTACGAGATTTGGAGCAGCCGCCTGTTATTGACAACTTTGTATGGGAAGGGTGCAACAGAATGACCGGGTCAAGGAAGGCGGAGGCGTAGGCGTACTAATTAGGCGAGGGTCTGAAGTGGCGAAGAGTAAACGAGACATGTAAAGAGCATTTATGGATTAGTGGTACATGGCAAGGTAAAAAGACGTGGCTGGGAGTAGCTTACCTGTGGACAGGTAGTGATAGCAGGGAAAAAAATAAGGAATTGGTCGATTGCATTAGAAGCGATATTAATGAGTTCAGTAACTCGGGCCAGGTGATATTAGTGGGAGATATGAACGCGCACATGGACGATTTAGACGGATATACTGATTACAACGGCTCTCTAGTGCTGGATTTGTGTGATGACAGAACCTTATAGTAGTTAACAGGGAGAATAAGTGTCATGGACAGGTAACGTGGCAATGCGGAAACAGGCAGTCATGTATCGACTACGCCTTAGTCTCAGAAATGGTCTACGAACAACTGGACCAAATGATAATAGACGAAAATGGAAAAAATAGCCTGGGAAGCGATCATAGACGTTAGCATTAAAGTTTGGGAGAGATACCAGCGCAGAACATGAACCAATAGCCTCAGAGTTTTTAAAATGAATGACGAGCAAATAACAGAGATCGCAAACAACATAGAGAAGAAAATTGAGGCTTTTCCTACAGCAGTCTGGGAATATAAGGAACTGGTGGAGGTTATGCAGCATGAAATAAGGCGGACACGGCAATACAATTGTTGGATTGGAAAGAGGAAACCACGTAAGTGGTGGAACAAGGAATTAAACAAGCTATAGAAGAGCGTAAAGAGGCATCTAGGGTTCATCGAGAAGCCAAAAAGTTGGGATTACAAGAAGAAGAGGTGCTCCTTAGATGGAATACGTACCGAGAAAAGAAAAGGGTTGCGAGTGAGCTCGTGCAAGAGAAAATTAAATGCGCAAGTGAACGTTGGGTGCATAACATTCACAAAAGAGACAAAGGCGCCCCAAAAAGATTCTGGAACCATATAAAAGCACTCGGAGCTCCAACTAGAAACTCGCAAACGGCTATAAGGGATGAAGACGGTAACATCTATGAAGGCGATGATGCGCTGCGGTACATCACAGACGTTATCAGGCATAACTTCGGTACGAGAAAAAGCGTAGTTCAGACAACAGATCCAGCAACAACAGAGAGGCCTGAGAGATCAAAATTCAGCATAGAAAGCTTTTATTGGAAAAGGCAGCAGAAAATGTCCCTAACAACACGGCAGCAGGACCCGATGAAATCCCAATACAGCTAATCAAAAACCTCGGTCCAAAAAGCAAGGCACTGCTGACTAATGCCATAGAGCAAGTGATTAGAACAAAGAATATTCCCGCTGGATGGCGTGAAAGCAAGATGAATCTTATCTACAAAGGCAAAGGAGATAAGGATAAGACGAGCTCGTACAGGCCAGTTACAGTAACGTCGGTGATATATAGAATGGCAATGCAAGCCATAAAATTAGAACTGTCGAAGTGGGTGGAAGAAAACGGTGTATTGGGGGAACTACAGAATGGGTTCAGGCCAGGCAGACGCTTAGAAGACAATATGTTTGTACTAACTCAGTGCATAGAGATTTCAGTGGCTCAGAAAAGACCTTTATGGATAGCATTTCTAGATATTAAAGGAGCTTATGACAACGTAGACAGGGAATTGTTGTGGGATATTCTTCAATACGAAGGCATAGATGACGATTTCGTGGAGCTGCTGAGGGAGATATATCGAGACAACCAAGTACAAGTGGCATGGGAAGGCCGAAAAGGAAATGAAATGGTGGGAATTCACCAAGGATTGAAGCAAGGATGCCCTCTGTCACCATTGTTGTTCACGCTTTACGTCAAGGGCATAGAAAGACGACTGGAAAACAGCGAATTAGGTTTTGATTTATCCTACATGCGTAATGGACAAATGGTGCAACAGAAGATCCCTGGACTGATGTACGCAGACGACATTGTGCTACTAGCGGACAATAAAAAAGATTTACAGATACTTGCGAATATCTGTGGGAACGCAGCGACAAATCTAGGCCTTAAGTTTAGCACAGAGAAATCAGGGATTATGATCTTTAATGAACACACGAGTAACTTCGTGGTGTCAATTCAACAGCAAGTAATACCCATAGTGAAGCAATATAAGTACCTCGGCGTACACATAAACGAAGGAAAGAATTACTCAAGCAACCACCAAGATAATCTGAAAATAAGGGGAAGCGGAATGCAGCATTAATGAAACACAGAGCACTGTGGGGCCACAATAAGTATGAGGTGGTGCGTGGAATCTGGAAAGGAGTAATGGTGCCAGCGCTAACATTCGCAAATGCCATTATATGCTTAAAATCGGATATATTGGCGGGTTTGGAAGTTAACCAAAGATCAGTAGGCCGGTTGGCTTTGGGAGCACACGGTAATACGACAAATGAGGCAGTGCATGGAGACATGGGTTGGGCCTCTTTTGAAGTCAGAGAAGCACAAAGCAAAATTAGTTTTGAAGAAAGGCTCAGGAACATGGATGAAAATAAATGGGCGGCTAAAGTGCACAAGTATCTCTACATGAAAAGCGTGGACACAGAATGGAGGAAGAGGTCAAGGAAGTTGGCAACCAAGTACAGGATAATCGAAACTGTAAATAGACAACCAGGGGTCATCAGAAAGAAAGTGAGAGAAATAGAGACCGTGAATTGGATGCAAAGAATGGAAACGAAAAGGACAATGGAGATTTACAAGAATGAGAAGAAAGAAATTAGAAGGGAAAATCTGTACGATAACACAAAGGGCAGTGCCTTGCTATTTGAGGCTCGAGCCGGTTGCCTAAGGACGAAAACATATCGGAACAAATATTCGGAATTAGATGAGACATGTGTATGCTGCAGTAAAGATCCAGAGACCACTCAGCACATCCTAATGGAATGCGACGGGATCCACCCAGCGAGAACCGTAGGTAACGTGCAACTCCAGAAGCGCTTGGGTTTAAAGTGGAAGGAAACATAAACAGATCAGCCGTAGAGATCAGCAAGAGACGATTAGAGTACTGGTGGAAAAAAAGTAGGGAAAAGATGGATGCGACCTGATCTCTTAAAATCATAGGCAGCGGTACAAGGTAAATTTTTGAAAAAGAAAAATAATGATAGGTATACAAAAATGCAAGATAAAGAACATGTATAGTATACCTGATTAAATCAAGCAGGCTAGGTGACTATTTGTCGCCGCCCCGTTTCAAAGGGGATGCCAATAGATCATCATCATCATCATCATCGTTTAGCCGCCCGTTCTGTGCCAGTCTACCCGAAGGACCTACATCTACGCCTGCATCAATAAACCTCATTTCAATTGGTGGAAGGTGCTGGGTACGACCTGCCAAGCTTCCATCCTGGAACTCCGCACCCGTACGCTTCGTCCCGCTATGCCCGAAGACGCAACCACGCCCCCACCGTCTACGGCCCTGCCATCCACGGCCCCGCCGTCCACGGCCCCTCCGTTCACGGCCCCTCCGTTCACGGCCCCTCCGCCCGTCATCTGCTCCGGGGTGCCTTACCTGAGGGATCCGGTGGTCTTCAGCGGCACCGACGACAGTGATGTGGAGGACTGGCTATCGACTTATGATAGGGTAAGCGTCCCCCAACCGATGGATGACACCGCTAAACTGAACAATGTCATCTTCTATCTTTCAAATGTGGCTCATCTGTGGTTTAAAACCACGAGAAGATTTTACCACCTGGTCTGCATTCAAGGCCGCCCTCATAGATGTGTTCGGACGCCCCGCCGTGCGCCAGTTACGCGCTGAACAGCGTTTGCGCCAGCGCGCCCAGCAGCCGGGCGAGTCGTTCACAAGCTACATTGAGGACGTTCTTGACCTCTCGAAGCGCGTCAATGCCTCGATGCCCGAGTCTGACAGAATCAAGCACATCTTGAAAGGCATTGACGATGACGTCTTTCAGATCCTTCTTGCAAAAAACCCGACCAGCGTAGCGGAACTCATCAAACTGTGTCAGAGCTACGATGAACTCCGGAAACAGCGGGCCTTGACTCGTCGCCTAGTTACTAACGACGACAGCCTCGCAGGCCTGGCCGTCCACTCGGACCAGTCAACACTGCTGCCACAGCTCCAGGCGTTCATACGCGAGGAAGTTGCTCGGCAGCTCTCACTGGTGCAGTTTGCTCAGCAACAGCCCCGTCCTGCTCCTTACCTGTCACCCGCTATTCGGCAGGCGATCGAAGCAGAAATTGCCGACGCTGTGCCAGTGTCCCCTCAGTCACATCCGGTAGCTGCTCCTCTCACGTACGCCGACGTCGTCGCACGGCCTCGAACGCACCCTGCTTTCACACCGCGTCCACCACTGCACGCGCCGACCCCACCCCGCGCCCCTGGCGCTGGCCCCATGACCACAAACCCTTGGCGTACTCCTGACGACAAACCAATTTGCTTTGCCTGTGGCCGCCCCGGACATATCGCTCGCTACTGTCGCCGCCGCATGCCGTTGGCCGTCTCATATGGCTATGAACCAACGACTCGCTATGCCGACCAGCCACCGCTCCGCTACACTCCAGGATCACCTCCAGAGCTCCTGATCGTCAAGCGTCCTTCGGCCGACGATCTCCATCACCACGTCGGCGCTCTCTCTCCCCAATGCGTCGTCGTCCCATGCCTTCAGAAGAGGAAAACTAAACGCCGCAGTTCATGAGGCAAGAACTGCGTCGCCGTCACAACGTCCAAGTCCTCACAATTCTCCGTCGAATGTACTTGCTGTTTCTGTTGAGGGAGTGTCAACTCTTGCCCTTGTGGACACTGGTGCCGCCGTTTCTGTAATAAATAAAAAACTCTGTCGCTCCATCCGGAAAGTTACGACGCCAGTTGCGGGTGTAGCCCTCCGTACCGCAACAGCGCAGCATGTTCAGCCGTTAGCAGCTTGTACGGCCCGAGTTGTAATTGAGGACATGATGTACATTATTGAGTTCATTGTGCTGCCATCCTGCTCTCATGACGTCATTCTTGGATGGGATTTTCTCTCGCGGCACAAAGCCATCATCGACTGCGAGCGGGCTGAAGTCGAACTTTCTCCTTTGTGCGACCTCCATTCCGTCGATTCTCCCGAACATCCCCCTAAATTAGTCGTCGCTGAGGAGACCGACATTCCTCCGCACGCCGCTGTTGTGTTACCTGTGTCTTGTGGAAGCCTCTCTGACGCCACTGTCTTGTTCGCCCCTTCTGAGACCTTCATCGCAAAAAATACTGTACTGCTTCCCTTCGCGACCCTCGATTTTTCGGCTGGTTTCAGCCATATTTTCGTATGCAACCTTTTGTCCGCTCCGCTCACATTGCTCCGTGGCCAGTGTCTCGGCCATGTCCAAGCCATTCAGTCCCTGTACATCGTCGACGTGCCCGATGCTACTTCTCGCGACGACCTTACTGACATCTGCACTCTTTCTGCTTCCGACAAGTCCTGCACCGACATCTTTAGGCCCATCCATCGCTGACGGCCTTACACCAGAGCAGCGTTCGGAGCTTCTCGCCGTCCTGTACCATTTTCGTTCTTCCTTTCGACGCTATTCAGCCTTCCCTTGGACGCACGTCCACTGTCACGCACCACATCGACACGGGCTCCCATTCACCACTGCGGCACGCCCATACCGTGTGTCTCCTACGGAGCGCCGTGTCATTAGTGAGCATGTCGACGACATGCTTCGCCGCAACATCGTTCAGCCCTCTCACAGTCCGTGGGCCTCGCCGGTAGTTCTCGTTAAGAAGAAGGACGACTCTGTCCGCTTCTGTGTTGACTTTCGCCGCCTAAATAAGATAACCCGCAAGGACGTGTACCCTCTACCGAGAATAGATGATGCCCTTGACTGTTTACAAGGGTCTGAATTCTTCTCCTCACTCGACTTGCGCTCAGGGTATTGGCAGGTTCCCATGGACGCGGCTGACAAGCCCAAAACTGCATTTGTTACCCCTGATGGACTTTATGAGTTCAACGTGATGCCCTTCGGCCTCTGTAATGCCCCCGCAACGTTCGAGCGAATGATGGACACTGTTTTGCGTGGATTGAAATGGCAAACGTGTCTGTGTTACCTCGACGATATTGTCGTCTCGCTCCGGATTTTACGACACATCTTCACCGCCTCAAGTGCGTTCTGACGTGTCTTACCAACGCTGGGCTCCAACTTAATCTCAAAAAATGCCACTTTGCCGCTCGAAAGCTAACCATTCTTGGCCACGTCGTGTCTAAGCACGGCGTCCAACCTGATCCCGCGAAATTGCGTGCCGTTACTGACTTTCCTAGGCCGACAAATCTCAAAGAACTTCGCAGTTTCGTCGGCTTATGTTCATACTTTCGACGTTTCATTCGCAACTTCGCGTCCATAATACGCCCTCTGACACAGCTTCTGGGTAGCTCCGGCGACCTGTCATCATGGTCTCCAGCCTGCGACGAGGCGTTCACTACTTTACGACGTTCTCGCTTCACCTCCTATTCTGCGTCACTTCGATCCTGAAGCTTCGACGGAGGTACACACAGACGCCAGCGGAATAGGTCTCGGCGCCGTGCTAGCACAACGAAAACCCGGGCACCCTGAA